>NW_020954546.1:22631011-22924860 GCF_900497805.2 Vombatus ursinus
AGAAAGAAAGAAAGAAAGAAAGAAAGAAAGAAAGAAAGAAAGAAAGAGAGAGAAAGAGTAGGCACAATGGGTTCTCCAGAAATGTCAACTATCCCATTTCACTGGATGTGTACAAACCGATCCAACTGTTGAACATCTCCATGATGATGGACACAAACCTTCACTCAGACACTGCCCCTGAAGTTACTGAAAAGAGCAGATCATGTTCCTGGCCCAGCTATTTTTCCAGAATCACTTCCTCTGTGCTTCCTAATTCTGGTTCACCCAGAAAAGGAAAAAGATGACAACAAAAACAATCCTTTATTTTAGCACAATGCTTTATAGCTTTCAAAAGGTTTCCACACACAACAGCTCATCTGATCCATCCCATAAGACAGGGGCTCCCTGGGGCTGATCCATTTGTAGAGTAAGTTAGGGCAGGGCAGAACAGGGTTTATTATTATTATTCCCATTTGACAGATGAGGAATATAAGAGAAGGTCAGACAAATTCCTGAAGTGTCAGTGTAGCAAGCCAGAATGGGAACCAGGACCAGAACCCATGTATTTTTAAAAATTAACAAAAATCTGCTTTCGCTTTTGCCCCACCCAATTATAGGGGAAAAAAAAGAAAAACAAAAGCTTTTCTAACAAATATGGATAATCAAGCAAAACAAATTCTCTTATTAGCCCAATCCAAAAAATATATGTCACATTCTTCAACCTGAGTCCATCATCAAGAGATGGGGAGCATCCTTCATCATTCTCCATCTGGAATCATAATTGGCCATTGCACGGATCAAAATTTTCAGGTCTTTCAAAGCTTTTTTTTTTTAATTTAATTTTTTTTCATTATTATATAAACTGTTCTCCCGATTCTGCGCATTGCACTCTTCATCTGCTCATATAAATATTCCCAGGTTTCTCTGAAACTGTTCCTTTCATTATTTCTTATGGCACAATTGTATTACATCACATCCGTGTATCATAATTTCTTTAGGCATGGGCACCCACTTTAATTCACAATTTTTGCCATTACAAAAAGAGCCTCTATGAGTATTTTTTTGGATTCACGGCCCCTTTTCCTCTTTCTTTGATCTCTCTAGGGTAATGGGATGGCTAGGTTAAAGGGTATACTCAGTTTAGTAGCTTTGGGGCACAGTAGAACCCAGGTCTTCTGATCTTGAGAGAGAGATAGGTAGATATTAAGCATTCACTATGTTTCAGGTACTGTGCTAAATGCTGGGGATAACAAATACAAGCAAACAAGACATCTCTGCCTTCAAGAAGCTTATATTCTAACAGGGAGACAATGTGTGTGTGCAGAGAGAGACAGAGAGTCAGAGAGACAGAGAAGATAGACTATTTGTTAAACACTTGCTACGTACCAGGCATTATGGTAAGCAAACACTGGGAATACAAATTCTAGCACACAAGACAATCCCTGCCCTCAGTAAGGGCAGTAAGGAAGCTTACGTTTCTAATGAGGGAGAACTACCTAGGGAAGGAAGGTGAAAAGTGGAGGAGGAAGAGGGAATATACCTCCTGGTGGGGAAGCACAGAAGTCCAGAGGGAAAGTTAAGCCAGGAGTGAAACAAGCACGGTAGGGGCCCTTCCTGAAATGGAAATCAGGGCCAGGGAGTCACCCTGTCAGGTGAGCAGCTCTGTCCACTATAACCACTCTGGCTTAGTCAGGCCAGATCTTCTCCTGGCCCAGTGTCTTGACTTTCTGCGAGCTCCAGGGGCCACAGATGATAGAGTGGCCAGTGATTACCCCATGCCAAAACACCAGTTCAATGAAGGAGGGAGGCTGGGGGAGAGGAGATGGAAAGGAGAAAGGAGAAGACCAAGAATGGCCTACGCGATTCCTTATTCCATGGCGGAAGACAAGCTGGAATCTAGACACCAGCTGCCAGCAAGGACAAAGGAGAGCAGGGAGCACAGCTGGCCCAGGCAAAGGAGAGGGCATTGGTGCTCTTCCCTTGGCTCAGTGTCTTTCCTTTGGCAAGGCCTTTTCCGAGGGTCCGTGAGCTTGCCCTCAGCAATGATCAAGGCAGCTCTTACCCTCTGGTGCGCCTGTGGCCAAAACCGAACACAGACACAGGCGCTCCTCTGAGGTCATTATCTGCTAATGAATTAAGGTAACAGCTAAACCACGAAAGAAAGGGCACCAGGCTCGACTCTGCAACTTGGCTTGCAAGTAAATACTTCAGGGATTGCCTCGTTCATCAGTCAAATACCAACAGTAGCACTGAAATACAAACTAGCAGCAGTCACAGCTCCTCAGAATAAACGAACAGGTCTGTCCTTCCTCATGAAAGACAGGCTGGCATTTATCTTATACAAAAAACAAAACCAAAAACAACCGAAGCCATCATCAACAACAAAACCCCCCAACCTTGCAATTAAAAAAAAAAAATGCAGGCTGCAGAAGCGCTTAGAAATAACAGTAACAAAAGTCCACTCGGCCCAATAATTAGCCATCTGCTAGTGCCTGGACAACTTCAGCGGCAAAGCGGATCAAACAAGCATCTTCTTGTCTTCCCTGAAGCCTGAGAAAGACTTTGCTGCAGAATCATTCCCTGAACTCAAAATGTCTGGATTTTTTTTTTGGGGGGGGGGGGGAAGGAAACCACTGAACTCTTATATATATAAATGAAGAGTCTGTGTTAATAAGCCAAAGTTGGATTTGTTGTTTCTTTCTTTCTTTTTTTTTGGTTTTGTTTTTTTTTTGGTGGTGTCGTCATTACGGTAATGAGAGCTTTGAAGCCATCACAAAAAGGAAGATATGCTTTTTAAAAAAGCTGAACCAAGTTATTATAGCAACTGAGTCCTAAAAGGAGTTTTCAAGTAAAAATATAGTATCATGGTAAGTTGTTATGGCAACTGACATTTTAAAGTAACTGGATTTGAGCAAGTTTCTTCCTCCACCCTCTCTGCAAATCTTTGCAGAAACTTCAGGCTAAAATTATGCTTTAATTTTAATTAGCCAAATAGGTCATAAATATAGCTTATCCCCAAATCCTTCCGTATCCAACCCGTGCTGTCTGCACGCAGCTGATCCACTAATGAGAAAATATATCTACGAAGGCCCACTTACTATTAAAAAATCCCATCCAATATTTTTCTAATATAATTTATCAATTTAAACACATTGCATAATGTGATATTCTGTAGCATTCCATTAAGATGATAAATAGCAGCGTGGAAAAACAAGAGATTAAATATATTGCGAGGCAATGTAAGTGTATTTAAATAACCCAGAACACTGCAGAGGGAGACATACTGTATGCAAGTGCGGTAACAGTGTACGTTCGGCTGTATGTCCCTGAATGGAAGGGTATTAATAGGACAGAAGAAAGGGGGCAATAAGAAATGACAGTCAACTTCAGAGGAAATAAAATTTCTATTAGGCTTTGTTATAAGATTACATCAAAGCACTTCATATGTTTTAATCTGGGGAGAGAGAAAGCAGCTACTTGGGGTTTGTGCCTGGGGGCTGCCTCTGTGTACTGAGCCAGAGAGTTTGCATAATGAACAATTTTCATTCAATCAGGATCTCTGCACAGATAGCTCCCACTCAATGGTCCTGGGCACATGCCTGGGCTCCATAAAGTTCCTATTCTTTTAGCACCCCCTGCTGGACAAGCACCATTAGCCGAATCAACACACAAGAGTCCATTTCAATAAAGTTACAGACCTGACTTGAAACTACAACCCCAAGGTCCTCAGAGGTACCCAGGTAGGACCATACTCATTAATACTACTTACAACATTTCTCAAGAGGTCTTGGAGTAAGCACTCACCCCCAGATGCCTTTCTACTGTTTACTTAATTAAGAATATTTTTCATCGGGTATTTACTTTCTTGGATAAAGCTGAGGGAGGCTGATGCAGGGCCCTGACAGTCAGGGAAATGTGACTGGTTGGCAGAGAGGGGAGAAGATCTTTTCTTTTTCTTTCTTTCTTTCTTCTTCTTCTTTTTTTTAAATACTCAGTACAGTTCCTAACAGCCTAAATCATCTGTCAAATTTCCCAGCTGTCAAACTCTAATAAAATAAGATTTAAAAAGCCACCTAAATGGGATGCATTTTCCTGCACAATGTAAAATTAAAAAGCTGAACAAATCATTTGTGGCTCTGAGGAAGCTGAGCCGGCTGCAGCCTAATCCTCTCTTGTGCAGCGAAGGCTGATCCAGTCTCCACTGGAGCAGTAGGGGAGATAGGCTCTACCTAGCTCCATCCAGACCTGGGATATGCTCACTGCTTCACAGAGGGAAGAGCTGGGGGGGGGCGGGAATGGAAGAAAAAAAAAAGAAAGAAAAGCATCAGACCCAGCGATACGAAACTATTTACGAAAACCTGGGATGATCATTTGAATGTTTAAAATATGCACATGGTAATTCAAAACTAATTACCCCAAGCACATCTGAAACATTTATGCCACCGTCTCTGGATTGTGCCTATTGATTGTACAGTGCAGTTACACTCTGGCGTTTCTATAAACTGCTTCAGTGATTTTAACTTCCTGGCTAAATCAGGCGGCAGCAGGAGCTGCCTCCCGCCCCTGATTGGTGGAGGGACCCCTTCCCCTGACTTCCAGGAGTGGAGGCTGCTCGAGGCTTCTCTGGAGAGCCATCTGTCATGCTCACGGAGCCTCGATACTGCAGGATCATTGCTCGCTTGCTGTTTGTTTATCATTGCCACTATTTAATTTAGGTTAAGACTGCACCTTTCTTCTCTTTCCCCCTGAAGTCCCCTGCCCTAGCACATGACTCCCCCCAACCTGGCAATTTTTCCAATGATCCATGAAAGAGGGCACATGTTCTGAAGTCCCCGCATCCTCCCACTACCCCTATGCCTCCTGTGAGTGAATTTGGCACATCCTCTGGGAGGCAGAAAGGAGAACGGGGCACCGAGGAGTCAACAGAGCTTGTCATCCACTATCCTGAGAACTGGAGGGAAATAGGGCAACTGGAATACAGCAGCAGCCATTACCAAGCAGATACACCATCTTAGCAGAGGGCGTGGAAACGAGAAAGGAAAAGAGAACCCTGCTTGGGCAATTCCAATTAGACCCAAGCAAGTCTTGAAGCAACCTCATTTCCTCCCTTATTCTGTGTTTCCAGAACAAAATGATGAATCTGCCTCCTTGGGGGAGGTGGGGAGCTCAAACCCACACGCCAGAAAAGCTAAGCGGGCTGAGGAGAGGTGATGTCACTGCTCCAAATCACAAATTTGGCTTCCCAGTCTATCCACATAGATTAACCTCAGGCCCAAGAGCTGGAATGGAAAGAGCCATCACGAGTCGGGAGCGGGAATTTAGCATGGAAGTTATAAATATGCTTTGGGAAACTGGCCAGAGTTGGCTGGTTTCTTGCTAGCCCTTTGAAGACGGTGGTGGCGAGCTCGCAACATTTAGGGACACAGAACTAGGTTAGCTTGCCACAGCCCGTTGAAGTTTTGATAGAGTGATATTACTGGCTTTAACTCGAGCCATTAAGAGACTCTTCATTATCCCCACACCAGCGACAACCAAAGTTATCACATGAGCCATAATGCAAGGGAGAATTTTCATTCCATCAACAAGAGAGGGAGCCAGTCTGTCTTTGTCCACAGAAAATGAGCGGCCCAGCATGAAGCTCGTGAGGAATTGAGTGGATGACATTCCAATAACATCCCCTGCAGGATTTCCTGGGCTGTTTAGTTGGCTAAGCAGAGCCGGCTTGCACCGGAGCAGCCCTCCCCTGCCTACCTGGCTTGCAACTATTTGCAACTGAAAGGTTATTAAAGACAAGGGACCCAGGCATCTTTAAGATCCACATTCTAGAAAGCCACGGCATTTGGCTCCAAGGAGCTCGAGAGGGGCCATTTTCTGTCTCCACCCCTCACATCTCGCCAACCTAATTTCTTCCAGCGCCTCTACAGGGCCTCTCCACTCCGACTGAGCGAGCAGATACACTTGGCACTGCCTGTGTGAAATTTGCTTGTTCTCACTGCCCCCCCCCCGCCCCAACTCCAAACCTATCCACTTCCCCCGCCTGGGATGCCATTCATTCTCCCCTCTGCCAATGCATGCCACCTCAGCTCCTCCATAGCCCCATTCAAACAAACTCCTCCCAGACACCTTCCCCAGTGAGCGCTATCAAGAGTCTGTTGGCTCTTCTATCAGCGACCCCATGGTATCCTACATACTGAAGCTGAGCCATATTACTTTGTCTTTGTTAATGCATTAAAAAAAGGATGATATAACATTGTGAAGCCGTGGTAAGTTTCTTCTGGATTTCCCCTCCAAGCCCCTAGAATAGTTTTCTATCTGCTGAATGTGCTGACCTAAGAGAGCTTTAGCTGGGGACAGGAGGGGACCCCTCCTAAGGTCAGAGTCACAGTGCTGGAGGTAACTCTGAAGCATGTCAGAGGCCACTGATTGTGATCGTTATAATAATAGCTAATATTTATACGGCACTTACCACATGTCCAGCACTGAGTTGAGCCCAAGTATGAACACCTCTATTAGTACTCCCATTTTACAGTTGCGGAAACTGAGGCAGGCAGAGACGTGACTTGCTCCCGGTCACCCAGCTAGTGTCTGAAGCTGGATTTGAAATCATCCATTTTGTCATAAGCTGTTATCATCATCTAGTCATCTAGAATGCTACATATATCCCAATCTGAATGTCTCTGGAATATAATTAAGGATTGTAACATCTGGGAAGGACCTTAAGAGATTATCTAGTCCAATTCCTTCATTTTATAGGGGATATCAAGAGACCTAGAGAGGGAAAGAGACTTCTCCAAGGTCATACAGGTAGTCCAGAGGGATTTGAACCCAGGTTTTTTGCCTCCAGATCCAGACCTCTTTCTACCACCAATCAGCCCATGACATTGGCTGTCCATGCCAAGCATCAGAGCCCCTTTGCCCACTGCCATGTATATTCTCTCAGAATCTCACTCAGAAGCTAAAATTTGGCAGGAGATCAAGTCAGATGTGGAGGATAGTGGGGGGGAAGGTGCTGGTAGGAGTGGGTGTTGGGGAGGGTGGGGTTAGAGCATGTAATTGAAGTACTAAACCCACCAGCTCAATATTTAACCTAACTGGTAATTTGCTATGACAATTATGCCATGAACAGCACACTACTACTATTTGGAAATGTCTCCCTCTAATTAAGAGGGCTCTGCCTTTTTTTTTCCTTCTCCCAGTCACCCGCATTTAATAACACACAGTGTGAGCCTTGGCTCTGGGAGCTCCTGGTTTCTATTAAGGGCATGTGCAGTGTGGTTGTGGCATGTACATCTGTCTGTGAAATGATGCTCTCCCAGTAAGCCTGCCTAAACACCTCCAATTCTCCATCAAATGGAGAAGGGAATAGAGCCATTCAGACCCTCTCACAACAGGAGATCCATTTGACTGACGGATGAAAACCTGCACGTGCCTTCACTGTAAATAGTCAGGCTTCCTGACAGCAGCACACTTTTCAAAACAGGGAGGGTCTGGGCTGGGGGGTGGTTTGTAATCTGGGGGGGGGGGGGGGGGGGGTAGGCTTGGGAGTTCTTTTAAACAAGATGTACAATCCTGAATGAGAGAGAAAAATGGAAATATATATAAGAAAGGCTTCATCTTGGTTTAGTCGATGAAGAGGGGGATGAGGGTGGGGGTGGGGAAGAGAATGACAAACAGCTGGTGGAGAGAATCCACTCTGATAGGAGATTATTAAAAATCATAGCTATAAAGAGGGAGGTTGCTATTTCCTAAATTGCTAGATTCAAGGGAAGTCACCAGGCAAGACAAACCATTTTCTGTTTAATTAGAGGCTCCTTTATGGGAAGCTTGAAGCCTGGTGAGAGGAGCCCATTAGAAGACATGAGCTCATTAATAAGGATGCACCTTGTAAAGCTATTCAAATTTTAAATAAACGGCAAAGGAGGACGTTGGGGGAGTATTATGGGAACACAAGAACAAGTTTGGGGTTACAAGCTCAAAAAAGCTGAAAGGATTGTTTGGATTTTTTTTTTTAGAGGCAAACGCGTAAGCCTCCAGAATTTTAGGCCAACGGAAATGACCTTTGTACCGCGGCCGACTGAAGATATAAATAAATGTTAACATGAACAGTAGTGTCAACTGGAGAGAGACGGGGAGAAGGGAGTCCAATTGTGATTTTTCTGGGTTTTCTCTCTCTCTCTCTCTCTTTTAAAGTCTCTTGTTCTAGCTCAATCTCAGGGTAGGGCATTCATGAGCACAGAAAGTTGCTACTGCCTGCCGTGTGCTCTCCTACTAAAGTGAGCACCAGGCCCTGGGTTACCTAACCAATGAAAAGAAGTTGTACCACATACAAGTTAAATATAGGTTAGGTTATCTGCATTTTACAAGCACCAAGAATGTTATCTGAGAAAGCTGTCATTTTTAATGACGGCACAGGCTCCAATTACCAAATGGGTGATACCCTTGGGAGCTGGGAGAATTTTATAAGGATGGCTTACAATTATTAAAAAAGTTTACATGATCACTTTCGAATTGGATATAAATAATCTCACCTGGCCTGTAAGAAACAATCTCCTCACATGGTATATTCAAGCCTCAAAAAAAAAAAAAAGATTCCATTTTCTGGAAAATTATACATTCTGAGATGTATCAATAGGTAGTACGTGGGGGATTACAAGGTAAAGGAAATAAGAGCCCCCGCAAAGTTGAAAAGGTTGTATATGTGGCCTGCTGGTTTCAAGTCCCAATTACACCCACCAGTTCACTGGAAAGTGATGTACCACGCTCTCTTTATGTGAGAAGAACTCTGGTGTTCTCTGGGACAAAGTCCCCGTTGTATCATACGTGATTCTTTATGGAGAGAATACCGTTCTGATTCATATCTTCCACCCCAACATACCTGTTATTCTTGTGGCTGCATCTGTCAATCAACAATTAGCATCACACGGACAATCTGCCTGGAGCTGCAGGGTTGATATAGATCTGCATAAATCCCAGAGCCTTTGACCTTAAGAAAGTTATGCTCAAAGTCTTGTATCCACCCCCTAACCTCCACGTTCCTCTGCAGACTCTGATGACTTCTCTTTCCTTTGAGCTCCTATTATTCTTATGGTTTCTACCATATTCTTATGGCACACCATTTAGTCTTACTTGTCTGTTGTTTTGATTCCCTAACCATTTCATGTGTCTTATTTGCCCACTTTGACTGTAAGCTTCTTGAGGGCAAATAGGGTGTTTCATACCATAATGCTCTGAATACAGGATGCCCACCCTAGCACCCCCCATATCTAGCAGACAGACAGACAGATACAGATATAGACAGGTGCTTGGCCAGTTTCTCATTTGTAGACAGAGAGCGTGGGAGACTGCCTACAGTTGCAGAGGAAGCTTGTTGTGGAAGAATATTGGAAAGATATGGCCTTGAATGCTGCTTCTGATGTTAGATGGGTGTCCTTAACTTAAGCCTCATTTTCCTCATCTGCGGAACGGGGAGAGCGACTATAAAACCTACCCCAGAGGATTGTTGTGAGGGCCAAATGAGCTTGGCAAACCTTAAAAAGTGCTGTGTAAATGCAGATAAATGCCAATGGAAGGCACGAGCACAGAACAGAAAAGCAGACAGGGAAGAAGAGGTGGAGGAGGTTACAGCTCACAAAGTAGTTAAGATATCTGAGGTTTGCAAATGACCAAGGAGGTCCATTAGGAGCAGTGTAGAAAGGGAGCAAACAAAAGCGGTCCCATCTACATCTGCTTTCCCCTAAGCCTGAGAAGCTCCGTCTCCGTGGTCAGCAGCCTGGGTCCCAACCCAAGCTGGGAGGTCACAGGAGACAGGCCAAGAGCAGTGGAATGGAACAAGAGAGAGATTTGTGTTTGTTACGTTCTATCATGAGTAGGTGGTGGGAGGCAAGAGAAGAATCTCTGTAAATAGGTAAGTACAAATACAATGACTGGGGGAGGGGCTGGATCAGGAAAGTTTTCCCATGGAAGATAATGCAGAAGCTACTGAAGGAGTGCAGTCCAGTCATGGGGGGATGGAACGCCAACTTGGGGAACAGCAGGTAGGCCGGTTTGTCTGGATACGGAACGTAGAAAAAGAGAATACCGTGACAAACTTGGAAGGACAGGTTGGAGTCAGGACGTGAAGAGCTAGAAATGCCAAGGGTTGGTATTTTCTCCTACAAGCAGTAGGAGGCCAATGAAGAGGCTTCTTGTACAGATGGGCAATGTGGTCAGATTTGTACTTTAGGAAGATTGTTTTGGCAGCTGTGTGAAGGATGGATTAGGAGGGGTGAGACAGGAAGCTGCACATCTAATTAGGAGGCTGTTGTAATAGTCCAAGCAAGAGGGGATGAAAGCCTGAACTAGGCTGCCATACTTCAGAGGCAGAATTGATAAGATTTGGCAAGTGACTTGGATATCAGGGGCGAAGGAGAGGGAAAAGTGTTGGGTAATTCTAAGATTAGAGAAGGGCTGAGGAGAGACGAGTTCCATTTCAGACATGCTTTTGGAACATTTCTCATACGTAATCTGGATGGGCTTTTCTTGAGGTGGAGGTATCAGGGATGTGGTGGATACAGCCAGAAAAAAACAAACTGAAAAGTAAAGGCTAATGAGGCGTCCTGACAAAGATGGCAGAGGAGGCAGTACAATTGAGCTCCCATCCACAATGCCTCCACACAGATCTATAAAACGCACCAGATCAAGGCCTGGAGATGGAGAAATCCAGAAAATGACACAGCGTCTTTTGTCTGGCCCAGGTCAGCAGACACTGGGGCAAGTACTGGGTGCTGCACCAGTACAAGAGGAGGTCCCAGACTCATACTGGAGCACCCCTAGATCTTCACCAGGGCACTGCCATGGGGACGGGTGCCACATGGCAGCTTCATCACAGATGAAGTCTGGGTCACACATCCAGGTTAGAGCTAGAAGGGGACCTGCACATGGGCAGAAGATCAGAAGGCGGCAGTGGCAGCATTTCACTTCCAGCTTCTAGCCCAGCCTGGAGAGGAATAACCAAAGCAAGAAACCTCAGACCAAAGGGGAGTTGATGATTCTGCCACTTTGAACCCAACAGACCTTCTTAACTGGCTAATCAGGGTGGTGGTCTAGCAGAACTCTACACTTGTGCAGACCCAAACCCTGGTCAAGAACCTGCAGAGCTCAGACCAGGGGGCAGCAATCAGACTTTGTCCTGGATCAGACCCCTTAGGGAGCACTGCAAGCTTACAAGTCCCCAGCCCGTCCCTGAGACCCCTGAATAACACAACACTCAACACCCCAAGAAAGCAGCAACAGGCAGCCCAGGCCAGAAGTGCTGAGAAATACGATGGGAGAATGGGCCAAAAAAAAAAAAAAAAAAAAAAAGGGGGGCCACACTCTAATGAACTATCACGGCGGCAGGGACGCTCAAGAAATGCAAAAGAAGAGGAGGACTCCAGATTATCTACAAGCTAAAGCCTCAGGGAAAAAAACACAGCTTGGCACAAACTTAATTAGAATTCCTGGAAGAGATAAAGCAAGAATTTAAAAATATTTTTATAAATGGAATGAGAGATCTTGAGGAAAAAACTGGAAAATAAATGAGAGCTATGGAAGAAAGAACTGGAAAGGGAATTAACTGCTTGGCATGAGATATTCAAAACCTTGCCCAAGTAACAAACTCCCTGAAAATTTAAATGGACCTAATAGAAGTCAATGACTTCATGAGGCAACAAGAAATATGAAAATGAAGTCAAAAGGCTGGAGAAAAAAAGGAAGAAAATGTAAAATCTCTCTTAGCAAAAACAAATGACCTGGAAAACAGATTGAGGAGTGATAATTTAAGAATCACTGGACTGCCTCAAAGCTACGACCAAAAAAAGAGCCTCGACAGCCTATTTCAAGAAATCTTAAAAGAAAACTGCCCAGATCTCTTAGAACAAGAGGGAAAAATGGAAACAGAAAGAATCCACCATCCCCTCCTGAAAAAAACTCCAAAATGAAATCTCCTAGGAACATTGAAGCCACAATCTAGAACTTCTAGGTCAAATTAAAAATACTGCAAGCAGCCAAAAAGAACGAAATCAAGACCTGAGGAGCTACAGTCTGGATCACCCATGAATCAGCAGCCATCACTATAAAGGGGCAGGGAACTTGGAAGATGATATTCCAAAAGGCAACGGATATGGACTTACAACCGAGAATAAGCAAAACTGAGTATAATCCTACAGGGGGGAAAATGGACCTTTAATGAAATGGAGGACTTCCAAGTATTCCTGATGAAAAGACCAGAGCTGCACAGAAACTCAGAAGTTCAAACACAGATGTGAAGAGAAGCATAAAAAGTGAGCACCAATGAACAATGATAAAGGGCCAAACAAGAATAAAGTGTCTTCATTCCAATATGGGGAAATGACATGTGTCCCCTTGGACCCCATCATCATCGAGATTCAAAGAGAGAGTCCAATCTGACAAGGCCAGCAGTGGTTCTGCTATGTCCAGATGATCTTAAGAAAAGAATGGAGGGGCAGCTGGGTGGCGCAGTGGATAGAGCACTGGCCCTGAAGTCAGGAGGACCTGAGTTCAAGTGCGGCCTCAGACCAAACACTTGACACTTACTAGCTGTGTGACCCTGGGCAAGTCACTTAACCCTAACTGCCTTTAAAAAAGGGGGGGGGGGACAGGAATATACTACAGGAAAAGGGGAAATTATCTCACATAATGGGGGTGCACAAGTAAACATTTATACTAACAAGGAGAAGGGGGTATGAAAAGTAGATGATACCTGAACCTCTAAGAACGAACACACACACACACACACACACACACACACACACACACACACGAGTTAGGCATAGAAATAAATTTCACTCAGCAAGAAAATAAAAAGGAAAAGTGAGAAGAGGGGAAGGGAATTAGGGAGAGGGCAGATTAAGGGAGCAATCAGTTCTAAGCAAAATAAACTCTATGTACAGAAATATTTACAACTCTTTTTGAGACAGCAAAGGATGGTCATCCAAGGCAGGGTTCATAAATTGAGAAATGGATGAACAAGTTATAGCATGTAAATGTAATGAAATACTGATGTGCTGAACATTTATCAGATAACGGCCAACCACAATTTCAGAGGCCTAATCATGAAACGTGCTATCCACCTCCTGACACAGAGGTGAAAGTCTCAGAATGCAGAATGAGACAAGGTCTTTGTTTTTGGATATAGCCAATGTGAAAATTTGTTTTGATCAAGTATACATGATTGTAATAGGTTGTGCTTTTTTTCTCACGATCTCATTTGGGGGTCGGGGAAGGTGAGAAGGCAGATCCTGGAAGATTAAAACAAATTTTAAAAAAGGGAAGAGGATCTGACTTTTAGAAAAGTGAAATAAACTGCTCTGCCCTTGTAAGCTTCTACAAACTTCTCCTGGCACATCTCACTTTATCCAGCTCAGTCCTATCCTGTCTTCATCACCTTCTGCTCACACCTTCACTGGGCCTTCTGAAACCTTTGCTCTATTGTTAACAAACTCTCTCACGCCTGATTCCTACCTTTTACGATCCTTCTGTGTCCCAGAACTAACTAGATCCCGGCATTCCCTCTCCAATGCTGGCAGGCTCTCCTCTCATGCCTTCCAACTCACAGCCACTTCCAGACCTTTGCTCTGCCACCACCGTTCAACCACTGTTGGGAATTCAAGCCACCTGGTCATGTCACCGATACTGAAATCTTCGTGGACCAGATTTGTGGTTTTCCCAATGTCCCATCAGCCAGCCTCCAGTACATTCTTCCAATTTCTTCAATGTCTTAAGCACTTGACTTAGTCACTTCATCCCAAATAATGCCATTATCCCTGGTAACTTCAAAATTCAGAATGAGAGGCCACACACCCTGGGACGGGTCAGCTTATCCACTCTCACTTCCCACCACCCCTATTTCCACTCCACATTGATCCCCCAGAGTGGTACCATTATTCATACTCGCTCTATCTCCAAGATCCTGAATTCCCTCTCAGATCACAACCCCTGTCCTCCCACCTTTCCCATCTTCTCAGTTGGGTGGCAGAGTGGATAGAGCACTGGGTCTGCAGTCAGGAAGACCTGAATTCAAATTCAGCGTCAGATACTTACTAAGTGTGTGACTCTGGCCTAGTCATTTCACTTAAAGTTTGTCTCAGTTATTTCATCTGTAAATGGGGATAATAGCCCCTACCTCCCAGGGTTGTTGTGAGGACCAGATGAGATGATAATTTTAAAGTGCTTATCAGTACAGTGCCTGGCACATAGTGATGTATGTTAGTGGTGATGATGATGATGAATCTGCTCCCCATAATTTTTGGTCCCCCTCAATCCCTCCCTTTTTCCTAGTTTCTTATCCTCCTGGTTCTTGATTCTCCCTTCCCTTCAGATCGGACCTCATGGATGAGGTATTGCACCAAAAACACTACTGTCCATGAACCCCATGTGCCTCTGTCTGCCTGCTGTTCCCGACCCGCCAAGCCCTAACCCTGGGTCATCCCTACCAACCGCCTTCTCCATTCCACCAAGTGGTGCTAGGAAATCGTGAAGCTTGCTGGGCTCACGACAAAATCACGCTCTCTCACTTAACTGGATTCTGCCTGATGCACAGAAGCCCCTTCGTCTCCGAGTTCCTGTTACATTCCCAGCAGCAACCAGACCAGCCCTTTTTCTGTCCTAAGCTCCCCAAATCCACGCCTGCTTCCTCGTCAAGCAGAAGACCATGAGCCTCTCACTTTACTGAGAAGTTGTGAACGGGCTTCTCGCACCCCTTCAGGTCCTGCTCTTCGTTTGTGCTCCTTTGCTCTGGCCTTGGGTAACGAGGGGAGAAGTCTGGGTCAAAGTGAAGCCTTTCCTTCACCTGTGCCCTTGATGCCATCCTTTTCCATTTCTTCTGGGACCTTGTTCCTTCCTCTGTAGTAGGATGGAAGGAACTCGAGACGGGCACCAGAGGACCTGGTTTGCCATTTACTCTTCACGCTGCCTCACCAAGTCACCTCCCACCTTTAGGCCTCAATTTTCTCGGCTCTAAAATGAGGAGGTTGAATCAGATTACTGTTAAGATCCTTTCCAGCTGTAATCCTTTAGTCTCATTGGTTCCTTCCCCTCCACCTACAAATGTGCTACAGTGGCTGACCCATGTTTGGGGAAACACACACACACACACACACACACACACACACACACACACACACGCAAAATCTTTCCCCTTAAGCTCTTACCCTCATTTTTTCAGCTCTTCACTAATATCTAGGAAGAGTACTTTACATTTGCTGTTCCCCCTTTTCCCCCCACTGTCTCCTCAAAACATTGAAATGTGGACTTCATTCTCACCCATCTACTAAAATTGTTGCAAGGTGACTCAATTGCCAAATACAATGGTCTTTTCTTGGTTCTCATCTTCCTCGCCCTTTAAATAGCCCTTTGACACTGCTGACTACCCCCAAATAGCCTTTGACGCTGCTGACCACCCCCTCCTCGTTGTCATTCTTTTGCTCAGTTCTATAACATGCTCTTACCTTATCTGACTCTGCATTCTTGGTATCTTTTGCTAACTTGGCTTTTCTTCCTACACTCTCGGGGTGGGTTGTCGCCTATAACCCACAGTTCTATATTCATAGAATATATGTTCTATAGAATTCCTAGAATCACAGTATCTAGTTCAACCCCCCACTCAAAAGGAGTCCCCACCATAATATGCCTAACAAATGGTCATCCATGAGACACTTCCAAGGAGGGGGAGACCGCCATTTCTCAAGGCAGCTCATCCTACCTTGGGACATCAGGAAATTTTTTTCTGATAATAAACCTAAAAACCTAAAAAATTAAACCTAAAATTTCCACTTTGCACTTTCCACCCACTGTTCCTGGTTCTGCCACAGAATAAGTCTGATATCTCCTCCATGTGACATCCCTTCACATATTTGAAGATAGCTCTCCTGTCCATCCTCCCCTCCCCATCTCTTCTCCAGCCTAAACACATCCATTTCCTTCAACAGAGCCTCACATGACACAGCCTCAAAGACCTCCATCGTGTGGTCCCTCGCCGGCTTATCAGCATCCTTCTTAAACTGTGGTGCCCAGAATGGGACCCAATCTTCCAAATGAGGTCTGAGGAGAGCAGAGTGCACTGAGACCATCACTTCCCACCTCCCAATGCAGCCCAAGATCACAACACCTCATTGGGCTGCCCTGGGACGCTGATGTCTCCTGCCGAACCTGTAGTCACTCAGGCCTCTAGATCTTTCTCAGAACTACTGTTTAACCATGTCCCCCCACCCCCATAGCCTGTACTTATGATACTGAGATACTAAGACCATCTATTCTAATTGAATCCCCTCTGAAGAGACTCAGCTCCAATCTTTTTGGATTCTAATCCTCCGGTCTCTATGTCATGGGCACACTGGATGAACGTGCCTTCTACAAGCTTTCATCAAAGTTACTGATAAGGATGCTGACCAGCACAGGGCCCAGCCAATCCCTGGGGTGCCTCACGCCACAATGACATCAAACCATTAACAAGTAGTCTTCTAGTGCCATCGTCCAACCACTGCTGAATCCAGTTAATTATATTATTATCTAGTCCACTGCTCTCAATCTTCTCTACAAGAATGAGATGAGAGGGGCAGCTAGGTGGTGAAGTGAATAAAGCACTGGAGTCAGGAGGACCTGAGTTCAAATCTGGCCTCAGACTCTTACTAGCTGTGTGACCCTGGGCAAGTCACTTAACTCCAACTGCCTCCAAAAACGAACAAAAAAGAAAAAGAATAAGATGAGGAACTTTGTCAAAAGCTTGGCTAAAAAAACTATATCTATGGTATTCTTCTCATCTACTAGTTTAGTAACTTGTAAAATAACAAATAAACCAGGAAATGAGGCTCAGCTCGTATCTCTTTTCTTACTCTGCAATTGCTCCTTCAGTGATTCTCTCTCCTCTCAAAGCTTCCAATGACAGCACAGCAGAATGGACAGACAACCAGCCTCAAAGGTGGGAAGCCCTGGATTCAAGTCCTGACTTCAACATCAATACTGGTTGGCTGCGTGACCCAGGCCAAGTTGCTTGAGCTATCTGGGCTCTAGGCAGTTCTTCAAGTCACAGAGAAGATGGTGACCTGTGCTGAACAGAGTTCCTCACCAAGAACTCCCCATACAAATGATATCACAGTTCTGGGCCCTTTCCCCACATGTATAACTGCCCTACTGTGTGCCAGGCCCTAATGATACAAGGAGAAAGAATCCGATTCTACTCACAAGGGGTTTACATTCTGATCAGAGAGACAAGACGTTCACATGTAAATCGATACAGTATAAATAGAAAGCAAAAAAATATAAAGTAATTCCATACAAGGTAATTTGGAGAGGAGAGAGGAAATAGTTGTTGGGGGTGGGGAAGGTTGTGCCTGGGCTGCCTCTTAAAGGAAGAAAGTGGCTCTGTGAGGTGGAGCTAAGAAGGGAGGGCATTCTAGGTGGGGGAGGGCGGGACTGCCAGGGCAAAGGCATGCAGGCAGGAGATGGTGGGTTGTACGTGAGGAACGAAGAGAAGGCAGCCAGTCTGGCTGGACTGTAGAGTGTAAAGGGGGATAGTCTGGGGATAGTCTGGGGATAGGTCAAGTGGGGCTTTCAAAGTTAGACAGGTGCTTCCACTTGATCCTAGAGGCAACAGAGAACCACTCAGTTCCTAAGCTGCTTGACCAGCGGGTGGACACGGAAGATCAGTCCGGCAGCTGAGCGGAGGCCTGAGGGGAGAACGCAGAGACTCGAGGAGGTAAGCGGCGATGCCTGGACAGCTCCATTTTTTTGTGCCACCAGCACCTCTAACTCAGTACATCAAAAGCCTCACTTTACTGATGGCACCGCCAGGCTCCCAGCCACCCAAGCATGGCCCTGAAGTTACTGACAATCTCTTCATGGCCTCATCTCAATCTGTCTTCTCCTTGATCTGTCTGCAGCCTTTGAGCCTAGCCATCACCCACTTCTTGAGACTCTTCTATGTCTGTTGGGACGCTGCTGTCTCTTGCCGGATCACTGCTTTTCTGTCTTCTCTGCCGGACCTTCATCCTCCTCCTGCCCGCTAACCCTGGGAGCCCCCCAAGGCTCTGTCCTGAACCCTCTTTTCTTCTCCCTCTATACTGTTTTATTTGGTGAACTCGTCAGCTCCCATGGATTAAACGATCATCTCCATGCAGATAAGAAATGCTGACTGGAATTATTTCTGACTCTTCTTTTTCTCTAATTCCCTATACGACTCAATCTATCGCTACAATGATTCTACCTTGGCAATAATCTCATGTCCATCTCCCCATCTCTGTTTCTACTGCCACTGTCCCTACTTGTCACTGCTCAGCTGGGTTATTTTGTAACAGTCTTCTAACTGGCACTCCTGCCTTAGCCTTCTCCCTGCTATAATCCATCCTTCACACCAATGTCAAAATAACCTTCCAAATGCACAGGTCTGGTCACGTCACTGTCAGGCTCAAAAACTTTCAGGGACTTCTCATTACCTAGAGGATCAAATCGAAGTCCTTAGCCTGGCCCTCAACGCACTCCAGTCTGTCTCCCACCAGCCTTTCCAGTTGTATGTATTTCATTCGATTTCCCTTTGAAAAATTCTGCATTCCCACCCAAATGGACTGTTTCCTGATTCTGCCTTGTTCTTGCACCACGCCGGGAATGCACTCACTTTGTTATGGCCCTTTGCTAAAAGCCTTCTCTTTCCTCAAGACATAGCACAGGTTCTGGGTCCATGGCGGATTTCTCAATCAACCCTGCTCAAAATGACCCTTCTCACCTCACATTCTTCCAGCGCTTTGTCCCTCCAATCTGGTGCAGGTATAGAGGGCTAGCTTTGGGGAGATAGAACCCTTTCCATTCAATGTAGTATGCTGGAAGGAGCCCTGGCCTTGGAGTCAGACAATCTGGGTTCAGATCCTGCCCAGACACTTCCATTTCTATGGCCTTAAACAAGTTATTTAACCGTCCTGGGTCTCAGTTTCCTCATAAGTAACATAAGGAGACTGAACTCAACGATCTGAGATTCCTCACAACTCTTGATCTATGATTCTTCAATATTCTCCTCTGCAGCTATAACTTTCTCCTTTGCAATAAGTACATGAATATGTACTTAATATGTGCTTGTTAAAGAAGTAAAATATTTACTTTTAGAAAAAAAATTAACAGGCTCCTCCCTCAAGCAGGTTTCTATTTGTCTACATGAAAATTGAGTATAATTTTTTTTTTTCTGGGGTAGAGTATATCCATTTTTTTCCCTTTTAAAGGGATCTCTCTTCAGGGGTATGGCCTATACCTAGAACAATATAGCAAGGCTTTCTCATATCCTCCACGTAACCTAACCAAGTTTTATGAACATACTAATGAAAAAGTAGGAACAAATATCTGTCAAATGATTTGACTGTATACTTTCTGATAACTTACCAAACTGCCATCCTAAGTACTGAACTGAATAACCAGAAGGAAGGAAGGCAGCATGATAGAGTCCAAGGAAGCCAAGTCTTAGAGTCAGGACAGCTGGGGTCAAGGTTCAACTCATATAACTAACTATAGGCCAGTCCTGTAGCCTCCCTGAGCCTTGGTTTTCTCACCTGTGAAATAAGCACAAATCTGTATGACCTATGATGTATGATCAGACAAAACACTCCATAGAAAACACTTATCAGTTGAGTTATCCCAAGGTGACAGGACCATCTGACCACCATAAGCTTTCGTTTGTTTGTTTGTTTTTTAGGCATTGGGGTTAAGTGACTTGCCCAGGGTCACACAGCTAGTAAGTGTCATGTGTTTGGTCTAAGGCCAGATTTGAACTCAGGTCCTCCTGACTCTATCTACTGCGCCACCTAGCAGCCCCTACCATAAGTTTTCATCGGAGATGACAGAAGCCATAGCAGGAGGACATGCCAGACCAGGGCCTCAGCAGCCCCTGCCTGATGCAGCACCCGACCATAGCCCAGGAAGTGTCGGCTCAAACCACAGCAGGAACTGACTGATCTGGTCCCCGGGTAGCTGCCCAAGCACTTGCAGAAGAAAGAGCCGGGGCGGCACAACACCCAGGACCTCACGAGAGGCTTACGATTGGCTTCTCAGGGTCACAGGAAGGGATGGAATGACCTCTAGATTCAGGACAGTGCAAGAAGAAGGAGAAAGAGAAACATCTCAAGAAAGGGGTGATGCCAAAATCTAAGTTATGCCACCAGGAAACTGGGCCAAAATGCAGAAATTCCAAAAGAAGGTAGGAAGGTCTCTGTCACCTTATCTAAGATCATCCAAGAGAGGGGCTCCATGGGAGGGAACATAAAGACCCAAACCAGAAACTGAGGTTGGAGATACAAATCAACAGAAGAAAACAAGGAAC
This sequence comes from Vombatus ursinus, assembly GCF_900497805.2. NCBI lineage: Eukaryota > Metazoa > Chordata > Mammalia > Diprotodontia > Vombatidae > Vombatus > Vombatus ursinus. The sequence continues at coordinate 22,651,323 of NW_020954546.1, forward strand.
ACAATAAAGAAATACTGTAGCCTGAGAGAAGCCCAAAAAGTGAACCAGAAGAGCGTCACTCTACAAGTTCAAGGAGGGTCTGTAGAAAAGAATGTCCTGACCTTAAGGACTACAAGAAAACCTGGAAGAAATAGCTTAGAACAACAGGTGATAAAACTTATCCCAGATTTGATCTCTCTGAAAACTAACATGGGCCAAAAAGAAAGCGACTGCCTACAGGAGGTGACAAGAAAAGATTGAAAATTACTGGAGCCTCCAACCAACTTCATGTAAAACCAACATATTCAAATCCACAAAGTTCCTGAAAGGCAAACTCTATCCACATGAGCATAAAATAGGAAAGCTTTTCTTAACCTCAGACCTAAGTCCTGGATCATGGACAGTCAATCAGCCCCAGGATGGTGCACGGTCAAATTTGAGTGACTTGGAGAGACATAAGAAGAAAAAAAGAGTTCGATGGCAAAGCAGACGTGTGCATTATCGCAATACTCCAGCATATGAACAATTTTGTCATAAGAGATTGAGAAATTGCCCTCTTCCTAGAATGGTTTGGAAGGATACCTCTTCAAACTGTTTTTTTTTTTCTTTGACATTACCAAAACCTTGCATCAGCTTAATTTATAAGTCAAGTGAAATGGATTGTCATGGACAAAGTTTTCTTCACAGGAGATCGATAATGCCTAGAACCACCACCTAAACAGAATGCTCTTTCAGAAGAGCTCAGATCTTTTTCCAAATGTGTTTACAAAGCCAGAAACTTATCAGCAGAGTAGCTCATGGAGCTAAGAGTCGGCAAACTTGGCAGAAAAGCAACTAAAAAAAAAGGATGACATTCTTTCACTAAAAGGAAAACGCAGTAGACGGAAAAGTTTTCTAACAAGTGAAAAGTAGGAAAGAGGGCTGGACTGAATCGCTACCTGAGGAGCAACCTGTTTCATGTTCTATAAATAAACCCAGAAGGCACATTGTCAAAGAAATGCAAGTCAATATAACCTTTCTATAGTGTGCTGCCAAATTTCACTTTCAGACAGTATATTAATTACATAGTCAATAACCAAGGGTTTCATTAGTGTATTAAATACCACGATCGATAATATTTATTCTTTTCAAAGACAGGCCACTCAGAAAATCAGGCGAGGGATTTTTGACCCTGCGGTTCAAAAAGTCAGCACAACACACCAGAGACAAGCAGGGCTTTAATGGAAAGCATAAAACACTGGAAATATAGACAGAAATCAGATTATTACGCTTTTGGTTTTTTTCCCCTACCACTCACAATGATACTGAGGGGAATTCAAGAACCATTTAAAATAAAGGCAAAATGATTAGATTTTTTTCCCCTAATTGCTTAACACTGATGTCATGGTAGACGTGACAGAGACATTGATCTGTTAAGTGAAAGATGTGAGATAGAACAACAGGAACAGCCCTTTGAACGAGACCAAAACCAAGAGAATTATAAGGACTGTGGGCCAGAATCTATTTAGGAGATCCTTGGGGACTTTAAGCTCTTAAAAGCAAACTGGTGGAGCCAGTTTCTGATGATTCTCCATTGGTGATCTGATTTCCAGTAGGGAAATCTGCTAAAAATCCTCCCTGGAGGAAGCCTCTCGAAAGAATGCCTCCCCAAATCACAACACAGGAACCGTTGGTCTGGTCACCTGGTGCAGCCACAGCCCATCCTTCGCCAGGGACTCGAGGATATGCGCCGGGTCCAATGCTCAGGTACCCATCACATGAACACCTGGGGAGCGGAGTCTTTCTCCTCCAGAAGGATGTGGGGGGAGCAGCAAGCATGAAACGACTAGTTACAGGATGGAAAGATAGATCATTGCTTCTAAGCCACAATTTGTCAATCCAGAAAGGTGCTGAAGACCATAATTTTCTAGTTGATGCTTTATAAGCAAGGTCAGAAGGAACAAGCTCTTCTACAGAAAAATCTGGAGGCCTCGGCAAGTTTAGAAGCCAGTGCAACTCTGTCCCCACCTTCAGAGATGAAGGCAGTTAAGGAAGGAATTAATGGTCCTGAGACAGAATGCCCCTCCAGTCCTTTCTCAGAAGTGGAATTCGTTCGCCTAAAGCTTACAGGCCCCAAAAACAAAGAGGACAGCGCAGGAAGCAACAGAGCCTGTGCCATGGGCTCCAGAAAGAGCCTCCCATACATCATTTCCATAAATTAAAATCCAGTTCGAAGGGCTGCAATGGGTCTGCAACACTGCCTCACTAGTGCGGGAGACGTGCAGCCACTGCCAAGCTGTGAGCTGCAGCCAACGGACGCATAATTAATGTGATTAGAAGCACACAGAGCAAGCATGTTCTGCTGCCTGAAAAGCCCAGTAGTATAATTACTGTTTTCTATATTAGCTCACTGTCTGTACAAATTTCAAAGCCTGGTTGGTTTTAGACTGCTGTGTAAACGTCAATAAAATCCCCAAAGTGCCAGATCATCAGCATTCTTGGGCACAAAACATAATTTTTTTTCTTTTAAAGATGCATTTCAGGGCTGCAAACATCAGGAATAGAGATCTCTACGCCTCAGTCTAATCTTAGAGTTTGTAATAAGTTAACATCTCCCCCAAGTGAACATTTATTATGAAGGCTAATTAATTGCTTTCCAGTAAGTAGAAGAACCCTTTGAGTTCAAAGAAAGTAGGATTCACAGAGATCTAAATATACTATTTATTGAAACAAAGCAACAGAAACAGAGGGTTCCCCCTCCCCCTTCTTTAAAATTCTCTCCTTATTTAAACACAGCTTCAACCAAAACTGAAGTGAAACATACAAATGCAAGAAATATATACAGGTAGGAAACGTGTACAATCATCAATTCAAAACGTGATGTTAATTGAAGTGAAAACTCAAGCAATGCTTTGTAGTTGCCTAGATTTCCCAAGGGGACAGTGAGTCAATGCTTATCAGCCTTCCTCAGAAGAGACAATTTTGATTAATATCAGACCCATCTGACTCAGTCTATTAAACCCTGAAGGAAGGATATTCTTCAGATAGAAGAGATACGTCTTTGATTAATAATTCTACCGCCTTGCCATTCCAGGCATTACCAGCGCCGTGGCACCTCTAGGAGGAGGAAGCCTTTGAATTCTAGGAGTAAACACTTGTGAGAACACGCGGGTCTTTCTCAGATTGCTCAGCAGCACTGCTTTTTCCAATTCCTTCCCCAGAAAGTTCCAGATGTATCACCAATTGGAGAAACGAAACCTCGGGTATACCATTTATCTGGCTGTCTGCAGATTTAGGGCTAATTACTTTGAACAGGACTCTAGCCTAAAGATAATGACATCTTAATAAAATCAACAAATGCCCGGAGCTAATGGCAGTGACAACTGGCATGACGCCGTCGAGACTGGCCCTCGGGTCTGACATTTAAGGGTCACAAGATCTGCGCACATGCCTCTTTACCTACCAAGGGGTTCCAGGGCTCACTCGACAAAGAAAATTGCTCAGTCCACCATAAAGGGCAGCTCTGCCCTGTGCAGCTAAAGCTTAATTGTCACACGGGGTGGGAAGAGATCAGCTCCACGTAAGCTCTGGGGTCATTCTGGGCACTGTCAAACTTCCGCCCAATTGGCAGCACCCTCTTCACATCTGCCGAACGGCAGCGTTCTTCCTGATGCTCAGGATGAGCCTCTTGCCATACTCTCTGTAGTCCACAGGCTTCACGTCTACCACAGAGGCCTTGATGCGAGACTCGTCCTGGGAAAGAGAAGAGCAGTTGGGAGGGTCTGTCCCCCCTCCCCCCCATTCCCCAATTCGGAATTCTTAAGGTAGCTGTTCCACTGAGGAATGACCTTGGGCAAAGGTCACACCAGGCCTAAGGAGAAGCTCTCCACTGACACTACTCGTGCCTCCACACCATTTCCCTTTCTCAACTCTGTAAGCCGCTCCAATCAATGGGCAAAAGATCATCTTGTCTAAGTTCGGAGAACCACAGACTTTCCCTGGAAGGCACGTTAGAGTTCGAGTCCAATGCCTTCATTTTACAGATAAGGACCAGGCGTGCAGTGACTTGCTCAAGGTCACCCAGCCGTCAGACAAGGTCTCTGGCAGACCTAAAATTCTAGCAAACACGTGACCTCCCTTCCTCCCAAAATTTTCTCATTTTGATAAGCAAAATAATTTTCCTGTGCCTGCTCTCCTCTTTCCCAGATGAATTTACTTACGTTGTAAGTCTCTAGTTTGACTCTAATCTTGAATGTGTAGGAACGAAAGTTGGCATTCTGGAAGACTTCCTCGAACGCCTGCTCATTCTGTAAAAGCAAACACACAGACTGAGATACTGGCAGGATCACATCATCTAAACACAATTCACATGTTCAAAATCAGCTTAATTTCTGAAGTATCTTTCTTTTGACAAGACTTTCACTCCCAGGCTGATAGAAATGAGTTGTCAAAACTAATTAATCTACAGGTAAAATCCCATTATGACAAATTCCATACAAGACAAAGTATTTTGGTTTTAAATTTTATTGAAATCAACACTTCTAGTAGTCACATTCTAAGACTGGGAGAGCTAGAGAGTAATCGATTCATCCATGACTTAGAGTACCTCCAACAGACACTCTCTCCATCCTAAGTTTTCTTGACACTGCTCTCTCCTGGCTCTCCCCTACCTGTCTGAATGACTCTCAGTCTCCTTCTCGGGATTCTCCTCCATGCCACGCCCACTAAGCATGCCGTCCACCCACGCTCTGTCCTCTACACTAACTTGGGGACCTCGTCAGCTGCCATTGGTTCAATGATCATCTATCTGTACCCAGACGATCACCAAATCTATACATCCAGCCCTAACCTCTCCCCCAGGCTCTAGTACCGAGTCACCAACTGACCTTTGTCCACGTCAGAATGGGGCTCTATCTCCCAGGCACCTGAACCCAACCTATGGCAAACAGAGCCCGTTCTATTATTCTCCTTCCCTTCAAACGTTCCTCTCCTCCCAGCTTCCCTATTCCTGTTGAGAGCACTATCACCTCCTCAGTCACTACGCTCAGAACTCGGTATCATCCCTGACTCTTCCCCGGCACTCGCCCCATAGAGCCAACCTGTTGTCAAACCCTTCTACCTTCACGCCACCTCTCAAAGTCGCCACACTAGGAGTGCGGGGCCTCGTCGCTTCTTGCCTAAACTACTGCACTACTTTTGGTTGCCCAACAGATGGGCACCTACTCAGCTTCCAATTTTTTGCCACCACAAAATGAGCTGCTATAAACATTTCTGGTACATCTTTGGTTTGCTTTGCTTAGTATTCTACCCTTCTCTCATTCTCCTTTTTCCTTTTCCCCCTCCATTTCCCTGTTCAGCGAAATGTATTTCTGTAACCAACTGTGTATGTATATGCCCCTCCTTTGACCAGTTCAGATGAGAATGAGGTCAAATGTCGGTCAACCCCCAGACCCCTTCCACCTTGTTTGTTTTGACGTAATTTTTCCTAACTTTCCTCTCCTTTTACCACATAATACATTCCTCATCTCCTTCATTTCCCATCTTCTTTTAAGATCACTAAGATCTAACAGAAAGCATGTAGCCCCTCAATCTCACTGGACACCTCTACGACCCCCACGATGAAAGGGTCCAGAGGGAACATGTGTATCGTCTCCCCGTATGAAAAAACCATTTATCCTTGTTTAGTCCTGTAGGATTGTTTGTTCACAATTACCCTTCTGGGTTTCTCTCAACTTCTATGTCTGCACCTCCAAGTTTCTGTGCAGCTCCGGTCTGTTCCTACGGTGCGCTGTTACATTAGAAGCATTTTGGATGCTCGCTTCATGTCTTTCAGGAATTCTAGTTGAGTTTGTGCCCAAGCCTTTTCTCAGAGGCTTTGCCTGTAGATGTTTCAGAGCAGTTTTCTTTTGGTTTGAGTCTGGAGTGCATTTGTCACCATAATCTTTTTATGGTGAGATTTTTTTGTTGGCTCATTCTTCTGGCTTTCTTCCTGATTTCTGACTTTATGTATGTTAGGGACAGGCTCTGAACTTCTAGAAGGGAATGTCGGGGCTGGTCCTGCTGCTACTTTCTTGGGACACTTATTGCTGTGTTATTCCAAGATCCAAAGGACAGTTCAGGCTGGAAAACTGCAAGATTTCAGCGCTCCCAAAGTAGTCTGAATCAGGAAAAAAGTCTGATGGCTGCCTCTCTGCTCTGAGCTCTGCAAGGGGGTCACTGAACAAGGTTTCTTTTGTTATATCTTTCCAGGCAGCATGTATAATTCTGACATACAAATGGGGACACTTTGTTGGAAGAAAGCATTTAAGATGGAATTTTGTTCTACCAAGTTAAAAAAAAATAGTGGCAATAAACAGTAAGTAAAGTAGAATCTTGTACTCTACACTTCCCAGTCAATTATGTGATGGAAAAGATGTGGTCTAACACGGAACATCACTTGTCAAAGTCTGCTTATTCCCTTTAATTCCCTCAGAAGAGAATTATTATCGCACAGGTACATTTTCGTAAAAGTTCTATATAAGATGTAAAGTGGGCACACGTGTTGGTAGTTATTAATGTCTTAACCCTTTAACATTTTTTAGTTGTTGTTGTTTGTTCATTTTCAAGAGGACCAATGATATCACAAGGTGATATCCTGACTCATCGTGAATTAGAGGCAGAGCTGCACAAAATCATCAGCCTCACTCTCTCTTCCAGAGTCAGTGAAGTCCAGTGACAAAACAAAAGTCAGGACAACTGGTGATGGCCTGGGATGCAGTGGATGACCAGGTGTCTTCGATGTCTGACCAAGTTCTAAGTGTTCCACAACAACTACTTCAGCCTCCTTCATGGTCCTTGGAACTCATTCTGCCCGGGGAAGTCTTCACATGCTCGGGATAGATACCCACCTAATTCACCAACGGGTCTAAAACCCATCAGTTACCCTCAATCTGGTTTAGCTGGTCAGCCAAGATGGTTTACCAGGGTGTAGCCACTGGCATGCTATAGCTTCTTGGAGTCACAAGTGGGAGTTGGGTGAATTATGTGAACCTTAAAGGTGGATGAGCAGCCCTGAAAGGGGCTCAGCAAACCCTCACACTAGAGATGCTAGTCCTCCTTGAACACCCCCTACACCCCTTTTTTAGTAGTAATAAGTTCTGAGAGTTTTTTCCAATCCTTTATCTTCCCCTTCACTATATATCTTGAGAATCAATCCCTAAATGCCCTCAAAATTGGTTCACCTCCAGCACACACCTTCTCCCTATATATTTGGTCCAGTCCACTTGCTTTTCTCATCCTTGTCCTTTTTAGTTCTATTTCTACTTGTATGAGTACAATAAGCACCGTGACAATGGAATCCAGTAGTGGTGGCTCAATTAACCTTGATTCTGAAAAGTTTACTACAAAAAAAAAAAATCCCTGCAGATCTTTTCCCATCTTTTATCTATTTATTATCTTTCTTCCAGTTTCATCCTTAAATGCCCTTGGGATGACTTTCTTGAGTCTCTTAACAATCTTTCTTTAAGCTGGTTTTCCCTTCCGCTCTTTTTTTTTTTTTACTTCATAAAGTAATGCTACTTATATTCTTCTACTCTCCTACTCTACAAAATTTTGCAAACAAATTTATATTTTTAAACCAGTGTTGATCTAGGCTGCTGTCTCTATTTGGCATGTGTTTGCTGACAGGTGGTTTTTAGGCTCTTTTAGGCACTTTTTAATGAAATTGTTACAATCAGTATGAACATACTTTTCTACAAACATTTCCCTCTTTTCATCATCAGTAAACTGTTTAAATGGGTCAGGATGGGGTGCTTACTACATACCTTTATCTTTCCCTCATTCTTATTCTTCTAGTTTTGAGTTAATATTGATCCTTACACTAACCAATCAGTGGTCTAACTACAAAGACAGCTGGTTTAGGAATGATGCCCACATCGGTAGCAAATCAATTCCTGTATGTTAAAATATAGTCAGTTTCTTTTTTTTAATATTTCATGCCCACCACATCCAGTGCCTTTCAATTCTTTTTTCAAAGAAAGTATTCCCAATGTATGGCTGTGAGGCTTCGGTGAAGGCTACAATACTTTGTTTTTTATCATTCCTTCTTCTTCAATTTTATATATTCTAATATATTTTCTGCTATCCTCACTTACGCCCACCTTTGAATTAAAGTCATCAAGTGTCAAAATAAATGTTGGTGTAATTTAGAGGGATTTATTGAACTCTTCATAGAATTTCTCTACCTCTTCATCTTCTGAAATATGTACCAGTGCAAAAACACCAATTATTTTCATGATAATCCTCTCACAAAAACTTACCACTAGCACTACTCTAGTTTAAGGCATTTATAGCCTCTTTCTTGGACTAATGTAATAATAGCCTCCAATATATCATCCCTGCAAGCTGCTAAACTGACATTTCTAAAGCACAGGTCTGCTCATGTTACTCAATAAGCTTCTATAGCTCCCCACTGCCTCTAGGACAAAATGTAAGCTTCTACTTGGCATCTTCACAAATCGCCTCCAACCTAACTTTCCAAACTGATTTACATTACTCTCCCTCACATATTCCACAGCCCAACTCATGGACCACATTTTTTTTTCCTATCTCTGAGCTAACTTGTGCCTGGAATACCTTCCCTCACCTCTACCCCTTGGACTCCCTTAACTAACTGAGAGCTCCAGCTCACATGCCACCTGTGAATTCCCTGGGTTGTCACTGCTTATCCTCTGGAAATTCCTTTGTACGGATGCTGCCCTGTCTGTGCATATGCTGCTCTTCCCAGAAGAATGGAGGCTCCCTGAAGGAAGGGATGTTGTGCTTCTGTCCCTGCATTCTCAGTGCTAAGCACGGTGGCTAGGATGCGTTGGCTGTTTAATAAATGCTTCCGGAATTGAATATGCTTCTTGTACCATTGAATGCACAATAAAACCAACTCTGCCGACTCCTCATGGCTTTTCAAAGAAGAACATGTGAGTTATCCTTTGTATCACTTTGTATAACCTCCTTTAATCATCTGGTTTTCTTTACAGTAAGAAGGTCAAGCCTGAAATGATCCTGTTCCTCCAACATTACGTACCGTCCACTTGATGATCCTGGACAAGGACCTCAGATTCAGAGTGTTTATACTGATTTTCCTGCCCCCCTCCCCCCAAGAGCAGAAGGGGCGCTGCACAGGGCTGAGGGCCATGCTGAATTTTCATTGTTTCGCAGGACGCCATGGCAAAAGAATTCCTCTTAAGGTGAGTGGCCTGCCCACCTCTAAGCAAGCAGAAACACACCCATCACTAGTGCCTTTTCAACATCGTAGAACCTGCCAGAACTTGGACAACCTTCAAGAGTCTAGGGTCCCCTTCCATCACGGGAAGAAATAACAGCTGCAGCTGGGCATACAAATACAGAAACAAAACAGCCCCTGTCTGCAAGGAGCTTACCTTCACCAATTAACATGTATATAAGAATCAGGAAGCCCTAAGTTCAAATTTGGCACCAGATACTTAACTAGCTGGGCAAGTCACTTAGCTTCACGCTGCCTCAGTTACTCATCTATAAAAGTGGGATAATAATAGCACTTACGTTCCAGTGGCCATTGTGAGGAAAAGGAAGGAAACAAGAATTTATCAAGTCCCTGCTCTGTGCCAGGCGCTGGGCTAAGCGCTTTACATGTATCATCTCATTTGGTCCTCAAAACAACCGCCGGAAAGTAGGTGCTATTATTATCCCAATTTTACAGAAGAGGAGACCAAGGCTGACAGAGGCTAAATGACTTGCCCAGGATCACAGAGATAGTTAAGTATCTGGGGCCAGATTTGAGCTCAGGTCTTCATGACTCCAGGTCCAGTATTCTTTCCACTAAGCAACCTAAAACAAGCTATTTGAAACATGCCCTGCAAACCTTAAAGTGCTATAGAAATGGCTATTATGAAGGCAGACTTGGAGGAAGGAAGAGTACTAGCAATTGGAGAGACTGGCAATGGCTTCATGTAGGTGGAACCTGAGTCTCGAAATAAGACAGAGGTTCTATGAGGCAGGTGAGAAGGAGGCACATTTCAGGCAGGTAATGATCAGCTTGTGCACGCGCAAAGGAGGGAGACAGCACGTTGAGCTCAGGGAACAGAGACGAAGAAAAGAAGTGACAAGGAAGGAAGACTGGCAAGGAAGGCAGAAGCCAGGCTGGGAGGGGCTTTAAATGCTATCCTGAAGACTGTTCTTTATCATAAAGGCAATGGGGAGCGAGTGAAGAAACTCAAATCTTCGGAATATTAATTTAGCAGCTACAGGGAAGATGGAGATATGGGAAGCTCAAAGACCAATAAGAAGTAATTTCTATAGCTTGGGTATGAGGCTGTGAGTGGAGAGAAGAGGCAGGTGAAAAAAATCGACAAGACTTGGCAGATAACCGCTCACATTTAGGTAGCACTTTGAGGCTTACAAGGCACTTTCCCACACATTCTCTCATTTGAACTATACAATAATCCTACCTGAGGCAGGGTCCCACATCTCTTAAGTGTCTGAGCCAAGATTCCAAGTCAGACCTTGGATCGCTGGAGAGAAAGGACCAAATGTGATTCTGAGGCTGCCAACCTGAGTGATCAGAAAGATGGTGGTAGCTTCCACAGGTATAGGTCAAGTATGAAGGAATCATTCTTTGACTTGGCACTCTGCACCGGATTTCCTCTAATGGCGGCAAACACCTCTGGTGACAAACTTCTCCCAGTTAATGCCTCATCTGATGTTAATTATTGGGAAGGGGTGGGGGTAGGGCAGGAGAGCACTCACTGGACAAGGTTCTCTGTGTTACACCTTTCAAGAAATCTTGTACCTAACATATACGTGGGGGACACCTTGTTGGAAGAAAACCTTTAAGACGGAATTCTGTCATACTAAGTAAAACACTATTGTCAACAAACACCACACACACTGCAGAATCTTAGAGAGGGTTGGGAGAGAAGGGAAAATAAATTCTGAATTCTCTTTCGGAGATGTTGACTTTGACACCTACAGGCTCTCCAGGTGGTTGGTACCCAGCAGGCAGCTGCTAATGGGGGATGAGAGCTCATGAGATTTGAAGCAGATTTATAAATGAGGAGATATCTGCTTAGGAATGATAACTGAACTCATGGGAGCTGATGAGGTCACCAAGAGAAAAGAGAAATGGAGAAGACCAGCACACAGCTTTTGGAGCACTCCTACAGTATGGGAGCAAGAGATGAGCAGTGACCTAGGAAAAGGAAGCTGAGAAGGGCAGATTAAATAAGCAGAAGATAATCAGTAGAAAAAGGATCAGAAAGGACAGCGTCTATACCTCGGAGGAGAGAATGAGCAAGTGTCAAAAGCTGCAGTAAACTCAAGAAGGATAAACCTGAGAAAAGATTATTAGATTTCATCCTTAAAAGATCACTGGTGATCTTGGAAGAAACAGTTTCAATTAAGTCTCCCCATCCTTAGAACAAATTTCACTAGACCCTATGATCCCCTCCAGCTACTGTCCTCTATCTCTCCTACCTTCCTCAGCCAAACTCCACAAAAAAGTTTCTGACTCTTCCTTTCCACATTCACTCCTCACCTGATACAAAATGGCTCCAGACCTTATCACTAGATTGAAACAGCTCTCACAAAAGTTACCAATGATTTCTTAATCACCAAATCCAATGGTCTTTTCTTGGGGTAAGTGATTCTCACCCCTTTCACTGCATTTGACACCATCTAGAGTTCATACTGCCCTTGTGGCCCCACCCCGCCCCACCCCACCCCACACGTGGATTTCTATAACACCACTCTTTGCTGGCTCATCACGACATCCCCCAACTGGGGTTTTACATGAGGTTCCATCCTGGGCCTTCTCTTTTCCTTTTCATTTCTCTCTCAGTAACCTTGTTATTTCTATGCAGATGATTCATAGATCTCTATATCCATTCCTAGTCGCTCTCGAGACTTGGTTGTCTATTATAGACATTTCAAACTCAACATGCTTAAACTCATTATTTCTCTTCTTAAATCCATCCCTCTTCCCAACTTCCCTATTTCTATCAAAGTTCTTACCATCCCTCCACTGTTTCAGGTTTGTAATCTTGGCATCGACCCTCACCCCTGCCATATCCAAACAGGTCCCAAAAATGACCATTGCAGGTGTCACTATCTTTCTTATATCTGCCTTCCTGTCTCCATTCTCCCAGCTACCATCTTAGTTCAGGACCTCGCCATCTCTCACCTTCTAACTGGTTTCTCTACCTTAAGTTTCTCCCTACTCCAGTCTATCTTCCATACAACTGCCAAAGTAATTTTTCTTAAAGCAGATCCGACCATGTGACTTCCCTATTCAATCGAGTCTAGTAGCTTCCAGTCGCCTCTAGGATAAAATATAAATTCTTCTGTTTAGCTTTTAAAGCCCTACGCAACCTAGACCCAAATTATCTTTCTCACCTCATTGAGAAGAGGAAGGGAAAGAAACAAGCATTTATTAAGTGCCTACTTCATGCCAAGTGCTGTGCTAAGTGCTTTACAAATGTCATCTTGTTTGATCCTCACAACAACCCTGAGATATAGGTGTTTTATAATCACCATTTTACATATGAGGAAACTGAGGCAGCCAGAGGGGAAGTGACTTGCCCTAGGTTGTTACAGGCCATATCTGAGCTCAGGTCTTCCTAACCCCAGGTCCCTAGTTCTATCCACTGCACCACCTAGCTTAAACATTACTCTCCATTTTGTACCCTTTGATCCAGCCCAAATGATCTCTATTCCTCAGCCTTCCACCTCCCACGGTTTGCACTGGCCATCTCTATACCTAGAACACCCTCCCTCCTTGCCTCTACCCCAAAGAGTTCCTCTTCCTTTAAAATGCGGCTCAGACACTAATTTCTGCATGAAGCTTCTCCTGATCTACCCCAACTGCTAATGCCTTCCCTCCAAACGACCTCATATTGAACTGCTTTGTATATATTTGCTATTTACTTTATATTTATGCAACATACATATTTTATGTGTACTTGCCTGTTTTCTCCATTAGAATGTAAACTCATTGTGAGTAGGGATCGTTCCAATCCCGGTACCCAGCACAGGGCCTGTTATGTCGCTGGTGCCTTGCCTCAATACTTGGTGAGTGATTATGTGGTAGGATCAGAAGCCAGAGCATGAGAAATTGACAAGTGAGAAAATGGAAGCATTGAGAGGAGATAACAAAGAGTTTGTCTATGAAGGGGAAGAGAGATACATGATGCTAGCTTGAGGAAGCATAATCAAGTGAAGGGGTTTTTTAAAATACGTACTGATCTTTTGTTTTCCTATTATCTACATTTCCCAATATATCTCCCTTTGAAAACACCATTCCTCATAACAAAAATAATTTTAAACAAAATCCAGCCCAGCAAAACTATCCAAACGCCTCCCCCCGCAAAAGCCCACCATTATTCACAGCCACATTCAATTTCCCCAGTCTAAAAAGGAAGAAGGGTGTGTCTGTAAGTGAAGGTTTAAGGATGTAAGAGTCCTGGGTAGATCTGTGGGCAACAAAAAGAAGCCGGGAGATTGGGACTGACTGAAAATTAGAGAAATGTGGAATTAAGGGGTCAAGTTCCTGAGGAAGGAGGAAGAGAGGCTCGAATATACAAGTAGAAAGGCTGGCCTTGGCAAGGAGAAAAGCCATTTCTCTGTGACATACTGAAACCAAGCAGGAAAAAACAAGAGATGATAGAGAGAGGGTCTGAAGTTTAAAACAGAGGAAGGAGAGATCATGACAAATAGACTTAAATCTCTCTGTAGAGAAGGAGGCAAGGTCAATTGAAAGGAAGAAGGCAGTAAAGGAGACTGGAAGAGAGAAGAGGTTTGGAAGAGCTACAGTAGTTAATTAAGGAAGGAAAAAAAGGATTGCCACAAAGCACTGAGGTCCCAACTGGAATAAGATAAACTTATATGGAACTCAGTCAGCAAAGTTGTGACTTCCTCCCACAGCCCATGAGGAAAGGCAGAGAAGGCAGATGGCAGGAAGAAACCAGGGCCCAGGTTTAAGAAGGTCTGAGTGGCAGGACACATAGGCAAAAGATTCAAGAAACAACCTGACTGACTACATGATGGAAGGAGAGAGCAGAAGAGTAAGAAGAATTTGGTGGCTGGAGGCCACAGTAAGGACACAAAACAGGGTTAGGAAGAGTAGGTCACGAAGAGAAAGGAGCTTGTGACCTGAGAAAGGCATGTCAGAATCTTGGAAATATGTGACCTTCTGGGAGGGGAAGGGAGAGGGATATACTGGGATATGTAGGTGATATAAAAACAAAGACACGTTCAATAATAAAAAGGAAGGATAGGTTAAAAAAAGATAACTAGAAATATGTGGCAGTGCTGTAAGAATGATGTGCGGAATGCCAACATTCAAAATGAGCTGAGACTGATGAGGAAGCTAAGGAAAACAAAGAGATTTTAAGCAGCTTGGAAGAAAAGAGGAAGACAGATCAAAGGCAAAGCAGGCTGCTTAGGGTGACTAGAACAAGGATGAAAGAAAATCAGTAAAAGGCCCAGCTTTTCAACTCTTAATTTGCTTCTGTTTTCCTTGCTAAGGACAATGAATATTCTTTGAACTCTTTCCATCTCCACTGGTGCAGTCATTGGGTGCATTGTTCTCAGCCTCAGCTTACTTCACTCTGCATCAGTTCCAGAAATCTTCACATTCTTTTCCATGTTCACATTTATTGTCTTTCAGAATAGTAATATTCAATTACATTCACACACCAGACCTTTTTAGACACAGTTTCCCAATCAATGGACACCCACTTTGTTTACAATTCTTTGCCAACACAGAAACTGCTGCTATAATCTTCTAGTGTTTATGAAGTCTTTCTTTTTTATCAATGACCTTCTTGGGGTATATGTCTAACAGTGGATATGGACCTTTTTGTCACTTTCTTCTTATAATCCTAAATTGCTTTCCAGAATGGCTGGACCAATTTGCACCAACAGAGCATTACTGTGTCTATCTTTCCACAATCCCTCTACCACCAACGATTTCCATCTTATCATCTTTGCCAATTTGTTGGGTTTAAGTAAAACCTTAGAGCTGTTTTACTTTGCATTTCTATTATTAATTCTTTAGGTGTATTATTTCATATACTAGTTTGAATTATTTTCTGAACACTTCTTTTTAAAATCTAAACTGGTTGATGAGTTCTCTGTAAATCCACATCATCTTTTTTTTTTTTTTTTTTAACAATTCCCCTTTTCAGCTCTTCATTCCAACTGTTTCTTTGTGTCTTCAGAATTTCAGTATTGAGATCTTCCAATTCATCCTGGATAACTTCCTTTGTAGAATTTTAGGCCACGAGAGCCTGCCTATCCTTTCTTAAAACATTTTAAAATCTGCTCTTGTAAAATCTAGGGAACGTGTCAGACCATGCCCAGTTTTCCTCTCCTCCATTACAAAAAAAAAATGGAAATGGTTCCTTTCCCCTAAGGTTCCTATATCTTTACCCCAGCAACTAGTTTCTCCTTGCTGAGACTTTAACTCAGAAAAGAAGCTGCCCTTACTGGTAAGACCATCTGCTCCACCACATGAAAAAATTCTCCAAATCACTAATAAAATAACAGTAATGCAAATCAAAACAACTCTGTGGTTTCACCTCACATCCTGCAAATTAGCAAAAATGACCAAAAATGACAAGAGTCAATGCTGGAGGAGTTGTGGGAAGACAAGCACACTAATACACTGCTGGGGAAGCTGGGGAATAGCATGACAATTTTGGAAAACAATTTGGAATAACGCAAATGAAGTGACTAACCACACCCTTTGAACCAGATTTATGCCTCAAGGAAGCCATCGATAAGAAAACAGTTCTCATATACTTCAAAACAGCAGCACTTTTTATGATAGCTAAGCATTGGAAACAAAGGTAGATGCTCACCGATAGGGGAATGGTGTACCAAATTATGGTTCATGAACATAATGGAATATGACTGTGCTGTAAGAAATGATAAGCGTGATGAATAAAGAGAAACACAGTAAAATCTATATGAACTAATGCAGAGTGAAGGAAGCAGATACAAGAAAACGATATACACAATGACTACAACTATGTAAATGGAAAGAACTATACATCCAAAAATCAAAAGTAAATGCAGCAAGATTATGAAGATCAAGTGGGACAACTGAAGAGATAGGTGAAGACACCCCCAACCTGCGCTTTTGTCATACCTTTACATTAACAGGTATAACACACGGCATATAGGTTTTCTGACTTTTTCTATGTATCAATCAGTTGTGCTGACTTTTCCCCCCCTCTCCAAAAAATATTGTCATATGGAGTGGGCTCTGGGGGAGAGGGAGGGATAGATGGGATATTATGGTGATGTAAGAAAATATCAATAAACACTTATAAAAAAGAACATGCACGGTTTCATATTTGTATTCCAAATTTGCATCATCCAACACTGCCCAGGCACAGAGGCTAGGCGCTTAAGAAAAACGCTTTTTGGTTAAACAGTTAAGGCCAGTCAAGAAACAAGTAGCTACTTTTCTTTGGGCAGGAGAAACCATGACCATAAATGTCCAGATAACGGAAATTCTCCATCACTACTGCCATGCCAGGCTGTGGTCTATTTCTTCTTTCTGTGAAGGTAGCCAGGAATACACTCTGATGACAATACATGTTCTATTTCCGCCTCCACAATGCTTTCTCCCTTTCTGGTTCCAGGATTTCCTCACACAAGTTCACCTTCTTAATCTAAAATGCTGCCCTGCTCCATCCTCCCACACTCTACTCTTTCATATATCCCATTTCATCTGAGTAAAGTACATCCTTTTCAGAGCCTAATTCTAGCCCTGAGCTTCACCTCAAGTCTGTGTCAGATGAAGTCAAATTTGCCTTATCATATGAGGATCATTAAATTACTTTGCTCTTATTACCCCTGCTTTTTACATAGTTATCTGAGGTCACAGGCTCTACTGTTGGCTTTTTTTCCCTCATGAATTTCCGGATGTCTCAACTGCTATCCTTTCTACACTGTAGTTACTCTCTATGTATTTAGCGTTGCCGATCTATATAGACAGCTGTCTACCTCATTCATTTCATGATCAGAATCTTCTGATACTTTATTCACATTTCTTTCTTAGTTCCCTTCTTACAACGAGAGGAAGGTTTATATAAATAGATTTATAAATAGATTTGTTCTTTGTGCTTAATAAATAGATTTGTTCTGTAAAACTTGGACTCAATCAAAAGGCCACACCCAAGGACCTAGAAGACCACATGTGGCCTCAAGACCCAAGGTTCCCCACCCCTAGTATAAAGCACTGAAACTTTTAAAACAATACTGGGGAGTCGAAGGCATGGGAAGCACGAGGTGGCACCAAACAAGAATGGAATCCAAGAAATATGGGAGTTGGAAGAACTACAGCAAATCCAAACCAAGGCAGAAGTTGGTCTCTAGACCAGTCCTGTAGAGTACCACATTAGGTGCACTATTTGGTTTTGATTTTGGAACACACACACAAACACGCTCTCGCTCGCTCTCTCAGCTTGCCTAGTTGCTCATCGTTATTTGTAAAATTGGTTGTTGTCTGGAGGTTGTAACCAGCTAGACCGAAACGACGAGCAAGCACTAGAAGAAGTATAAAATCCCTCCACCTACTCAGTGGAAGTTAAATTTGAAACCTTAGGTAGGATCACTTAAAATACTAGCGCAGTCCAACCATTCCAAAGGTGGTTGGATCTCTCTGGCAAGAGCTATTTGTATATTAATCTCAGGGGAACAGGAGTATAAAAAAGGTTTGTGCCTGTTGGTCTATTCTTTAAAAGTTATTTTGTAGGGAAAAGCTATGAATATGTAAACTGAACATAGTCAAATGCGCAAAAATTAAATCATTTTCTATCTCCTTCCAAGATTAAGGTAAGTGTCGGGCTCACACTGCAAGCGTGTGATAGCTCCTGTGGGAAGGGGTTTCTACTCATCCTCATTCAGCAGCAGTGAAGGCAGTTAAATTTAATAATCGAATAAAAAATCCTGAAAGGCCTGCACTGAGTCTTACAATCTGTTATGAAAACAGAGGGCCAAGCAGAACAGACAATGAGGATAACACCACACTTTAAAGCACGTTTTAGCCGTTACTGGTAAACGGTTTCGACAGAATATTTTCAGAAAGCTAGCACACAATTTTAGAGATGCATGGGGGATGGGACAAAATGGACAGAACTGAAATGGAGGACAAGAAAGAGAAAGTGCCAAATAAACAGCAGATAAACTACGATCTCTAGAAAAGATCATGACCTACTTTAAGACTGTTTTAGGTGAAGAAAAAAAATTCATTTATCAATGCTCTTCTTGGTATGGTTTAAAGAATACCAAACTCTCTCTGATACTGTCTCCCAAGTTCAGCTGAGAGGGAATAATCATTAACAAACCTATACAGAAAGTGTATTACATTAGAATAAAATAGAACTTGGCAAATGGAACATCTCATCTAACTAAGGCCTAACTTCTGGTATATTCCACTTTAAGCATCAAATATACTTTGAAATCCAGATTTTCAATCAAAAACATATTAAAATTCAAGGGTGATTATTCACTATGTAAAAGAAATATTCATTTTACAAGATCTTAACAAAAGACCTGCTGCCTCACTTCTCTGCCCACTGAAGTCGTTTGACCCTCGAAGGCCTCCTCAAATGCCCTCCGCTCCAAACAGCAGCCTTTGCTCCTCTGATCAGTAACATTCCTTTCCCCTTTGGTCTTAACTTGGTTCACGACTCTTGGTTTTTGTTGTTGTTGTTGTTGTTTTTTGGGTTTTTTTGTTTGTTTGTTTGGTTTTTTGGTGCATTTTCCCTATTAAATTGCCATGGTCGATTTAATCTTCTATCTTTTATCTACCCCAAAGCGCAGTCCAGCGCAAATAATAGGAGCTTAACCAATGTTTGTTTAAATTGAATTTCCTTGAAAAAGCAAGTGCTATTTATGCACAGAAAAAGTCATTTGAGGATATCTTAAATAACCAGAAAAATATTTAATGCTCATGGCTGGGCTGTGCCAATATAATAAAAATTAAAACATCATCAAAGTTAATTAACAGATTTAATGCTGTACCAAAGGGATACTTTACATAGCTACATAAAATAATAGCAAAATTCATGTGGAGGAACAAAAGATCTAGACTATCAAAAGAAATAATAATAATTTTTAAAAGGTACAATAGGGAAATAGCAGTCTTTAAACTATATTATAAAGTAGCAAACACCTAAATCTTGTGGTAACGGTTTTTTAAAGAAGCAGATCAATGGAGCAGACTAGACAATGAAGAATCAGAAATAACTGAACTCAATAGCTCAGTGTTTGATAAAACTGAAAATATAAATGACCTAGGGGAGAACTCTCTTATTTCACAAGAATTTCTGGGAAAACAAGAGAGCAGTTTGGCAAAAACTAGGCTTAGACCAACATCTTACATTGTGTTCCACAATAAAATTCAAAATGGATGTGACCTGAATATTAAAGATCATACCATAAAAAAATCAGAAGAGAAGCAGATATTTATCTTTCGAAACTATTAGTCAATGACTTTTTAATGAAGAGAAGGACAAAGGCAATCAAAAAAGATCAAGTAGATAATTCTGATTACACAAAATTGAACATTTTTGCACAAAACAAAGTAACACATCTGGTAGAAGAAAGGTCAAATCAACAAGCACTTATTAAGTGCCTACTATGTGCCAGGACTAAACACTGGGGATACAAAGAAAGGCAAAAAGACAGTCCCTGCTTTCCAGGAGCTCAATCTGATAGGGGAGATAGCATGCAAATAGCTGTGTACAAACAAACTATGCTCAGGATAAACTGGAGATAATTAACAGAGGAGAGCACTGACATGAAAGGGATTGGGAAAGGCTTCTTAGAGAAGGCGGAATTTTAGCTCAGCTGTGAAAGAAGCCAAGGAAACCAGGAGGCAGAGAAGAGAAAGGAGAAAATTCCAGGAATAACTGGGGACAGCCAGCGGAAATGCACAGAGTCAGAAGATAGGAATGTTTTGTGCAAGGAAAAGCAAAGAGGCCACTATCACTAGAAGACTGGAAATGTAGGAAGGGGCCAGTTAAGAAGAGCTTTGAACACCAAGCAGAAGTTTTTCTTGGATGTGACAGGGAAACACAGAAGTTTGTTGAATTGTGTGTGTGGGTAGAGATTCAAGGCAGGCAGACCAATCAGAAAATTATTATAATAGTCCAGGTGTAAGGATCTGTACTAGTGCAGTGGCAATGTCAGAGGAGAGAAGGGGGCTTATACAATAGGTATTACAAAGATAAAAATCAAAAGGACTTAGCAAGATTCAATTTGGGGTGGGGGTAGTATGAAAAAAGTGAAGTCAGAGATGACACCTAGGTTAGATGCTTGGATGACTGGGAGGATAGTGGTGCCCTCAACAGTAATACGGAAATTCAGAAGAGGAGAGGAGGATTTGGGCAAAAAGACGGTGAGTTCAGTTTTCGGCATGTTGAGCTCAAGTTGTCTACATCTGGTTTGAGATATCCAATAGGCAGCTGGAGATTCAAGTCTGGAAGTCACGAGAGAGGTTATGGCTGGATAAGTCAATTTCAGAATGACCTACACAGAGATAAATGGACTCATGGGAGCAGATGAGATCAGCAATGGAAATAATATAGAAGGTAGAGGAAAGGGAGGAAAGGGAAAGGGAAGCGGGCCTAGGACAGAGGCCTAGGAATTAAAAAAATCTTCGTTCAAATCCAGCTTCAGACACTTGTCATTTACTAGCTGTGTGACCCTGGGCAAGTCACTTAATCCTGACTGCCTCACCAAACAGCAAAAAAAAAAAAAAACTTTGTAACAAATATCTCTGACAAGGTATTGACATACAAGACATATAGACAACCAAATGAAAACAAGCCATTACAAATCTGAGTAGTCAAAGGATATAAACAATTCTCAAAAGAATTGCAAATTGCTAATAACATATGAAAAATATTACAAATCGTTAACAAGAGAAATACAAATCAAAACAACCCTGAAGTTTCCCTTCACACCCAGCAAATCGGCCAATGACAAAAGATGGAAAGAGCCAAGGCTGGAGGGGCTGCAGAAAGACAGGCACACTGGTGCACTGTTGGTGGAGCTGTGAATTGGCGCAACCATTCTGGAAAGCATGATGACTGTGCTGCATCACACAGCGAGGATGACAAATTCAGAGAAACACGAGGAGCCTTAGATACAGATTAATGGAAAGTGGAGGAAGCAGAGCCATTAAAACAACTCCACAATGACCACAGCCAGGTAAAATGTGCTCCCCTTCGACCACCCAATCAGGAACTGAACGGTGCTAAAATATGAAGAGTAAGTTTGACCCCAAAGCAGAGATCTGCAGAAATCCCCCTACTCCTCTGCAGAGAGAGGGTCAGCAGTGTAGAACACAGCATAAAACACCAGAATTTCTTGATATGTTGATCAGTTCTGCCATTTTCTCAACTTTCTCTTCAAAATAAAAATTCTTATAATAAGGGTTAGCTGTCTGGGACGTGGAAGAATTCAAGAGAAATTTTATGCAATGTAAAAACAAGATATCAGTGAAATCTATTATTAAAAGCTGTGATTTGGTTTTCCATCCAGCTTTTCAGAGGTGTCAGTGGTGTAAAGCAAGGTATGCCCGTACAACATCAGATGATCTCAGAATCTATGTTGATTTGAGATATCCTGGCCTCAAAAGCACAGAACACGGGCATGTAAGCAACAAGAATCAATCTCCTACATTTAATGAGTGCTTTTTACCTATCAGAGCATGTCTCACAGATGCCATATAATCTGATCTCTTCCAGGGCATCCATATCTACCAAAGTACAGGACAAGAAGCTGGGCATCAAAGTGAATTGGATTGGGAAACAAAACACAAACAGGGGAAACAGTCTAAAGAGGTGGAAATCACTGCATAGAGAAGAATAGTGTCCACACAGAAGGCCTTTGGGAAATTTGCATCCTTTGAATCAGAAAGGTAACTGACCTTGTCTTTTAATTCCCCAAGATATGCAGCGTTCTGTCCAAGGATAGCCTCTGCAGATTCCTGGAAACAAGTCACCCACTGATTCTCCTGGAAATCCGCAATATTGACCTGAAAAAACACAACTCTAAATTATTGCCCCTAGAGAAAATAAACAGAACTGTAAATCATTGTATTAAGAAACTATTAGTATACACCTATAGTCATTCCATAATAAGAGTCTATTTTAAAACTAAAAACTGGATGAAAATGAGAACACAATGCAACATAGACAGGTGTGAAGACACACACTGACACAGAGAACTCAAGTTTCCCTCCATCCATCTGCCACTGCCCTTGAGCTGGGACGTTTTCATAAGCCTTTCCTTTACGACATGAGCTTTACGACTTTGGTTTTTCATTTCAGTGGGATTGCATGCTCCAGGGGTCACACCAGGGACTTCACCCAAGGCTCTCAGGCCTCCACTGGTGGGGGAGTGGGGGCCTCCAGAAGAACAGACAAGGCATAAAAGTGAGTTGAAGGATTTAGTCTGGACTTAAAATCTCCTCATTGTAAGGCAGCCAGTGAATTTATATTCAAATCTAAGTGAGCAAATGAGCTGAGAACAAAGTGTTCCCAACTTGGACAGAGCACAGGAAGCTTGAATCAGAAATGGCATCACCACAAGTAAGCGAGGGTGGGTGGAAGGGCGGGACGGAGGAACAGGCTACAAATATCTCAGCCTCGAAAGTAAGAAAGAGGAGAGCCAAGGATAAGATGGGAGAAAAGCCCTGGCCTTAAAAAGGCAGGAAAGGGGGTGCCCATCCTCCTGGCCATCAGTGATGGGAGGTAACCACGGACATGTCATTCTCCCTCTCTGAGGCTCAGGTCTCTTATCTTTACATTCGATGATTTATTGGGCAAGTGACTTAATGCATCCTTATCTTGGGGGTCTGTGGGGTTTGTAAGAAGGGTTCTGTTACTGACATGACCTGATAGGTGAAATATGGTGGAATTCTCTTTGTAAAATAACACACAGCCACACAGAGCAAGGCAACGGATGACATATCTGTGTGGTTCCCACCTGCAGCTTCCACAGTCCCTGGAAGGGGAAAAAAGACCAGAGCCACCAGAGTGGCAATCATGTTGGACACACAGATCCAGGGGACACAAGCGACTGTGCCTAGGAATTCTGCCATTTAAAGTTTAACAAAAAAAGCTATTGTGAATGAGCTGTCTACAAAATAATGTGTTATCTCGGTTTTGCAAAAAGCACAGGGTACAAAACACAAAATGATAAACCTGACTACAGACAGAGTCTTTCTGCTAAGTTAAGTTTCTGCATGGCAACATAGGGTAGCTATAAACCCTTAATTTGTAAGAGGTTTTTAAAATGGAAAACAGCTCAGCTCTAGCAGGGGAAGAAGACGCCACCATCTCGACATCACTCAGAGATGTTTTCCTCTGAGGCAGGCTCCATTAAGGCCTGGGAAACAGAACATTACCTGCAAGAAAATGAACTAAATATAGGGATCAGCTGTACAAGTGCAATTACTGCTCTCCAGAAATGCCATTTCAAATTAATTTATCTTCATAACTGTTAGCAGGCAAGTGCCACCAATGCTCTAATTGCACTGCAGGCCACACTTGTGGACCAGAATCAGGAAGGGTCGCCAAACTCAAATTTCTGGCAAGAAGAACTTTTAGTGGGAACAAAGTATGCCAGTGAGTTCATCGAAAACCTCCTTTCTTCCCTCCTTGTTTCCAGGACCCTCAAAAAACTATTCCATGCTCAATCATCCCTAGGGTTTCTGGCCAGCATGGGGGATGAGCACATGTGTGCAGTGGGAAATAACACGAGGCCACACGCCCAGTGGAGTCAGCAAGCCTGGGTTCACGCTCTCCCACGTATTAGCTACAGGACTGCAGGGAAAGACTGAGCTCCAGGAGCACCGAGACAGTGCTATCAAACGTCTTAGCCCCTGCAGCACCCATTGCAGTTCCATACACAAGAGACGCTGAATACATTTCTGAGTGACCTTAACCTCAGGACCTCAGTTTTTTCATCTGTAAAATTGCGCTGCTCATAAAGTAATCCATCACATCACATCCGAGGGTTACCATAAACGAAATGCTCTGCACACTGTGCAGGGCTCTCTCTCTGTGCGAATGAGCCTCAGAATCTTACCGACAGGATCATTCGGTATTTGAAGCTAGGAAATTCACGATCACACTTCTCACAGCGGTAGAGTCCATTCTGATGGTCTATCACCTTCTTATTGCAATCTTGAGAGGGACAAGCCTGGTACATACAGTTCTCCTTGCGAAGGTACACCACGGTTGCCACACAACTGAAGTAATCGGCCTTTCAGAGGGATAGAAGGACAGGACACTGGTTCACCAAACCTACATTCCGGACTACAATTACAGGCAACTAGAGTGCTTTCGTGACAGACTATTATGCGGTATGTTGAACTATTCAAGGTCTTAAAGATCCTAGGGCTCACAGGGAAAGATTTCTTCTAGAGTGTTAGAGTTCAAGCATACCAATGCAACAACAACAACCACCCCACTTTCTGTGGGTGTGTGTGGGTGTGTGTGTGGTTAAACCCAGTTCTAAAGAAAATAACTTCTTAATGCTAGAAATGCGCCAAAGTCTCAATTGGGTTATGCTGAAAGGACTGAAAAGATGTGCTCTCTCCTTTCTTCTACTTGAAGACTGGGCAAGAGTCACGCTCTGCAGTTTTCTCTTTCAAAAGACAAAGATTTCTGTCCTTTGCATTCTTCTTTGGAGAGCGATGAATCACCAGTTAGCAGACCTAGGAAATAGAGAGCTGCAGACTATAAAATCTAGTAAAGCTATGGCCAACCAGCCTTCCAGCCAATTTGTTTGGGGGGGGGGGGGGCAGGGGAGAACAATGAATCCTGGGGTCTAGAGTGATCTGTGTTTTTATTCAGCCGACGTAAAAGCCCACAGAAGCCAGCTTCCACTGCTGAGCCTCAGTCCTAAAGTGAGTTCTGAGATTCCCTCAAGTGCTCCCTCTCCAACTCCCAGAAGAGTTCCCAAGGACAGCATGCACGGCATAAGAAGAGAACTGAGTTTGTAATTAGGAAAGACCAAGGTCTGAATTTCAGCCGCAGCACTTCCAAAAAGGATAACCTTGAGCAAGTCCTCTGATGTCTCAGAACCTCAGTTTTCTCACTTACAAAATGGGATATAAAAGCAGGGATAACTACCTACTTCACAGGGTTGCTGTGAGAGAAAAGCACTTTATAAACCTTAAAACTTGATATATGTGGGATCTACTACTACTATCAGACAAGACTACAGCTCAGCCTTGACGATCTCTAGGTTCCTTCAAATTCGCATTTTGGTGGTAGAGGATAAATCTAATAGAATATAAAATTAACAGGAAAGAAGGATGACATATTCTCTAAGTCCTAGTAAAATACTAGGAAATCAGTGCCATGCAAGTCAATGTGAACTCAAACACCACAGAAAGAGGCTCAGTGCCTATTTAACTGGGGGTGTGTCAGCCAACAGGGCCTTCCCACCACATCCCAAATTCAGAGAAATCTCCTAGAAGTGGGAGAACTATTTTGGACTGAATATTGTACGTTTTTTATTTGTCACAAAGGTGTGCTCAAAGGAAACATGCATGTACACAAAAATGACTATTTAAAAACAGAAAGGTATTAATAAGATGTATTTTTAAAAATATGCTTAAACATAAATAAATATTTAAAAACACAAAGAAATCTGTACAGCTTTGGGGTTGAGGTTAGGACTGAGACAACCCCATGAAAGCTCTAACCTTCCTGGGGATATCTGCTTCAGGCCCTAGAATTATTTCAAGGACTTTCAGTACCTGGCTGTACACACTCCCACCCAACCCTCTCCAATCCCCAGTCACACACAATTCTCTTGATTTTCCAGTCTGGGCCAAGTCCAGAACACATCCTAAAAGACAAAGTCTGCTCTGTACCAGGGGCACAAAGGGGCTCATGGAGTGGATGCCCTTCAGTCCTCTGCCTTGTGATCCAGCCTGCTGTGAGGGGCAAAGAGGAGCAGGGAAGCGGTTGCTGGGTGACAATATAGATCTGTCTAATGCTTGAGTCTTAAAATCAACACACGTTGATGAAGATGATGGTGACGATAAAGGCAGGTAAGGAAATGCAGTGAGTGGAGTGAGACAGTAGAGAAGAGAAAGGAGAAGGGTCTGGATCTTGTGATCGACAGGCCTGGGCCAGATCTTCACAGGCCACAAAGCCTGGAAGAAAAGAGAATTCTAAATAAGCATGGAAGAGACATCTGGAAAACCAAGCTCCATGCCAGAGGCAGCCCTTAGCAGGCAATGTGAATGGTCACTCTCAGGCTAACGTCTGAGAGTAACTGGCCAAAGTATTAACCTCAAAGGCCCCCAAATACTCAGTGCACACAAAAACATCAGAACACACCTACTTGAGGAGTGAACACTTTAAAGTCCAAGATCAATCACACTAAAGAACATCACAGAAGTGAAGGAATTCCAATTCCTATTCTAGCCTTCTTTCATTCTAAGTTCACAACAAACAGGAGAGTCCTTGAAGTTAATATCTGGTGTCACTTGTTTGACATTTGAAATTATTGCTATGCTGAACCTTAATGGTGAAGCAAACTCCCTGGATTCTGAAGTTAAAATAAAGAAAAAGGAGAGGAGAGGGGAGGAGAGAAGAGACGTGCTTGAATCTTCTCATGCCGATGCTGATGCCTGCTGCTCGCTTTGAGGACTGCCGGAGCAGTAGTCTTACCTTGTCACCCTGTCCCAGGTTCTCAGACTTAACGTCATACAGAGTTTTCCAATTGGCATTACTCCCTCCAATTCCTCCACCCCTGGCATCAGAAATTGAAACAGCTTCTAGGGCCTGTCCTTCTGAGTCAAACCTGAAGAACCAAGAGAACTAGAATAAAGAAGCAGCCGTGAAAGGGAAAGCAATGCCAGTTTTTCCAAAACCTGATTATTCCCTGAGGCCGGATACTAGATCTTTATTTTCCCTCGCCACAGATTTTTACAAGCAACAGACATTTGTGAGGACAATCACTCAAACCACATTTGGGAAAAAGTTAGTTCCATTTTGATTGTATTTTGAAGGCTATCAACATCAGTGGCAAATGACCTCAATACTGTTATCTCAATCGTTTTGATGCCCCCCAGTGGTCAAGGAACACACTGCAAAGTGCTAAGTATCACTGAACCACTTCCCATGCGTCCATCAACACTGGTTTAGGGGTCTAAGCCCTAAAAACAATAACACTCCCAAAAGGCAAAAAACTTTGAAGTAAAGCAAAAAAAAATCTGAAGCTCTGGTAATAACAAATAATGACTCCCACTTATATAAGCCCTTTAAGGCTTATAAAGTTCTTTCTTTAATACTAGCCTCCACTGGGCTACTGAAACCCAGTTGACAAAGAAACAGCACCACCACTACCACGAATACTTCACGCGACAAAAATGCTCTTACATCAAGATATTTTTTAAAAAGTTGATATGGAGAGTCAAAATATTAGATAATTCCCAAATCATTTACATTAAATTTTAAAATGAATTGCACCCTTCCTTCCCATCACAGATTTAGCTCTATTCTTAATGAGGTCTTTATGTTATTATAAAAATTAATTTGTGTTCCCTAAGCTAAGTTCCCTAACAAGGAGGGATGTTAGGGAGAGGTGCTTAACCCCTCAGGACCTGCCACCCCACTTTCTGACAGAGGACTGATGGACCCAACGTGTAGAATGAGGCACATCTGGACGCGGCGTCACTACGCCTCTTGTTCTCTAAGTTCCAATATGAATTGATACAGAAGAGAGAGAAGCATTGCGTCAAGGAACCTGTCAAGGAAATGCCAACCTGTGATTAAAAATATGCTACAAATAATCAAGAAAATAGATAATTGAGAGTTGACCCTCCCCATAATTGCCCACTTACGGGATGCCACCTTGGAGGCTGGCTGCCAGGCTGAGCTGCAGATAAATGCCTTCTTGTTCTATCAGGTAAGCTGCGAAATCCCTCACACCGGAGCATCAGTTCATAAATCTGTCTCAGCACCACCAGCAATACTAGTTTACTGTCTCAAAAGCTCCAAGGAGACATTTCCCACTATAGGCAGCTCATCAGGAGTCAGCAGAGCAAGGACAGAACAGCCCCTCTTACAATAAAAACTCCACGTCATTCGAGCTGAGAACTAATATTCCCCCACCCCAGCCTAGACATTCAACTTCAGGTAATAGCAGAGTGTGTACTAAAGGGTCTCTAGCCAACCCCAAGAATCAATTTAATTCTAGGGGCTTTTTATATGGACTGGGATCAAGTCCCTCATAAAATTAAGAGAAAACAACTTAGTATGGCCATGCCAATTAGACCTGGTTCATGAGATCCTGAAAACGAACTCATAGCCCTTGCCCTTTTGGGTTCAGGCGACTGATATTCACTAGCCTAAGACGTAATATTAAGTATAGGGTGGGTGGTAAACTTTTTTTTTAAGAAGTTAGGCATAAAGCTTGTTTCAAAAGCATGAAAATTAATGTACAAATGAATAAGAATTCTTAGTTTCACTTATAATCCCCGGTTTCTGGCCATTGTATATGTCAATGTTAACATCTGTGGATGATTTCCTAGTTTACAATAAAACATTTTCTTTAAATAAGCCTTGTCCAGGGGGGAAGGAGAGGTAGGCTGGAGAGCCCGCCTCAGAATCACGGTCACCTGAGGTAGGGATGCTTACCCCCTCAGTGCCTGATACCCCACCTTCTGACAGAGGGCTGACGGACCCAAAGTGTAGAATGAGGCATGTCTGGACATGGCTTAACTATGCCTCTTGTTACAAGAACTATGTTTTTCTTCTTGTATTGAGGGACTTGGGAAGAGAGGAGCTACTGACAGGACTATCCAAAAAAGGAAGAGAAAAGGGGGTCACTGAAGCATTTTTTAAAATGCAGAAGAGACCTGAAGTTCAAAAAGAAACATAGCCAAGAAAGGACAGTCTTTCAAAGGAACATGTAAACAAGCCGTACACAACAGTCACATTTTCACATAAAAATTTTTTCTTTCAGTTCCCCTTCCTGTATCAAAATGTTTTGGTTTTTTTGGGGGGGGGGAGGAACATTCATCAAATTCAGAATTTTTTTAAAAATCATTTAAAAAAGTTATCTAAATCAGACTCTTCATTTTATATTGGGGGGGAACCCCTAAGGCTCATCAACGGAAAATGACTTGTCTAAGGTCACACAGGTGGTTGGCACAGCAGTGTGGCATAGTAGACAATGGGCTGAACTCCAAGTCAGTAAAGGGCTGAGCTCAGAACCTGCCTCAAACACATCCTGGGGGCCATGGGATCATAGCCAATTCCCCTGCCTCTTTGACCTAGGTCAATTCATCTGTTTAAAAAAAAAAATAGGTGGGGGAAAGTGGGGTGGTGGCAATGAGAACAATACCTGCCTCCCATTGCTGCCTATAGGATCAACCAAGACATATGAAAAAACCAAGCTCTACACATCTCAGAAAGCCACACAAGTGTGAGCCATCATCCTGGTGGCAGAACCATTCCCTCTACCTCTCTACTGGTGCTCCACAGTAAAGGCTTAGAACCCATGAGATCTTATCTACAATCAGTGAAATGCTTTTTTATTTAAACCCTATGCAACAATCTGGAAGTCATGCACTTCTCTCCAACTACAGCCACATAATTTAAGTAAAGCTAGTTAAAATGTTTTCTTTAACCAAACCAATTCTCACAAATCATGTTCAACTCAAGTGGTGTTCTCTTAATGAAGAATTCTAACTTTCTGAAAAAGAAGATATATTGTAGAGACCTTGGCAGGCTCTCCTCCCCAGAGTGCCTTGGGAACGTCAATGGCCTGCTAACAAAGGCCTATTGTTCTCACAGTACTTTATCACGGAGTCCAGTGAAAAAACCAAAGAAGAAGAAGATGTACTCCAACACAGGCTATTTCGTTCCCCTCCTCCACACCAATGAAAACCTTAAGAGACCCATAACATGGATCAAATCTCAGGGAGAAAAATGTTCTCTCCACTAAAGCTCCTCAAAGCAGAATTGCTAAAGTCTAACTGTGCCTGCTTTGGGAGGATCTGGGTCAGCTGGCAATGCTTTCACTTTAATTGCCTCCCTCCGTCTCTTCAAGGTTGGTCATGGGATTACAGGTTTGTCAGTTTAAGAAGCTGAAAGCCGTCCTCTCAGAAGGCATAATGCCTCCCAGAAATATAGAAACAAGCCCCCCCTGCGCAGCCGACAGGTCACAGGCCTGATACAAGAACCACAAGGAGAACCCAGTTCCCTACCAGGAGAGAAATAAGGGGCCCTTTTTGGTTGTCCCCACAAAAACCTACCATCCACGGAGCTTAAAGGCCTCTGGAATATCAGGGTTCACAAGGATTGTGCTTGAAGACAGCACAGAGAGACTCCGCCCACCAAAATCAGAGACTCGGGCTCCTTTGATAGCCAACACAGGCTGTCGAGAACCATCGAATCTGTCGGCCTGCAATAACCGACAAAGTCACACACACAGTTAGTAGGGCTCTAGGGGCACACTCAGTACTTACACAAAAAGCCTTATTGCCCAGCCACACCTCAAGTGCTTTATGCACATTTCTCAGGCCACACGTAAGACCACCCACTATACCAAGACTCTCTGAGCATCATTACAGGCTCAAGATCACCTCAGGAACCACAAGGCAAAGCTTTAAAGAGCAATACATCTTCACAGAAAAGGATCAAACTGAGGATTTCTGATTCCTAAGACAATTTCCCGTTCTACGCACAGACCCCAACATCTACAAACCAAGAGTTTTGGGGGATTTTTTTTTAAACACGTCCCAAGTGATGCCTCTGCTGAGGCTCCTGAGCAGTCACTTACATCTTCTCCCCACAGAGTTGTTGTCACCAGCCTCCCTGACGTATCCATCAAATGGATGTTCCTCTTAGAAACCTCTCTGTTGGAAGACTTCACAACGACTTTGCCGGCATCTTCATAGCTCTTACAGACTCCAATTACGTCTGAAATGGAGGCACAGTATTTGAGTGAGGGATGCTTACAGATCCCAGCTGGAAAACCTCACTCCCAAAGATGAAATCTACAGGACCCCAGCCTTGCAAACCCCTGCCTTCCTCACCCATTGGCATAACTAAGCCAGTGACTGCTCAGTATCACAGCTTTTTTCTTTTTTTTAAATCACATGCGCTTACCTACAAGTGAATCTTTAGCCTTGTTCTCCAGGTCACCAATCACCGTGAAGTCGAACTGAACTGTAGGTAAGTGATGAGCATTTTCACAAAGCACGACAGAGGTCTCATTATTGAAGGTCATTTCATAGTCATTCTTAACAGCCGTGAACTGCTTATTAGCAATCTTCAGGGTGCCTTTGGAGAAGTAATACACCTACAAAGAGATGTCAGGCCACAAGATCTCAAACCAGGGATGTGGATAACTTGAACAATCATCGAGATTCCTATCTCCACCATTCAACTAATTTCTAGGTGAATGAGCAACTGTGACTCAATCCTTCTATATTCAAGACTATACCTTATTCACATCAATGAGGGGAAAGAACTTGTCTACTTGATCATTGAAAGCAGTAGCTCTGATCTCGCCCTGCAAGAAAATACGAGAAGCAGTTAGTTTTATGCAAAGTCTTGCCAAACCAGTTGTCACAACAGCCATGGAATTCACTAGTGGGCTTGAAACAGCCAGCTAAGAAACACCCAAATGTACATAAAGTCAGTTCCAAGTAGGGTAAAACTCCCTAACAATTACAGCTGTGGAAAAATGCAATGGGCAGTCCCAGCAGGCTATCCCCTCCCTCCAGAACTCTCCAAGTAAAAGGTGTCCAGAATCATTGGTAAGTGTTTACAGAAAGGATGTGTCTTTAGATAGGGATAGACTAGATGGAGCACAAGGTGCTTCTAGTGTTGATATTCTGGGATCCTGTCCAATTCAGTTTTTCAGTTATTCAACTATTTGATTCCATCTCCAAGCTTTACTAACTTTGGGTTAGGAACAACAAAGAATAAAACTCAGCTAAGTTTCATATTTCCACACACAAAAAAGAAACTGAGTTCTGAGTAGAAATAATTCAAACTGGCCCAACGTTCTCCATCCTTTGCTCCTACGTAAAACTATTAGGAAATTAGAGAATCACCAGTTTTGCTGCAAATAAAGCTTATTTACTTCTTAAATTAGGTATTGCGTTATATCTGCTAAATATGTCATGACAACTCATTCTTAATACATGACAACTAACGCCAGATCAATAACCTGATTTTCAAAATTGCTAGTACCTTAGTTTTTACTTTCACCATCAGTTAAAATGCTGCTGTTAAGTCAAAAATGGAAATAAATGGCTGAAACATCCCACAAAGATAGATTAGAATCATAAAAATTCAGAGCTAAAAAGGACCTAAGCACTGATCTGTTCCACTCCCCTCAATTATTCACTCAAAGAGCTAAGGGGGAGAGCTTCAGTGACTCGCCTTAGGTATACACACGTTGTGAGCTCTGAGAGGTGGGAGTTGACATATTGCTTAATGACTGGCACATAGTCCCTAAGTGGTCCTGGTAGAGCCAGGATTAGAATGCAGGTCTCTGGACTCCTAGGCCAAAAAGAGCCATTGTTAGCTTGTCACCAAGACCCAAGTTCCGGTCCTATCTCTGAAAGGAGTCTTTGCTCCCGCCCCAAACTAGTCTAGAATTTCTTCTCACTCCACCAACACGCTCAATCATTTTGTTTGGATAAACCATATGAAAGGCCACAGGCAGAAGCCACCCCCCTGAAGTCCTTTAACAAGATGGCTGTCTCAGGGACCAAGAGACCCTGTGTGCAGCCCCAAGCACTGTAGCGCTCCACTGATCTACCAAGCAGACACCAGCATCCCAGCGCTGCCACTTGGCTTGCCAAGAGCCAGACAATGCTTCTTGTTCCTTCTGCCCAAGGGACCATTTGTGCATTCAGAAGTCTAGCTCCAACAATTCTAAATGCTCTCATTTAAGACTAAGATACAAAGTCTTATTTATGACTCCCAACCCCGGATAGTACCAATACACCACAGTCTGAGTCAAAAGAACTCTGCCTATCATGTTTCCTTTTGCCTCTTCTGGCTTTCTACTGGACAGACAGGCAGAGAGATGAGTCCTCTGTTGTTCAAGGGGTCAACTGCTCCTGTTTCCCCAAGTGACAGACAACTTACACTTTCATCAACCATTTCTATAGAGAAAAGCTTTCCTCCCCCTCGAGAGTTGCTCCAGGTGCGGATCTGACTTTTATTAGTGACACGAGCACAAATAGTCCACCTGGGAAACAAATAAATATCAAATGTTCAGAAAATCCTATTCAAAGAAAACATGGTATCTCCCCCACAACGGCCTCCCTGGCCCAGGCCATCTCTGCCCATTGGACAAGCATTCTGATCAAAAGAGAATATACAAGGCTGTCAGTTTACAGAAAAAGCAAAAGACAAAGTAGACAAGATGGTAAAATGTTAACTTATGCTCTCAAAGAAGCAGATGTATAATCCATCTTCCTCTCCAAAAATAAACTAAGGCAGCAACAGATTCTTAATGAAAGCCCCTAAGCTAAAAAACCCAGTGCCCATCAGTCAATACTTGTAGTTTATCAACTCTTTTTAATTCTGTGAACTGTTACAAATGATGTCAAATTCATGTCCTGCTTCCAATGCACGGAAAAGTAAACACAAAGTTATGGTCTATGGAATCAGTCACACACACAACAATATGCCCAAAAGATCTCATGAGGATAGATCCAAGTTTTAGATTTGGCCCTGCTCTTCTAAATAGCATCTGGATGATGATAATGATGATGAAATTTACATAGTGCTTTAAAGTTTACAAAGCACTTTACAAACATCTCAGGTTACCTTGAGTGAAGAAGCTAACTTGCAAAGAAGGCCTCTTATAATCCCTCATACACTTTCCTACCTCAAAGACAGCTGTAAAAATAAAGTATTATCCACAAAACAGCCTTGAGAAGAAAGGTATTCTTTTTAAATTGCCCAGGTTAATCTGATTAAATAGATTAATCTAGATTAACAAGACTGCACTGCAGTCAGCAATGCACAGACAATCTTAACCCAGATCATCATCATCATCTATTTTGAGGATGACAATCTCCTGCTGATGACAGGTATCCAGAAGCACAGCATGGTCAGTGGACACCAGTGTTCACGGCTGATGCTGTGCTGGTCTGAGGATAGACTGTGCTTTCCACCCTTTACAGCTTACACAAATCCAAATCTATTCATAATCAGATTTAGATTTCCAGTGTGCAACACAAAATAATTTTTTTTCCTTTTCAAAGAGATTTCATTTAGGAATAGGGCATACATAGGGAGGGGAAGTTAAATAGAGAGGGAGATCAAATTTAGACCAACATGGTATTCTTTCAATTATGAGATGGTTTTTTTTTAAGAATTAGTATTTTTCAGTATAATAATCTCCATCATTTGTTTGCTTCATGAAGTTTACGCATCTTTTTTTACAATCTTAGTGGGTTACGGGATTTTTTACAAAGCTGACACAGATTATTCAAAAGATAAGAAATTAGATCGAATATCAAAATCTCAACAAACATCTGGTATCTCTACAGTTGGCACACAAGTCAGAAACCATTTTTAATGATAAGGAAGGACATCGTGAACTTGGCAGGTCTCACAACTCACTTGGACTGGTATGGGTTGAGGCTGGCGATGGGCACAATTTTCAACTGGGATCCTCCGGGAGTGTTCAGATTAGTGCTTCCAACTTTACCAGATGTCTTTGGAACACCAAAGCTCTTAGGTGCTGTGGAACCTTTAAAATATACACAAACACTTGTATTTCACTTGTATAACATCTGTATTTATGGCCAGCTCCATGAGGAGAATTATATAAAATAGTAGGAAATACATTCAGGTTACTTCTCATTTCTATCCATACAATAATGGCTGAGAGTTGCAGAGGGAGGCTTGGAAAGGTAGTCTCCAGGAAAAGTACACAGTAGGGACTGGAGAAGTAGTGTCATTAGGCTCTAATCCTTTCCAGTCCTATTCCTGAAACCTGATTTGGGAGTACTGGTCATGCATAAGATCACAGAGAAGCAAATACAACCTTTTTTGAATGAACACAATAGGATATTGGGGCAGCAACAGGCAAAAGAAAAGGTGCTTGTGGACCTGGGGAGACAGGGACTGTCACTCAGATAAATGAGTTACTATCTGGCAAAATTGTCATTTTGTCGCAAGAAAAATTCTAGGATCTTATTGTCCTACAGACGCTAAGGAAGACTATGGCATGAAGTCAATGGTGAGAACCTGCCCTTGGGCACAGGACAGCTCTGACTCCGCCCAGCCTAGACCACATTCTGTGCTCCCTGGAGAGAGCGCAGCAGTAACTAATGTTCCTTAGCAGATCAGTCTCTTCTCTCACATACATTCAGTTTCTGTAAAGACTAGAGCTATAAACTAACAAAATATTCTCAGAGAAGACGTTGGTTAAAAAAAAAAAAAAAGGAACCCTGTCACTCATTAAGCAAGTATCTACTGAGGGCTTGACACAGGCCTGGATATTTGAGGCACAGAGTAAGGAAATGACATGCAGCCTGACCTCAAAGAGTTTTTATTCTACCAGGATGGCCAAGAGACACAAGTGTGGCACCAACAGCAGTAATTCTCAACAAGACAAGCCTGTAACACCCTCTTCCGGGAACATCATTTGCCAGTTTGGCTTCTCCCAACACAAACCATGTGCCCAGGCCTTCTCATTCCACTACCTAGCTAATGCAGGTTTAGGGTGCAGGTATTAATTTTAAGATTAACTGAAGACAGTCATGGGCATAAGTAGACTGCCGTATGTGACCAATGATAATGACCTGAACACAAGGTATAAAAGGCATTTTATTGTGTATGTGTATGATGGGAACAGGAAATGGGCTGGTCACATATCAAGAATAAGAGATAACAGGGGCAGCTAGGTGGTGCAGTGGATAGAGCACCGACCCTTAAGTCAGGAGGACCTGAATCGAATCCAGCCTCAGACCAAACACTCGACACTTACTAGCTGTGTGACCCTGGGCAAGTCACTTAACCCCAATTGCCTAAAACAAACAAACAAACAAACAAAAAAACCCACAAGAATAAGAGGTAACAGATGGACAGCACAAGAGAGATACTGTTCCCAGAGCCACCAAAAGAACAAGAGGACAGTATCAAGTTGGTTAAATACTTTACGGAAGACTTCATGGAACACAGACAAGCATAACACAGTATGAGAAGCTATGAAGGGGTTACAATGTGTCAGTGAAATGATTACACACACTGATGAAATCTTCTATCCAAAGTATTAAAGATAGCGGGAAGGTATGCCTGAGGGAAAAGTATATGAATCAGCCCAAGTAAAACGGAAATGACTTCTGGCCTATCCTTGTTTTGATGCCCCATGACACTGCAGCCATTCGGGAACACAAATATTTGGGAGTTGACTCTACAGTCACAATAATCACACAAGTAATGAGAGGAATGCAAAAGTGGTAAGAGGAGTTAACCAGTTAAAGTCCTGGAAGCTGACTTTCCAGGAGAGCAGGAACAGAGTTCCATAGAAGACTCTGATAGACTCTGATCACCAAATGCACCTAATATCAATGGCAATGCGTCATGCATATCCTGAAAATGTCAAGGTTTTAATTTTACTCCTCTCAGAACACTGGCATTGAAAATCAGAAAACAACAATTCTTAAGAAAGATGTGGGGGAAGAGGGAGTGGAGACACAGTAATTTCTGGTGAAGCAGTGATGGGAAAAAAAGTTTCACCTAAAAATAGACCCAACCAAATTCTACCAATCACAGACTCCAATTTGGAGGCTCCTCAAGTAAAGGCCAAAAAAAAGCAAACAAAATAATTCGATTAAAGTCTCCCTGGATCTTCTATAGAGAAAATCAGAAGAAGAAAATATTGTTTTTCAATGAAACTGAAAAATAGAGGCTCTCTGACCAATATAAATGATATGGTTCTTCAAGCAAAAGATAAAAACCCAAGAGAGACTAAAATGGAAAACAGAGAGAGAAACTAAATTTAATGAAGCAGATGGTGGAGAACTAGCTAAAAGATAAGAATTTTAAAAGGTATGTAAATGAACAGAAAAGTAAGAGGATATAAAACCCAAGGATGTGTGAGAAATTCTAAGGTTTGTAAGGTCTGAACTTCTAAGAGTACTATACATTAGTACACAGATATAAGCAATACATCGCTTGAAGGTCTTGATCCTTAACTTTGTCTTTCTAACGTGCACTTTACAATAAGAATTTGAATTATTTTTAAATCTTCCAAGAAAAGTGTCCTTTAGCCTCCTTTCACCCCAGACTCAAGAGCAAGCACGGTGCAAAGGCTTCCTAGTCACAAGGCACATCTAAAGCTCGGCTCAGCCAGGGGCAGGACTTACCCAGCCCTGAACTTCCATTCTGTTGCTGGGGGTTGGTGGCTACTGGATTAGCTGCTGGCCCCGGAGCTGGTGTTGCTTGAGGTTGCCCTTGTCCTGAGGATGAAAAAGGAAAAGGTAATTCAGTGCAGGCAACTGGAGTTAAAAATCACTTAAATCGTCTTGAGAAAGTGAGAAATTTAAAAAGTCTTGGTTTCACAAAAGATGTTTCTGGGCCTGAATTCACGCTGGGACATTCAAATGTGTGCAGTGAATTTGCCAAGGCGGAAGGGGGTGGGTAGAGATGCAACTTTATGTTTTTAATAGAAAAAGAAGCAGGGTTGTCTCCATTGACCTTTCACCTTCTCACAATTGATAGCTTTCAGTTTTAATAAGGTTCTTCCCCTAAAGCCTACTCCTTTCTCCTGCATGAACCTGCAGTAAAGTCACCGGGCTGAATCTGTGACATTACTGCTATTTCCATAGCAACAAATCGATGTCATCAACAGAAGTGCGTGTTCACTGCAGGCTTTAGCAGAAGAAAAAGCTAGGTGGTAGGAGAGAAACCTGAAAGCATCTCAATTGTCTCTGAAGTGCTCCAACTTCAAAGGGAACAGTTCCATTCAGGAAGGCTTCTCTCTCTCCCTTTCCCCCAAACAAAGCAACCTTATTTTGCAACAGACAGTTGATGGAAAATAAGAGCTGAAAGAGTCATCGGTAACTATGAAGTACTAGTGAACTGTCTCAGCAGGGACAGCCGAGGACGGGGTTCAGAAGCAGGGGTGTCAAGGAAATAGCAAGATTACGAGGAGCAGGAGGTTAAAGGAAGAAGGCTCTCAAAAAGAAAATAAGAAATTACTTTCTAACAATATAAAGGTACTTAACTTCTCCCTCATCACTTAGACTAATTTTTATAAAGTAGAAAGTCAAAAGAAGAAAAATAGAATTTAAATAATCATTTTAAAAGTAACAATTTGATTTTGGGAATTTAACTGTGATTGAGCACTAAATATGGCAGTTAATCTAACCTAGCTTTTTTCAAGTCGAAAGCACAGTGAGGCTCAGAGCACTCCTTAGGGTACTATGGCAACAGCAATATGGAATGATGTTGGGGAAATGCTTGCTTTCTGCAGCAGGGCTCCCCAGGCTTAAGCCCCTTCCCCATCACTGGCTGCTCCAACTGGGGAAGGTCTTGATCCCATTTTCTGGGACTAGGTGGCACAGTGGATAGAGTTCCTGGACTGGAATGAGGGAGAATCTAAGTTCAAATCTGGTCTCAGACATTTACTAGATGTGTGACCCTGGGCAAGTCACTTAACCCTGTTTGTCTCAGTTTCCTCATTTGTCAAATGAGCTGGAGAAGGAAATGGCAAACCACTCCAGTACCTTCGCCAAAAAAACTCCAAATGGGGTCACAAAGAGTCGGACACAACTGTAACGACTCAATAACACTCCAAAGAGAAACATCAAGGCTCTCCCACTCTCCTCTGTCGCCACAATCAATCAAGAGCAGGCTTGGGGGGCAGCTAGGTAGTGCAGTGGATAGAGCTCTGGCCTTGGGAGTCAGAAGGACTTGAGTTCAAATCCAGCCTCAGACACTTGACACTTATCAGCTGTGTGACCCTGGGCAAGTCACTTGACCCTGACTGCTTCACCAAAAAGCCAAAAAAAAAAAAAAAAGAGCAGGCCATCAAGATGAAATAATTTAACCAAAAAATGGACAAGGTTAAAAACAATGATCCTCACCCTTAGCTGTTCTGTTGATGCTTTGTTTTGGGGGGAAGGGATGGTCCAGAACTGTGACTTCACTGGTTTGGGGAACCCCCTCTACCAAGGTAGATCACCAGCTCTTTCTTAGAGTTGACTGAGGCACGGAGAGGTTAAGAGCAGCACAACCACCATGGAGGTGTCAGAAGTAAGACTTGGGCCCAGGTCTTCCCGACTCCAAGGACAGCGCTCTGTCTACCACATCCTTCAAGCTACTTCTCCCTCATTCTTAATGTCTACCCACTAGGAGGTCAACACAGCCCCACATTACACGACCCTGGCCAAAGTCATTTCACAACAGTGTAACTAACCCGTCATAACCAAACCCATTTTCATGTCACTTTACAGTGAAGAGTTCTTTCGGCAGACTATTTATAGAACGTTGCTCCCACAAAACACCCAATATCCCTACAAAATTGCTTGTGATGTTTTTGTAAAACTAGCTAATGACATATATAAGATGTGCTTTTATACAAACTAGACACTTATTTTTATAGTTAATTATATAATATTTTATACTGATCATCTTAACATTGTCTGTGTTTCCCTGTGTTTCCTTTCCCCCTCCCAGAAAACCATCCCTTATAATAAGGAATAAAAAAAGAAAAAAAATTCAGCAAAACTAACCGATATATCAAAAACAAAAACAAAAACCCAGAAAACCTGACATTGTATGCAGCATTGCCCACCCACAGTTGTCCTCCTTTGCAAAGCAGCAGCGAGGTCTCTTCTCCTTTCTCTTCTTTGGGTCCATGCTGTGTCATACTTTCAGTTTTCCATGTACGTCTGTTGTTTTTCTGTTGCAGATCTGTCGTCCACTTACATTGCTGGAGTCATTGTGTGCGACTGTTTTCATGCTTCTCTATATCCATCATGTTTATTGTTTCTTACAACCTAGCAATATTGCATTATATTCATGTCCCCCCAACTTGCCTAGCAAATCTCCAAAACGAGGTTGTTATTAAGAATGGCAATCTCATATTTAAAGATTCCTTTCATTCTTCTGTGCATTTCAAGTCTACAAAGGTATTTGTAAAGCACGACTGC
Source organism: Vombatus ursinus (assembly GCF_900497805.2). Classification (NCBI taxonomy): domain Eukaryota; kingdom Metazoa; phylum Chordata; class Mammalia; order Diprotodontia; family Vombatidae; genus Vombatus; species Vombatus ursinus. Next base: position 22,691,485 of record NW_020954546.1, read on the forward strand.
ATTTCCGTGATGGTATACCATGAAAAAACATCTATAACACAACCCAGTTCATAAGATATACCAAGTAAAAAACTTTTTCGAAAAACATCTCATTTAAAAACTCTGGTGTCTCACAGTATGTTCACCTCTCTTGTGAACCGGATAGAAAGCCCTTGTTAGATGCAATCTTGATTTCCTGATTCTCTCAGGTAATAAACTAAATTGATTAAACTGGTTGCAGGCCCACGGATACTCTGGCATCAAAGCATACTCTGCCCGAGTCAAGCAATTTCAAAATACATACACACGTTAGACTAGTTTTCCCCTAAAAAATGACCATCATAGTCTCAGCAACATGCCACATTCTTTTGGTCGAGAGCCATACCTAGAAGTGCCAATCATTACACTAGAAGCAGCCCTTCAAAATCGGCTTATACAAATCCCTCATTTCAGAGGGGGAAATTTGAGGGATGGAGATCAACAAGCGATGGCCAAGCTGAGATACCTTTAAGACCCAGATCTTACATCTTGCAGCCTGGTACTCTTTAAACATTATACAGGGTGTCCCAAAAGTCTTAGTGCAGTGTTAGGCTTTAATGATGAAAAACTACACTAAGACTTTTGGGACAACCGGTACTAATACTGGAGCATGATGCCATCCTCAGGATCATGACACTGGGTTACAGTGAGGGCTTTTGATGACAACACCTTTAATTGAGAATTAATCTAAGTTTAAATGTACTTTGTGCCACTGGGTATCAGGTAAAGGTATAAGAAATAATCACTGTGATTCTGAAGTATGTATAATATTTTAAAAATTCTACCAGGGAAGAAACTCATTCCAACACACACTTATTTGAACATACACAGAGGGGCATGCAAACAGAGGATTTAGCCTCAACTGTTTTAAAATTTACTGATAACTTAAAACTAACAGAATCCAACTGGGAAAAAAAAATCCATCTGATCAATTTTCTCTGTATTTCAGTAAGATCTAAACAATGAATCATATTCCCATCAACACAGCTAAGTACTGTGTAAGACAGATTAATTACAAGCAGTAACAATTATATTTTATTTGCTCAAGATAATGTAGCAAGTTTGATTACATATAGACATGCAAATAGGCAGTGTTAAACACTGGAGCCTCGAAATCCAATAATTGTCAAACCCAATAATCGGCCAGTGTCTACAGTATATGAAACATGAATCTGTACCCTTGTGCATTAAAGCTTTATTACTGACATTTTGAAAACTCAATAAAAATTACTTTACTTAAACTGGAAAAATGACAGCATAATGGGATTAAACGAAAACACTTCAATCTACATTTCAGTATTCCTCTGTCCACTTCCTGGATTGAACTAAATTATAGAGATGCTCTAAAGTTTCCCCTACTCACTCTTCCCACAGCCAATGTTTCTGCATTTTCAAAATACAAATAAAATCTCATTATTGTGGAACACCACTGCAAAGAAGTGTTCCCTGTAACAGCTATTTTCAAGTCCCAGTGGAGGGCCCAAAGTAACAATGCTTTATTGATCTAGTTTCAGACAATCTTTACCACAAATAATCCTGAACGATAAGTGGCTCTTCGGGTCCCTATATATGTAAAAATTTCACTAGGAAGAAGAAAACACTGATTTAGGGTTCCCTGACACTGAAGCCAGGGCGAGGAAAAGCTAAGTTTCAAGAGAGGTCTATCAAGAAATACCTATTCTTAAAAAAAAAAAAAAATACCCACTCTTAACTCTTTCACTCACCACCCTCAAACATCCCAGTCATCGCTGGAAAAAAAACAAACAAACCCTAAAACAGAAAAAGCTACTCCAACATTCAAACTACCCAATAAATAGCAAGCATTTATACAGGACTTGAAGGTTTGCAAAGTGCTTTACAAATATTATCTCATTTATTCCTCACAACAATACTAGAGACAGGTGCTATCATCACCCCCATTTTACAAATGAGAAATTCAGACACAGAGGTCATATGACTTTCACAGAGGCTTTGACCTTAGATCTTTCTTTCCCCTGTAACATACGCTTTTTAAAATTTCAAGTTTATTTACCTTGAGAGTTAAATTTTTTTAAAAATTGAGCTCTGAATTTTTTCCCTCCCACTTCTCCCTCACCCACTGCAAAGGCAAGAAATGTGATATCAATTATACATGTGAAATCATAACAAATATATTTCCATATTAGCCATGTTGCAAAAAGAAAAAAAAAGCAAGAAAAATAAAGTTTACAAAGCGTGCTTCAATCTGCATTCAGACTCTATCAGCTCTTTCTCTGGAGGCAGAGAGCGTTTCTCATCATAAGTATTTTGGAATGGTCTTGAGAACAGCTGAGTCATTCATAGTTGATCATCATACGATATTGCTGTTACTGTATATAATATTCTCCTGGCTCTGCTCACTTCACTTTGCATCAGTTCACACACGTCTTCACAAGTTTTTCTGAAACCATCCTGCTCATCATTTCTTGTTGCACAATAGTTTTTCATCACAGTCCTATACCACAACTTGTTCAGTCATTCCCCAATTGATGGGCATCCCCTCAATTTCTAATTCTTTGCCGTCACAAAAAGAACTCCTATAAGTATTTTTGTACATATATGCCCTTTTTCTTTTATCTCTTTGGAATATAGACCTACTAGTGGTATTCAAGGTCAAAGGGTATGCGGTTTTACAGCTTCTGGGGCACAGTTCCAAATTGTTTTCCAGAATAGTTGGATCAGTTCACAACTTGACCATTAGTGTCAATTTCTCCCCATCCCCTCCAACATCTGTCATTTTCCTTTTTGTCATATTAGCCAATCTTATAAGTGTGAGGTGCTACTTCAGAGTTGTACTAATGTGCATTTCTCTAATAAAAAATGATTTAGAGCATTTTTTTACAGGACTATAGCTCTGATTACTTCATCTGAAAACTGCCTGCTACTATCTTTTGACTATTTACCAACTGGGGAATGACTTGTATTCTTATAAATTTGACTCAATTCTCTATATATTTAAGAAATGAGGCCTTTATCAGAGAAACTTGCCATAATTTTTTTTCCAGTTTTCTGCTTTCTTTCTAATCTTGGCTACATTGGTTTTGTTTATGCAAAACTTTTTAAATTTAATGTAATTCATATTATCCATTTTACTTCCTGTGATCCTCTCTATCTCTTGTTTGGTCATAAATTCTTCCTTTATCCATAGATCTGACAAGTAAAATTTTCCATTCTCCCCTAATTTGCTTATATCACCCTTTATGTCTAAATCATATACCCATTTTGACCTTATCTTGGTGTGAGATGTTGGTCTATATCTAGTTTCTGCCAAACTGCTTTCCAGTTTTCCCAGCAGTTTTTGTTAAATAGTGATTTCTTGTTCCAAATTTTAGATCTTTGAGTTTGTTAAACATTAGATCACTATGGTCATTTCCTACTGTGTATTGGGTACCTAATCTATTCCACTGACCCACCACTCTATTTCTTAGCCAATACCAGATCGCTTTCATGATTCCCTTGATATTCTTGATGTTTTGTTCTTCCAGATGAATCTTGTTATTATTTTTTCTAGCTTTATAAAATAATTGTTTCAAAGTTTGGTATGGCACTGATTAATAAATCTAGGCAGAACTGTCATTTTTATTATACTGGCTCAGTCAACCCAGGAATAATGAATATCCCTCCAATTATTTAGATCTGTCTTTATTTGTGTGAAAAGTGTTTTGTAATTGTATTCATATAATTCATAGGTTCCCAAAGTGGGTGATACCACCCCGGGGTGGGGGGGCCACTGGACCAATGGGCGAAAGGGGGGGAACGCCAGCCTGCGGCAGTAGCCTTGAGTGCAATTGAGGGACATTGAATAAAAACAGGATGTGGTGGAAGCATAAGAAAAGAAGAGAAGATAAGAAAATTTTGAAAACCATTTGTACATGTTTCATCTGTTGTGTAACAGAGCTAAAGTCATGGTGATCACATTGTTTTCCAAACAAACATACAAAATGCAAGTTATAAACCATAGGTGGTCGAGTCTGCTGATCAGTGAGTGGTCAAGTCTGCCAATGGGTCTTAACAATCAAGTGTTAGCAGGCGGCAGGAATACATGCATATAATGACTTTTTTACAATATGATACTATACAGTTCCGTTATGCAATATTGCATCATCAAAATCTCAGAGCAAGAAAAAACCCATAAATTTGCAGCAAATTATTAAATTTAAGATGCATCATTTAAAAAATATATTTTATATTTTTTAAAATGCTACAAATTTTTTTAAAAACCGTTAAAAGGTTAAAGAAAGTAGATTTCCAGGTGGGCACTGAGTAATCTTTTTTTTTTTTTTTTAAAGGGGGCAGTAGACCAAATAAGTTTGGGAACCATTGACATAATTCCTGGATTTGTCTTGGCAGATAAACTCCCAAGTATTTTATGTTGTCTGCAGTTGACCTCAGATCCTCTTGACTCCAGGTCGAAGGCTCTATCCACTGCGCTACCCAGCTGATGAAAACAGAAAAGGAATCAAGAACGTGGAGGAAAGGAATAGAAAAACCAGGATGATTTTTTCTCTCACTTTCCCAAGTGGCTTCAGGGAACTTACTGTCTCTAAAGAAGCAGGGTTTAGCTTATCTTTAGACTAAGTGGTCAATCATAGTCAATATTACCAATGCAGATATTTTAACAAGTTCCACAATCACAAAACAATTTGTGATCTTCCAGAGAATTCATTAGTCTATTTCTAAGTTATATTTCTACATTTTCTAGATTGGCACCAAGATACCACAGTCTTGAGTGGAGTAGGTGTAAAATAAGTGTTGAAACCCCAACTGATATTTTATGTTAATACTCATTAATATTTTTTTCTAAAAGCTTATATAAATTCAGTCTCAAAACACATTAAAATTCAAACATATCATCACGGAACAGGATGACCTATGACTAGTACAAATCATATCTGAGGTAATTTTTTCAGTAATTTTATAAATAAATGCCACAACAAGCTTATTAATAGGACAAATGGGATTTCATTAGGGCATCTTTCAGTAACACGGTTAATCCTTAACTGATGAAGCAAAAAAGCTGACTATGACTTGTGAGATTCTAATCTGCTCATATGCAATAGAGCCCTAAAGCACGTTTCCATCTCACTTAATCCCTCTCAATAAATCAACCAACCAACCAACTCACATTTATTAAGCAGCTAATATGGAACAGGCATTACGCTAAATACTAGAGATATGACTGCAAAAATGAGACAGTCCCTGCCCTTAAGGAACATACATTCTACCAAAGAAAAACATGCACGTCATCATACACAATACCTGACAAATGAAGGTGGCAAGATGGGAGACAGCCCAGCCACGCACCCAGGGCCCTCCACAACGTGGCTTCAATACTGTCTCCCTGGATAGAATGGCCTGGCATGCTGTGGTCCATGGGGTCACAAACAGGCACACCTGACTAAAAGACTGAACAACAACAATTACGTTCCAGCCTTTTACTGGACGCCCCGATGTCCTAGAAGCTCTTGAGAAACAAGTCGCCATGCTCCAAAGGTGACAGAAAGAAGATGCCCCCACTGCTGACTCTCCCACTTACCATAATCTTTTACCTCCTTCGACGCCCAACTTAAGCACCCCATCTTGCAATACTCCAAACGCTATGAAGCCTTCCCTAATCTTTCCCCAACAAAAGAATGTGTCTTCTTAAATTAATGCCCCTCACACGAATCCAAGCTTTCCTAACACAGATCACATATTAAAGGTATTTGTGTACATCACAAACTCTTTGTGGCCATGAACTAGGTTGTTTTTGTACCTTTGCATTCCAAATGCCTTTCACATAATTAATGGATGCTCAATCAAACTGAATAACACCAGTGAACTCCAGTGAAAATCACAACCATCTGTGTTCAAAGGTTATTATATATGCATATGTACACACACACACACACACACACACATTTTTGGAGGCAATCTGAGTTAAGTGACTTGCCCAGGGTCAGAGCTAGTAAGAGAGTCTGAGGCTGGATTTGAATCCAGGTTCTCCTGACACCAGGGCCCATGCTCTATCCACTATGTCACCCAGCTGTCCTGTGTTCAAATATTAGTAAATAAATAATCCAATTTTAATGGCCATAGTTTTTTCCGTGGAGAGACAAATTTTCTTTCTTTGAATGAACTCATTCTGAGTTGAAAAATCCTTTGGGAACTGGAAAAGATGAAATGCTTAGCTTTCTCTTCCAGTTAATGGGGGGGAAAAAGAGAGAGAAAGCTAACTAACCAGTTAGGTCTACAAGCTTAAGGTTCTCATGCTGGGCTACCAGAAACTAATTTTTGCTTTATTTTTAACAAGTATAAGTAAATAGCTAAAATTTAAAATACGGAAATGCTTATGCTGCAAATATTGCACAAATATACTTAAGAAAATACACAGTAATTCTGATGTTAGATTTAATCATTTACATTTACATATGTTGTTTTGGTAGTTATTGTCTTCCCAATGAAATATGGCAAAAATATCCTCCCAACAGCCATGACAAACCTGTTAAACTGAAATTGTTCTACCTCCTAATGACTTCACAAGTGCAATATCCACTTCAATTGGCTTTGGCAAACAAAATAAAAAGAACTTAATTTTAAAATTTGCTCAACCTAGAAGTGAGCCCTGGGACAAAACTGATCTGGCTATAGACTGGAGGCAATACTCAGCATTTCACCGGCCCAACCCAACCGTGACCACCAGGAAGGACTAGAGCCTTGCCCTCTGCCCTACCTCTGTGTGGTTACTTCATTCAGGTCTTTAGGGTTGCACTACACTGGCTTCCAGGTTAAGCCTCCCTCCCTGACTGTCTCCCAGTCTTCACTGCTTGCCAGTGTTCTCCTCACACTTGGGGACTTGGACTTAGATGCTAACATCCCCTCAAACAGCTTCCCATTCATACACCTCCCAAATTCTCCTGATGTGCACCGCTACTCGACTGGAGTGACTCGCCAGGACGGTGACCCCCCACAAGTGCTCTAGCTCCACTAGCCATAATTCTGCCATTCCTCTGACCACAGCTTCCTATCATCTTATGGCTCACTTTAGATCTGTTCTCTGCCCTCACCACAACCTCCTCACTGCACCCCTCCGGGCTCATTTTCCTCCCTTCAACGTCTGAACCCAATACTTACGCAGTTCAACTTTACACTGTCTTACACCCTTGCATTCCCTGTATTTTCACCGTTTTGCTGCTCATCCCTTTCCAAATCCCAGGCTTGGATTATTCCCATCATCTGCCTTTTCTGCTCCTACACACAGGCTGCTGAATGCAGATGGAGGAAGTCACACAACCACGATGACTAGGTCTACTAGAAACTTGTTAAGACATCTCAACTGGACCCTCATTGCTGCGTGCCAGGCCTTTACTCTTTCCTGATCTCCTCCACCCTATTTCCAAACCTTCTCTTCTCTCTGGTCATCCCTCATAGCAGAGGACCAAATACTCTCGTGGAAGAAGAAACCTAGGCTACTTCTCACATGCTCCCTCTTCACTCTCCAAATCCCCCTGACCTTGGCCTCCCACATAGCCTCCTTTGTCCCAACCCCATTAGACAAGGTGGCCCACCCCTCAGCTTGGGCTCTTGATGCCACTTCCTCTCTTCTCCCCCTGGGGGATTGCCCTGTTGATCTTCCTTTCTCTCTCCCCAATTTCCTTTCCTCAGCCTTCCCTACTACTTTATAATGTACCCAGACTTTGCCATGCTTAAAAAACCTCCACCTGATCCAACTCCCCACTTCCAGCTCTTCTCCCTATTGATAGGGAGTTTGAACTCCTGGAAAAAGCTGTCCATCATAGTGGCCTCCAGTGTTGCAGCTTGACCCCCAGCACCCTGACTTCTGACCTCATCCCTCAACTGAAACTGCTCTCCAAGGTGACCCCTGTTCTATTATTAGCCAATCTTAGGGCCTTTTCTCAGAGCTTCTCTCTCTTGACCTGCCAGTAACCCTTAACATTGCTGACCCCACCCTACCCCACCTTCACGACACTGCCTTCTCCCAGTTCTCTTATCTGTTTAACTAATCCTCAGTCTCCAGGGCAGGATTCTTCATCCTTTTCCCCACACTCTATACGTGGGTGGGGGCAGTTAGGTGGTGCAATGGATAGAGTGCTGGGCCTGCAGTCAAGAAGAGCCAAGTTCAAATTTGTTCTCAGGCACTTACTAGTTATATGACCCTTAGCAAACCCTCTTTGCCTCAGTTTCTTCATCTGTCAAATGAGCTGGAGAAGGAAATGGCAAACCATTCCAGTATCTTTGCCAAGAAAACCCCAAATGAGGTCACAAAGCATCAGACATGACTGGAAAAAAAAAACTGAACATACATGGGCGTGCCCCAGTATTCTTTCCAGAATCATCTTCTTTTCTCTAAAGTCTTAACTCCATGATCTCATCAGTTCCCACTGAATCAACTATCACTTTTATGCAGGCCAACTCTGAGGTCTCTGTCTACTCTCCATCCCTCCTGAAGCCTTCTCCCACATATCATTTCCTATCAAACATCTCCAATTAGATGTCCCATGTTGCTGTTCAGCTGTTGCAGTCATGTCCAATTCTTTGTGACTCCATTTGGGGTTTTCTTGGCAAAGATTTGCTACTGGCTTCTCCAGCTCCTTTGACAGATGAGGAAACTGAGGCAAAGAGGGTTAAGTGACTTGCCCAGGGTCACATAGCTAGTAAGTGTCTGAAACGGGATTTGAACTAAGCCTAGCACTTCATTTAGCTGCCTTAGATATCTCACAGGTATCTCCAATTCAGCATGTCCAAAATGAAACTCATGGTATTTCCCTTCAAAATTCTTTCACCTTCCTAATTTTCCTATTTCTGTAGAGGGCACCACCATTTTCCAGTCACCCAGATTTGCGCCCTGAGGGTCACTTTTTTTTTTTAACCATTTTCCTCTCTCCTCACATCAATCTCCCTCTTTCTACCCCCATGGCTACCATTCCGCTTCAGGTCCTCATCACCTCTCTCGTGAATGACTGCAACAGTCTCTGCATCACAGGCCTCCCCTCCACTCCAATCCAACCTCCACAGCGCTGACGAAATGCTACTCCTCAAGCTCAGAGCTGACCATGTCACACCCCTGCCCAAGAGGCCCCCGGGTCCCAAGGCCTCCAACTTGTCTGTTGGGCTCTAAAGCTTTTCCCAGCCTGGCTGCAGCCTCACCACCTGAGCTCACTGCTCATCACTCCCCATCATGCACTCCTCCACAATCTAAACACACTGTCTTCTGGCTGCTCCATGCATGCTCCTTTGCCGTTCCATTCTCTATCTCCACCCCTTGCCCCCCCCCCATGCCTAGAACACCTCTCACCTCCACATTCCAGGATCCCTAGCTCACTTCAAAGCTCTAGCCTAGCGTCACCTCCAACAGGAAGCCTTCCCTGGTTCCTTCCATAAGCACCTAATGCTCACCCCCCAGAAGTGACTTTGTCTAGAGGGTCCATTTTATTTCCTACACACATGCCATTCTCCCCAGCAGAACAGATCCTTGAGCGCAAGGGCTGTTTTACTTTCTCCTTTGTATACCTAACACCTAGCAGTGTTAGGCACACAGTAGGTATTTGATAAATATTGGTTAAACAGAACTGTTGAAAATAACCAAAATCATTCATTTTTGGATATGACCAAAAGAAGAAAAAAATCAGGTGGCCACCAAACCCTCTGTGCTCTGCTGGGAGTGTCCAACTCACACTGCCCAGAACCATCTCCCTAGCACGACTGAGTCATTTCTAAACCATGCTGCCAGAGTTCTAAGGTCATCAACCTCCACTCCCAGAACCTGGGACTCTGCCCCTGAGACCACCCTGGGCTCCGGGAGGAGAGTTTTCACCTCACCTTGCTTTCCTGTACTTGGATCCTCACCACTAAGCCCAAGGCCTGGCACAGAGTAAGCACTCAGTAAATGCTTTGTCATTCAAAATGTCATAAATATGCTAAAAAGAAACTGCAGTCTCTGATTAAACACTGATGATGACTTATATCAAACAAATTTATATCAAGCTACAGAATACCTCTGTAGGGAAAAAAGTTATTAAGAATTCCTGACACTCATTTAAGTTTCGAATTAAATAAAATCCATCCTCTTGTAGCACTTGCTTCATCCGTAACATGTGCTCTAGCTCTGTCTTCACTGTTTCTCTTCCCTCGGGTCCCTGGTTCCCATCTGAGCATCTTCTGATGCCACTAACTCTCAGGATTCCTATGCCCAGAGCCCCTCTTTCTAGCAGTATTTTCCCAAGTGCCACAATGTTATACTATATATAAAATTGCTAAGAGGACTCTCCACACATTTGAAGATAATTTGCACATATTTACATAGATGTGTCATCAATTTTCAAACTAAAATTGGGTACCCTGAAGGTAGCCATTCTTTCTTTTTCCTTCTCTATTAAATCTCTCAAGCCCTACTCTAATGACCCAGATTCCTTACATGGCATAAAGGCACAATGGGGAAAAGGTCCAAAGTATTTCTTAGTAACATTTAGGTAGACTAAATTAAAGTGCCTCTTAGCAAGAATTGAGAGACCCAGGGGCATCAGATCCAGAGAATCAAACAAAGCCTTTGTCAGGCCATCAATAGCCCCAGGTGTCAGGAGACACAACATTTTCCCATAAGAAGATATCACACCTTCATCTGACTTGCCTGGTCTTTCAAGAGTAAACAATTAAGACAAATTAAAACAGAAGCTCACACTAATATACAACTGTGCTTATATAACAACCATGGTCCTGACATGGTCCCTTGCCATTCAAAATAGTGGCGATCATTTTTTTAAAATTCCAGCTAATCACTCTAACATAATGACAGATACTTTCATGAGTTTAACTAAAAGGAAAAGGAGCATACATAAGATTCCCCAGAAGATTCAAAATCAAGAATTGTTCTACATAAAATATTAATATATCGGATACACCTTTCCAAAAAAAATACAAAGGTCGGCTTGCTATCAGAGTTACTCAATATCTGAAGGCCAAATTTAACATTTAGCAGAAGATTTCATTAGAATAACAGTTTGAAGAATTTCTAAGAATGTTTAACTAGGCAAGATAGCAGTTGCCTCTTAGCAACAGTAAGTGATACAGAGACAATTTCAACAGATGACTAACTATAGCTCACAAGAAATATGCTGTCACATTAGTCAAGAACCTGGGGAGAAAACAATCATTTATGTAAAATAAGCTATGCACTGACTTTCCAAATAACAATAATACTTTAATTTGGGATTAGTCTCACTGATGTTAATTTCCCTTACACAAAAAAGCTTAGTGTTTAATTTTTTAGTCTTTAAAAAGAAGTGTAGATTTTGTTGTTCACGACATATTTACACAGTCTGTACTTTTTATCCCCAGAGACAAGAAGGCAGATAAAGAAAAACAGCTGAATTTAAATCATGTCCAACATCGAGTAGAATCTTCCCCCTTTTCTTAACCCAACAAGTAACAAGATTTCTTCAGAATTAGAAAATGATGACAAAATGACTGTGACCGAGAGCCAAGAAGCCTCATGGTTTTCCACTCATCTATAACAAATGACAGCGATCGAGACGGTCGCCCCCTACTCAATCTGGTGATACGACCTATCCAAAGTCATGTCTTACCTTCATTATAGGGCACCGGGTTACCAATCTTTCCTCCAACTTCATCAGCAGACTGCAAAACTTCTAAATCCATCAATATAACCACTTTCCTATAAGGGCAAATGAATACAAAGTTAGAATCAATAGAAGGAGAAGGATATGCAAACCTAAGACCTCAAGTTATCACACAGGCTTCTTCATAAACACGCAATCTCTACTGACTATTCTGATAATGACTTTCTTGGCATTAACAACTTTTGAAATGGCCAAATAACTTGGGAGATAAGTTATTTTAACAATTCTCATACTGAATATTTCCCTAATTTTTTCACTGCATACTTTGTGTTCCATGGGCACATTTTTTCCCCTCATAACATAACCCTTCCTTCCACCTCTTAAACTATTCAAATGCACCGTATTTAACATAAAGCACCTCTCCAAAGGGAGCAAGTGACACGAGACCGAAGAACTTCAAGGAGTAATTCACAACCTGTGGTCCACTGACCCCTCTGGAGCTCCACTGTTACTGCAAAGGGTCTACACACACACACACACACACACACACACACACACACACACACACACACGCCCAAGTAGGATGATTCTAATCTTGATTTAGCACAAACAACATGCAGTGTGACTCATTATAATAAACATGCTTTCCATAGACTGAACGTCTCACACATACAAAATTATTTTTCAAATGTATAGACCCTTTGGTTAATAAAAAACAAATTCCTTTCACATTATTGGTGAATGCATAGCAACCATATTACCATTTATTTTTTCAATCAATGGATACAAATAATAAAACTACTAGCATTTAGAGGTCCATGAAACTTTTTGATGCTAAAAAAGAAAAAGTCCTCATATGAAAAAAGGATAGGAACTACAGGAGCCGAGTATTAAGCAGCTCTGGCACAAAGATTTTATTTTCAATAGTATCTCTGTATAACTAACTGACATGGCATTTAGATTTTCAGTGAAAATTCGATTTACACCAATAGTTGTGAAAACACAATAAGAGAAATAATAAAAGTAGGCACTTATAAATTTTTTTTAAGGCCACGAAGCATCTGAATCAATAACTCTATGAAATAAACAGTACAAGTATTATATCCCCATCTGACAGATGAGGCAAAGAGGTTAATGATTTACTCAACTTCCTGAAACTATGAAGTGAGAAGGCACCCAACAGAACTCAGGTCTTCTGATTTTCAGTCCAAAGTTCTTTCTAACATACGATGCTGCCTTTCTCAAAACACTTATCTTTTTAAGTGTTCAATGGCAAAAACAAAGAAATGAAGATACACTGGACCCTCCAAGAAAGCCCAAGTCTACTTCCCCAAAGCTGCAAACATTATTCTATATAAAAGAACCTTTAGTCAGTGAACCAAAATGTGACACTACACTCCAGAACAGGAAGCCAAGGTTTCTCTCAGAAAAAGGAAAGCAAGGGCAGGACTTCAAAAATGGCTGCACTCCAAAGCTTTAGGTAATTAAAACACTTTCTGAAATAAATTCTAGCATGTTTACCCATGTTCCTTGGTTAGAGGACTGAAATTTTTCAAAAATAAACAAAGGATTAGCCGATTAATTGGACCTTTGCTTCTCAGGAAACTAGGAGTGGAGGGTAAGGAGAACATTTCTCAAAAAGAACTAAAAGAGATTTTTTTCTCAGTTTGCCAGAATTTAGCATCCTGCTTTCAGTCCCAGAGCATGACATTTTTATCACCTAAAACACAAGTGAACAGGTATGAAATCCAAGTTGATCGCTAGTCATAGCTATCACTAATCTCTCCCCAAAATGCCGCAAGGTCTCTAGACTGCCTTGATGCCTTTCAGTCGGTCTCTGTCCAGTCAGTCTGTTTTTATTGGAGGAACACAGAACTCAAGAGATGGAGCCTGGCCTCGAAAGTGGGAATGCCTGGGGGGCTTCCCAAGTCCTACCTCTGACACATAGTAGCTATGTGTTCACAGGCAAGACTCCTCACCTTGAAGGGCCTCAGACTATCCTCTCCAACTGTAAGCCATCAGTGAGATGCCAAAAAGGCATTGGTGGAGAGTTCTCGACCAAAGAGATCACAGAACCAAACATTCCCCCTCTCCCTAGAAAAATTTGTCAATTGTTGTGAATTAGAAGTAAAGAATCACAGACGCTGGAGAAATTAGAACTCATGTCCCCCCGTCCTTTTGCAAGTGGAAGAGAAGCTGTGATTCACCAAGGTCAAAGGGTCAAGCCCACAGACAGGAAGAGCCAGCAAACTGAACTCCTATACGATGTGAACTCTTGGAGACGAGGGGCAGCTCCTGATCCCTAGCTCTCACTCAATAAAAGCTGACTGAATGAAACTCCACGTTTGGAGGGATCTGGGACCCCCAGGGAGAAGGTTTCCCTCGTGGCCTGGGCTCCAGAGACCTGAAGGTCTCCTGGACATCAGACAGCAGCATGAGGCAGTAGGGAAGACCACCCACTCGGTAATCAGAATCTTTGGGTTGAAGAGCTGGCATGTCCACTGACCGTCCCTAAAACTTTAACAGGTGCCCTCCTTTCTCTGCTCAAGCCTATAAATAAGGCCAATGATGCCTGTTTGGATGAATCCAAAGGGCAGACTAAATCAGAAGGCAGCACTGCGCCATGGCCACAAATTACTGCGCAGACACAGGCATGCTCTGTCATGAAAGACAAGGAGTGTGTGTGTACAGTTAACAAGAGGTGAAAACCACAAAAAATGGCATTAATTTTCCACCTAAAAACTTAATTTTCTCTCAAGTGAAAGTAAAAATGAGCAGTCACAGGCAAGTCTTAATCAGAAATAAATTTTTAGTAATACGTGATACTTAATTCTGAAATATTCTACAAGTACCACTTAGGCATATTCTTCTATTCCTCATCCTCTTAATTCCCATGAAACCTAAGCTCAGAAGGAAAAATTATTAAGACACTGAAAGTAGCTAAATGCAGTCCTCATTTATTTGAGATAAAATACCATTTACTATTCAATTCAAACATTAAAGCAGCACCTAATATGTTCAAGGCACTGGGAACAAAAAGACAAATACTAAACATTTCCTACCCTCAAAGAGCTTACGTTCTAGAGCTGGGGGTAGGGGATAAGATGGATTCTCCAAAATATGGCACAAGAAATCTACTGCAGGCAAAGAACCAAGATTCGATGGGGCAGCTAGGTGGTGCACTGGATAGAGCTCTGGCCTTGGAGTCAGGAGAACCTGAGTTCAAATCCAGCCTCAGACACTTGACACTTACTAGTGGTGTGACCCTGGGCAAGTCACTTAACTCTGACTGCCTCACCAAAAAAGCAAAAAAAAAAAAAATTAGGATTCAAATTGTCCCTGTAACTTACTATTTGTGTGATCTTGGACAAATCACTTGACCTCAATGGGTCCCAGTTATCTCATCTGTAAAACAAGGGAGCTAGAAGGTACTTCAGAGGCCTCTGAAGAAGGCACAGGAGGATCCCTGAAGGGCTACCCCTGAGGCACCTTCCAGGTCTTTAGCTGTGGCCCTCTAAACACAAGTATAAACAAAAAAAAAAATTCAAGAAGGGAAACAACATTAATAACCGGGGGGCAGGTGGGAGGAGAATCACAGAATTTAAGAGTAGGAAGTAGCTATCCAGTCTAACCCATACACAAAAAGATTCTCTACTATAAGATCTGACAAATGGTCATCTAGGAAGGAAGGCCCTGGTAAAGCACTGGCACTTGAAATGTGTCTTTACATTGAGGCCTACATGAAAATCTGGCTCTACTTCTTAAAACTCTGAGTCTTTCATTTAAAAGCTCCAGTGAGAAATAAGTATACAAAAAGGAGTCAAAGTGATAAAGGGGTCCTTCCCTCCGCTACCAAAAAGGCATAGAAAACCAGCTGGGATATGCCTTGGTTAGTGCTGTTGGGTAACCAGCATGGGCAAGGCCTGAACCAGTGCTGTCACTATTACTTGGTAAGGCCTTGATTCCTGCTGCCTAAGGATCATCAATTTTACACGCCTAGAATATGTGCTCATTTTTACAAACAAACAGGAAAGGAAAAAAAAAAACAAAAGCCACAGACCTTCCAAATTTCAGGACATTAACAATGAAGCGGTTAACCCGGCAAATGCAGTTGCTTGCCAAGCGCTCTTCTTCCACCAGACCATTCAGTTGTGTTGCCAACATGAAAGCTGAAAAGTGAAAGAGATTTAATCTCCACAACATGCCGAGCTGGCCTCCTCACCCTTCAGTCCAAAGAATATGAATGCCGGTCATGTTTGGGGCAAAAGTCCTATGCCAGTGTGACAGTGAGTAAGGGCAATAGAAACAGATGTTTTCTGGAATTGAGACAAATCACAGGTTCCCTTCCCCAATTTCCCTACTCTACAAAATGATTACAGCACAGTCATTTGCTGGAAGCAAAAATGCACTGCTACAATTATATACTCCTTTATCTCAATGTGCCCAAATTCACCTTTCCTCACCATTCTAGTTTCATGACAAAAAACAAAACAAAACCAAAAAATCCCTCAGGAGTCTCTCTCATTGCAGAACATGTGCTTGCTAACTCTAGCAACAAATTCCCCAAAGTCTCTCTCTCTTTTTAAGCTCCCAACACAGAAATAAAATTCAAGAGAGGAAGGTATAGGACAACTAACCCATCACGTTCACTTAAAGTCAATATCATCCTCAGGGAAATTAATCACACAGAAAACATATAGAGCCAGTTAGAGAAAATTAATTAAGCCAAGTGGCAGCTTTCCACTTGGACTGTTCTATTGTTAAAATGCTCTGCCAGCTGCAATTCTGTCGGAATTCTACTGCCAACCTCACGTATGCCTTAAAATGAGGCTTTTGAATGTCATAAAATATCGGATTTCAAGGTGGGGGGAGGGGGGTGGTACTTGCGTCACTTCAACACAACCAAATTCTGAGTCCTCCACACTGCACTTACAGGACACAGTATTCACTCCATCACTCATGAGCATTCGATAACGGGGCGCAGAATTTCCCGTAGCAATCGGCCGGATGCTCTAGGATAGATAATTTGAGTTATTAGCCTGGCTGCTTACACTCTCCTAAGACACCTCAAGAGAGTGGCAGAAGAGTAAATCTGACATCAGCACAACACAGGACAAAAATGTTTGCCCACTCCCCTGGATACCTAAAAATAAGTGAAAAGATGCTGGAGTGAAGTATTTCTCCTTCACTCCCTACCGAGATCTGTGTTCCTTCCCTTCCCCTAAATCAAACCCAATACACAACCAAATGAATAAGCGAGTGTTTGCTGAGGACGTGCTGCCAGGAGGGAAGGGAAGTGAAGGAAAGCCTCAGGGCAGCACACCTTGAGCCAAAGTTAGACATCAGCTCTGGCCAGAGCTGCAAAGGCCCAAAGCTGTCACAAACTCACCTCCCTCCACCACCGCCTCCCCATAAACATTGATATGAGCACCTTACACAAATGTAGCTCTAATTGCATTTGCATTGAGAAGTTAGAAATATGCCATATTATGTATCTGGATACTTACAATGACTTGGAGTGTGGGTTTTATACTAGTATCTCCTTGCTGCATTATGAGCTGAGAAAGAGACAAAGATAATTTCAGTTATAAACTGAACTGATGTGAAGGTTTTTCTGCATGAACACAAAAACTAGTAGTAGTTTGGGCCTTGGAGACTTTGGGAAGGGCTGGTTAAAAGGGAAGGGCACTCAATTCTCAGAAAAGCTTCTTGTTTAAAATCAACTTGGGTCTTGTCACCTTGGACAACACCCCCTCCCTCCACACATACACCCCCAGATCACCACACGAGGCTCAAATTAAGTTGAAGCAGCAAAAGACTCATTCTGCTTTCTCTGAAAACACACAGAACATACACATACACCATAAAAGGTGTCTCTTTGTATTCAAAGACAATGACACTATTAACAATGTAGCTTTATGTCAAGCCTCACTTTTGAGATAGGTAATTAGCATTCCACACCACAGTGGCTAGCTACATGCATAATCTCTTTTGCTATCATAGGAGCTCTGGCCTACAGATTGTGATCTGCATGTTTTGGCTCAAAATCGTAACTAAGTGCTTCTGATTGACAATCAAGGTTGAAACTGGACAGATGGTGAGGATGAAATATAGGCGTATTTACATTTCAAATTGACTAGAAAGGCTCACTAAGAGAATTCCATGTGAATCTCATGTAAAAGTAATGAATCATCCCTACTTTACTTCAGAACATATCTAGTTCACTTAAAGCCAAGTATACCTGTATGCCCAAGTGTCAAAAATGGCAGCCAGTCTACCATAACCATTTCTCAATCCTCACAATCACTATTTCAATCTGAAATGGAAGAGTGTACTTTTCTCTCAATATCCCTGCCCCTTTCATTTGCCTCTTCTCCACAGCTCCAACCCTCTTCTAGTACGCTGTACCAACACACACACACACACACACACACACACAGTCCCAACCCCTTTCAGACCCTCTCCACATTCACAAGATTCCCACCCCAACACAATTACTACCCCCTTCATGACTATACTACACACATATACACAAAACACCAATAGTTCCCAACCCTCAGGGTCAAAATCATAGAAAGAAACCAAGAACAAAACTAACCTTAGACCAAGCCTGCACACCCTGTGGCCCGCCAAAGGATTTCAGGTGGCTCTCAAAAAATGTAGAGGAAAACATCCTTTGTATATACAGGAAATCCTTTGGCAGTCCAAAGGTTGTACAGGCCTGCCTTAGACAATGAACACAAATGCACAGCATATAGGTAAAAAGAATCTCAAAGCAAAAAGGTCAATTTGTCCTTGCAGGCATCACAAACTTGGTAGGATGTCAACTATTATTTGTATATGCCTCTGAAAGGATGTACCTTATTTAAAAACTCTTAGTTGTGGAAAAGGAATAGAGTAGCAACATGTAATTAAAAATATAACCAATCAACTAACAAGCACTTATTAGCACCTACAATGCTCTGGATACTGGGAGCTGGGGATACAAAGACAATCATGAAACAATCTCTGTCCTCAAGGAGCTTCCATTCCAACTGGAAGAGACAACATGAACACAGAAAGCCATACAAAACAATTTGGGGGAAACTCAGGGATGGGGTAAGGCTCCGTGTGGGTGGTGCCCGAGCTGAGCCTCAAAGATAACTAGGGATTCTAAAGAAAGCAGCGCATGCCAATAAGAATCTGTGGCAAGACCAAAGTTCATGAAAGAGAAGTAGATGTCATAAGGCTGAGGCCAGGGTGTAAAAGGCTTCAAACACCAAAAGAGATTACATTTGATCCTAAAGGTCTCCCGAGAGCCAGAGGTAATAGGGCTGTTGATGGAGGAGAATGAGACCTGCACTTAAACAAAACCACTTTGGTGAAGTGGAGTGGAAAGACTTGAGGCAAGGATTCTAATAGGGAAGCTATTGCAGGAGTCTGGTTCGTGGCAGGGAGTAAGATGTAAGAAGGCTGGAAAGGCAGGTGGCTGCTCTGAAGGCCAAACAAAGCATTTTATACTTGATGCTGGAGCTCACAGAAAGCCACTGGAGTTTACTGAGTAGGGGAGTGACATGATCACTTATGCTTTAGGAAAATCACTTTAGTGGCTGAATGGAGGATGGACTGGGGAGAGAATTGAGGCAGGCAGAACCACCAGGAGGCCACTGCAGTAATAGAGATGCTCGGTGACGAGAGACTGCACGAGGGTGGTGGCTGACGACTGGATCAGCAAGGAGGCCTATTTGGAGGTGCTGCAAAGATGCTGCAAAAGGTAAAACCAGTGACAGCTTAGATGGCGGCAGGGGAGGGGAGAGGAAGAGATAGTGAGGCACCCAAAGGTGATGGGGGCCTGGTAGCTGTGTGAGCAGAAAAGTCATATTTGAAAGATGCTGTGGAGGTAAAAACAAGAAAACCAAGCAACTCACTGAACACATGTGAGGACTTGAGAACGACACCAGAGTTGCAAACTTGAGTGACTAGAACAGGTGGTGCCTTTGACAGAAGTCAGGGCAGGGCAGACTGGAGCTAGCAGGGACCTCCTGAGCTTACAGTGCATTAAGATGGGGTATCTACACGAAACCCAGCAATGATATAGAGAGCCTCAGGAGTGGGAAGCCACTAGGTGGCCTAAGGACGGGCAAACCAGCCCAAATCAAAAATGGAGCAGGTCAAAGCTCTCGTGATGATCTGAGTGGGATCAGGCCCATGAGTGACCCCTACATGTCCAGCCTAGACAAGATAGAGGGCCCCGGTCTTTTTTTTTTTTTTAACTTTTTTCAAACTAAAAAAAAAAAAAAAAAAAAGCAAAACCAGACACAGGGAAGTTCAGAAGAGGTATGGATTTGAGGGGGAAAACAAGTCCTGTTTTGGACATGTTGAATTTTAGATGCCTATTCAATATCCAGCTAAGGCACCACCAGCAGGTAACTGGTGATGTGGAACCAGAGACCAGGAGAGAGACTGGGGCTAGATATATAGGAAGTCACAGGACAGAGAGAATTAAACCCTTGGGAGCTGATGAGGTCACAAAAGATTTCTGAGGAAATCGAGGGACAAAAGCATGACGGAGAAAATGCATTTGAAGATTAACAGAACAGAAATGGACTAGAGTTACATAGAAAGCTACAGCTACTTACAGCAACAGACACAAGGAAATCACAAGCCTGGCTCTGAGGCATAATATGGTTATAATGAGGGACTTCAACTATGCAGACAGCTTTTGAAGTTCTCTTCGCCCAAAACAGCAACTAGAAATTACCTGACCTGTCTTAATAACTTCTTCCTTCAAAAAAGCAAAGGAATCAATGAAGAAAACTTGTTTCCAAGGTGTAAATGACCATTCTAGCTTAGAACTTGTGATAGACAAGAAGTTAAATGGTCTAGTATGTCATACACCCTGGACTGTGAGACAGCAGACTTCAAAGCATTCAGAGAAGAAATAGGATGCCTAGACGTGGTCTACAAAGACTCCTTCTAGGTTTTTATCTGTGATCCATGAAAATCACCAACTATGATTACTTAAGAGCCAGAAAAAGAAGAGATGGTGAAAAACCAGAGTGGCTTCATCAAAAACAGGTGCTGCCAACTAACAATAAGTTCTTCTTTTAAGCTACTTTTCCCTAAAACATTTGACAAAGTCTGTTATGCTCTTCTTGCAGAAAATGTGGAGATATGTGGACTACAGATTCTCACACAATAGGGTAAACTGTAAATAGGTTGAATGGGTGGGCCCAAAGAGTAGTCATTAATGGCTCAACATCAGGCACTTCAGGGGAGTGCCCCAGAGGTCTGTGCTTAGGCCTGTGAACATTCTTATCAATCACAGGAAAAGGCACAGATGGACATGTTCATCAAATCTACAGATGACACAAAGCTGGGAGGGAATGCATAAACATTCTGCCGAATCAAATAAGATGCAATTTAATAGGGATTAATGAAGTCTTACAGTTGAGTTTTAAAAGATCAACTTGACAAGTACAAGATAGGGGAAGAAGCATCAACAGGCAGTAGGTCATCTGAAAAAAGTTAAATTGAATCGACTGTAAGCTCGATATGCATCAACAATGTGTTATGAAAGTTAAAAAAAGCTGACACACCACCTTAGACTTAATCAAGAGAAGCACAACATGGGGCAGCTAGGTGGCGCTGTGGATAGAGCTCCAGCCCTGAAGTCTGAGGACCTGAGTTCAAATCGGCCCTTAGACACTTGACACTAGCTGTGTGACCCTGGGCAAGTCACTTAACCCCAACTGCCTCACAAAAAGCAAAAAAAAAATAGAGAGAGAGAAGCACAATATTCAGCACTGGAGGGCTGATAGTCTCACAGCATTCTGCCTAGTTCAGACCATATCTGGAAAATGAAGCGTCTGGGACCACATTTTAGCTGAGATCTTAATGAATTTAAGAGCATCCATCCAGAAGAAAACAACCAGAATGGTAAACTCAGTCAACAAGCATTTATTAAAGGCTTAATGCGTGGCAAGCACTGTGCTAAGTGCTGAGAACGGATGAGAAGGCAAAAAACAGCCCCTGACCTGAGGGAGCTTACATTCTGATGGGGGAGACAACGTGTGAATCACCAGGTAGATAACAAGGCATATACAGAGAAGGGGGGATAGGAGGGAAGGGGATAAGCATTTATATAGCACCTACTATGTACCAGGCACTGTGCTAAGTGCCTTACAAATTATTAGCACAGTAGATAGAATCTGAGAGGGGAAGACACTAGCAGGTGAGTGCGCCAGGAAAGGCCCGCAGAAGTTGAAATTTGAGTCTTTAAAGGAATCCAGGGAAACCAGAGCATTTCAGACGGGGGAAAGCCAGTAAAAAGGCACAAAGAGGGGGGAAGGAGCACTGTGTTTGGGGAAAACCAAGTAAGACGGAGTAGCTTGGTGGGGAAGGGAGTGGGGGTGGGGACAGAGTGGACAGCCAAGCCTAAGACTAGAAAAGCGGGAAGAGACCAGATCAGACGCAACTTCAAATGCCAAACGATCCCGGGGTTTTGTAAGAGGGAGCACCGAGATCCCACGGAGCAGCGGGGCACCCTGCTCAGACTCAGCCTTTGGAAAAGCCTCTTGAGCCCCAGGATGATGCCCAGGGGGCTGGGCTGAAGCAGACTCAGCAGGGGCCCGTGCAGCTCCAAACCCACGCCCCCATGTCGTGACAAGCACGCCCGCAAGGGCATGTCGTCACAAGCATGCCCGGGCACCGCTCGGCCCCTTGATCAGAGACGGGAGCCGGGGCAGCGAGGACGAGAGAGTCACCGGAACCCGGCCCGGAAGGCTCTTCTGGGGTGCTGGGCTCCCCCGAAAGGCGCAACAACCACTTGTTTGGAGGCTCTGGCTGGTCCCCGACGTCCCGTCCGACTCGCCCCCTCCCCGGACCCCCCCCATGCTGTCCCGCACGTTTTAGAGCGCCCTCCCAACATCCCCGACTCTCGGGCTCCCCACAAAGACCCTGAGGCCCCTTCTTTTAGAGTCACCCCAACAGCGATCAGGGATCCCCCCAACTCTGACCCCACCCCCCTCCCGCGGCCCTCGCGTCCTCGGGGTCCCGCCAACGCAGCGGTGGCCCCTCCCCCAGCCACCGGCCCTGCGCCCCACCCCCACCTCAATGGCCCCCTCGCTCAGGCGTCCGCTCATGGCCTCCCGCTGTGCTGGCTGTCCCGCGTCCGGCGGTTCCGCTCTCTCAGGTCCCGGGTGTTCAAGCGGTGTCCGCCGAGTCACGGGAGTCCAAACGAGGGGGGGGGTCTCTCCCGCGCGTTCAAACCTGATTGGCCCCGCCCGACCGTGGCGCGCGTCGCTCTCGCGCTCCGGACGCGGGCGGCGTGGGAGGCGGGCTCAGAGCGCCGAGTTGCCATTCTATTGGCCCAGGCTCCCCGAGCGAGGGGGAGGACGTGAAGTCCCGCCCACCGGCGTCCGCCGGGCGAGCGGAGCGTTTGGGTGGGGGGTGGGGCGGAGAGCGCGGTCGGCGCGAGGCTGGAGCCGGCGGAGCCAGGCGCACGCGGGGAGGAGCCACGCGCGACGGGGAGGCCGGCCCGGAGGTCTGCGGCGGTCCCCGCGCCCCTGCACCCGGCCTGTCCAGGTGAGAGCAGGTCAGGACCGGACGGCGAGGTAGCGGATGGAGCTAGCCCGGGGCGGAATCTTTTCGAGTCTCACTTTCCCTGGCTGTAAAATGAAAGGAAGGAAGCATTTATTGAGCGCCTACTATATGCCTCCTGGGGGCTACGCGCTTTGCATCACGCTCTCCTTGGGTCCTCACAGCCGCCTTGAGAGGCAGGTGCTGTTATGATCCCCTCTTTACACATGGGGAAACTGAGGCGGGCGGCGGTTCAGGGACTTGCCCTGGGTCACACAGCTAGTAGATGTCAGAGGCTGGATTTGAATTCGTGTCTTTCCGACTCCAGGCCCAGAGCTCAGCCCCTTTCCCATTCTAGCTGCAGTGGGGATGAAGATACCTTTTTGAACTTTCTTCTGTTTGGGGGAGAATCAGATGAGCCCACGGGTGTGATTCCTTTTGACCTTAAAGGGCCACTATTAATATTACTAGCCCTCCGGTCCTAGAGGTGTTAACTTGGATTTCAGGGGCAGCTTTAGTGGGAAGGGAATCACTAAAGAGTCAGTCCACAAATATCTATTAAGTTGAGAGCTAGGTGCTCTGGAGGTACTGGAAATGGATAATAAACATTTATTAAGCGCCTACTGTGTGCCAGGCACTGTGCTAAACGCTGGGGATACAGAAAGAAGCCAAAGAGCAGTCCCTGGCCTCAAGGAGCTTACAGTCTAATAGGGGAGACAGCATCCAAACGCACTATATACAGGATGAATGGGAAATAATTAAGAGGGAAGGTGCTGGAATGAAGAGGGGTTGGGCAAGCTTTTGGTTGGGACTTAAAGGAAGCCAGGGAGGTCATTAGGCAGAGCAGAGGAGGAAGAGCATTCCAGGCGAGGGGGACAGCCAGAGACTATGCCAGAGATGGAGTGTCTTGTTTGTGGAACAGCCAGGAGGCCAATGTCACCAGATCCAAGAGTGTATGTTGGGGAGTAAGGTGTAAGGAGACTGGAAAGGTAGGAAAGGACAGGGTAGGAAGGATTCTGAAGGCCAAACAGAGCGTTTTGTATTTGTTCCCGGGGTCATAGGAAGCCAGTGGAATTTACGGGGGAGGGGGGGCGGTGTGTGATGTGGTCAGACCTGTGTTTTAGGAACTTTGCTTTGTTGTCTGAATGGAGGATGGACTGGAGTGCGGAGAGACTTAAGACAGGCAAACCCCCTAGCAGTGACAAAAAGGCCCTGGCCTCATGGGCAATTATTGCTTAGAGAAGTACGTGCAAGTAAACACAGGATAGTTTGGGGAGAGATGTCATCAAGGTGGAGACCGTGTGGCTGAACACTGAAGGAACCTAGGGATTAGAAGAGGTAGAGATGAGGGAATGCGTTGCAGGTATAGGGGGGAGGGGGGCAGCCTGTGAAAGGTGATAGACTTGGGAAGGGGCAGTCTCTTGGAAAGAGAGGTCAGAGCCACCTTCCTTTGAGGGCAGAGTGATTGTGGTCTTAGGGACTTCGTCCAAACATGGACCCAGCATCACTGATTTAGTCACTTGGCTGCTTAGCAGAAGAGCTCATATTAGAACCAAGCAATTGGAGTAAAGCAAAGGTCTACCTTAGGGATACTTCAGTTGTTCAAGGATGATGATTTCAGTGATGTGGTTATTCTCTTCCACTTATGGAGATCGCAGACCCTTAGTGACTCAGTAGATAGATAGTCTGTGAGAATTGGCTACAACTGAAAAATTCAGCCTGCTTTTGCCATCCTGGTGATGAACCTCTTGAAATATAACTCAATTGGCCTCAGTTTGGGAGCGTAAAAGAACCCCAGCGACTACCTAGTGTGACTTGTACATGAAAGGAATCCCCTCTTCAGCCAAGGGGCTTCACCTACGGTGGGTCCCAGCTCCCTTGGGCAGTAGTCCGTCTGGTGAGGAGCCCTTCTCAGAATCCTGGCTTATGCATAAATAAAGTAAGTGGGATTACAAAGGAAACCAGTTGTACTGCAATGCAGCCATCCAAATATTTTTAAAATATATTCACAGACCCTGAATTAAGAACCCCCGCTCTACAGCATAGCTCACGGGCAGTAATACAGCCTTTGATTGAAACCATGCATTGAGAAAGAAGCTAGTACTCCTGAAAGCAGCCCAGTCTCTGGGCTCTGACTGCTGGGAAATTTTTCTGTACCCTGAGCCCAAGTTAGCCTTTTGCTATGTCCGCCCCTTGTACCTAGTTCCGCTGAAGGCTCACCTTCTGCACAAAGTTAGTAGTGCCTGGCCAGTAACAGGCACTTAATAAGGCTAGGTTGTGATTCCTATGAATAATGAAGGTATGGAATGGTCACATGTATTCAAATGTATTCACATGTATTCAATGGTCACATGTATTGGCACTGTTCAGAGTTATAATTGTGTTAACTCTGTTTGTTGTTCCAACCCAGTAGAAATATGCAATGCAGATTTGAATAATGGAACCACTTCATAGGGTTCATTGTTCAGACTAATTGGCACCAACCTGTGTATGTTAGTTGATTGGCTGAGTAAAATACTCCCTTCTCACAATGACCTTACAATCCAATGGGGAGATAAGTACATCTAAATAGATATACGGCACGAATAAAAATTAATAAATATATATGGGTAAAAATTAAATACAAGGTAGTTTAGGAGAGAGTGTATGAGCATTTGGGGAACCAGAAGACGCTTCAAGTAGGAAGCAGTGCCTGAGCTTTATCTTAAAGGAGAAAGATTCTAGGAAGCAGAGATGAGGAAGGAACAGTCAGGGTTAGGGTGACTCCCCCCTTTGGATTTAGTAAAAGGGTCACACTTGAGGACCTAAGGGCCACATGTGGCCTCGAGGCCACAGGTTCCCCAGCCCTGAACTGGGCCGTACAAAAATCAAAGGAACTGGAGAGACTTAGCCTGGAAAAGAGAAGGCTGCAGAGGGGTGTGTTGGCTGCCTTCAAACATCTGCAAGGGCTGTCGTGTGGAAGACCAGAATGGGGATGCTGTCCCCAGAAGGCAGAATTAAGCCATATACATTGCAGAGATAGAGATTTAGACTTAGTAAAAGGAAAAACAGCTAGTTGGAGCAGTGGATAGAGCACCGGGCCTGAAGTCAGGAAGACCTAAGCCCAAATCCAGCCTCAGACACTGACAGGCTATGTGACCCTGGGCAAGTCACTTCACCCAGTTTGCCTCAGTTTCCTCATCTGTCAAATGAACTAGAGGAGGTAATGGTGAACCACTCCAGTATCTTTGCCGAGAAAACCCCAAATGGAGCCATGAAGAGTCAAACCTGACTGAACAATGAAAAGGAAAGCCTCATGACGGTGAGAGCTAGGCCAAAGTGGATGGAAGTCTGCAAGCAGGGCTGCTTGACCGTTGGCTGCCTTGTACAGGGGATTCCTGTTCTTGTGTTAGCCCCACTGGCATTTGAAGCCCTTTTCCCTTCTGAGGTTTTGTGATTCTGTGGACTTCATTTCAGCCAGACTCTCCTCTTTGCGATTGCCTTTGACCTGGCATACTGTCACTGTCCTCCGTGCCTGGCCTGCACTTTCTCCTTCCCACTAACTCCCCCAGCAGCTAGTGCCCCCTCCTGCCTCAAAATACTTTATGTATTTGTCTTCGTGAAGCTCCCTGCATTTTGTAACCCTTTACGCTCTCAGAGGGCAAAGATTGTTTTGCTTTTTTCTCTGGATCCCCAATCAACAAGCATTCATTAAGCACCTACTATGTGCCTGACCCTGTGAGAAGCTCTAGCGCTCAGGCGCATAGTAGGTGACATAAGGGCACAGTGTGGCTGCAGCTGAGGCTTCTCAAATATCGAGTGTGGCTGAGCCGCAGTCAGCAGAGGCCCAGCCTCATTCATGCCAGAGAGGCTCATCACCAGGTGAGCTGCTGAGTGATACGTGTTCCCCACCACAGCTCAGGATGGTGTTGTCGTGATAATGACTGGCAGCATGGTACTTTAAAGTGGGCACAGCTGTACTACCTCACAACAGCCCAATGAAGTAGGGTACTACAGGGAGTGTTGTGCCCATTTTCCAGACGAGGAAACTGAGGCTCCAGGACTTGAAGTGACTTGTCCGTGGCCACATCCTTAGTATCAGAGGCAGCATTGGAACTTGGGTCTTCCTGGATTCAGCCACCTTCTCTTTTGCCAGGCTGCCTTACAGCTGCGTACCAAAGTCATGTATCCTTGGGGTATTGAGGAAGGGTATCAATAAGTTAGATGGCTCAGTGGATAGAGTGGTGGGCCTGGAGTCAGGAAGAGCTGAGTTCAAATCTGGCCTCAGACACTCGCTATTTGCTTTACGACTGTGGGCAAGTCACTAAACCACTATTTGCCTTAATCCACTAAAGGCAATGGCAAATCACTCCAGTATCTTTGCCAAGAAAATTCCACGGATGTTACGGACGTGCCATGGTCTACAGGGTCACAAGGAATCAGACACGCCTGAGCAACAGCATTCTAACTTGGTCTTTTCTTCCTCACTTTACAGTTCTGCAGTAACATGGACCTGCCTGTGGAGGAGTGGCAGTCCCACGTGCACAGGCGGTGGCTGCGGCTCCAGCCGTCTGTCCGGGCGGCGTTCTCCACCAGCGCCCTACAGGAGATTGTTCTGCTCTGCTCTTCTCTACTCCAGTAAGTCACTGGCAGCCCTGGAAGAGAGCGATCAGCCCCCAGGCCCGCGTCATCCTTTGCATGAAGGCATCCTTTCAGGCTCTTGGACGTGACGGTCCATGACCCCATTCCCATAGTTAGCTTGATCCCCACTCAGGCAACATCCAGAGCCTTCGTCTCACCTTCCCCCAGTTATCCTCCTTAAGGGTCAGGCGTGGGACTGAGCAACGTCTGAGGTCAACTAGCCTGAGTCCCTCACTTTATAGATCAGAGGGAGCCTTATGTTTCAGCTGTCCCAGCTCTTCTCAGGCTTCTTGTATTCAAGACCCCTTTATACTCTTAAAATAGTGAAGACCCCTCCCCAAAAAAGGGCAGTGTCTTAACATTAGTATGGAAAGGGTTGTGACGTTGCAGCCCTCCTGAGGCCCTGAGCAGCCTGTCGAGACTC
The DNA here is from genome assembly GCF_900497805.2 of Vombatus ursinus. Taxonomy (NCBI): domain Eukaryota; kingdom Metazoa; phylum Chordata; class Mammalia; order Diprotodontia; family Vombatidae; genus Vombatus; species Vombatus ursinus. The sequence continues at coordinate 22,719,700 of NW_020954546.1, forward strand.
GACCACATTGAAATCAGTACTCCGACCTCTGCGTTTTACAGATGAAGAGACTGAGGCCAAGAAATGCAAAGTGGCTTGCTTGAGGCCACATAACTAATAGATTTCAGAGGTGGGGTTAAGCCTGGGTCTTCCAGACCCCAAATCCTATAGAGCGTCCACCACCCTGCCTCTCAGGCCACCCCTCAGCTAGGGCTCCACCATGGCGGCCAGCCAGGTCATGGATCCTGCTTGGACCAGAAGCCGTCCTTGCTGCCAGTGTGGCAAGGTTAAAGTTGGCCATGGGGGGTGGGGGGTGACTGGTGAGTGACACAGTGGGATCTCCCACTAGGACCGTTTAAGGTCATTGGAGCACTGGGGGAAATACAAGTCAAGGAAGGAGGAGGCTTGCTCTCCATTCCGTGTTCTGCCTTGCTGATTGCGGTGCTGGGGGCAAGCAGGGGTGCTTAGGTACTTTACAGCTATGTAGGAAAGCCGGGTTAATGGTCTAATTTCTTCTCTTTCCCTCCCCTTCCTCAACCCTGCTGCCGTGTCCTCTTCCCCCATACCTGGAGTTCTCATAAAGGGAACCTCAGAGGTCTGTGTCTCTGAGAGTCGTTAGACTCAGCACACGTGTGTTTGCAGAGTCCACGATTTTTCAATGAGCCCTAGCCCTGGGGATCCTGAGCTTTGCTAATCACTCGGCAAGGAGCCGGGGGTGGTTCACCCAGCGTCAGCCCCTGTGGCGGGATGGGGGCCCCCTCAGAAGAGCCCCCATTGTGGCCTGTGCCCTTTGGGAAGTTAGATTCCAGAAGAAGAAGCAAACTGAACAGCATGCAACAATTCTTGAACAATAAAGTGTTTTAATTAGCGATAATCGATTCCAGCCAACTACTCAACCCGATGTTCCATCTCCTGACTCCTTTGCATAGGCTGTCCCACGTGCCTGGCCAATTCCCTCCTTCCCTCTGCGTCATAGAATGACTCCAGGTGCTCCCTTCTGCCACAGGCCTTTCCTCATCCCCCCAGCTGGGGGACTCTCAGGGATCGCTTTGTATTGGTTTGATAGCTGCTTTTCTGTGTAGATATTGTTCTTTCCCCTACCCCCCAAAAGACCCTTTAAGCTTCTGACTTTGTTTGCCCGGTGCCTGACACATAGCAGGGGCTTAATAAATGTTGATTGAAAGGAATAATAATCGCGGTGGAAGGAAGCCCTCAGTGTGACCCAGTCTGCTATAAGTGTGCCTTCCTTCCCTCAGCTTTCCAGGCTCCCTGCTTGACCTCTCCTTGGCGTTACCACATCCCAGACGATCTCAAGGTTGCTCTACCATCCTTGATAAGTGGTCATCCGGCCTCTGCATGAAGACCTTGGATGGGTCATAAGGTGACCACTCCAAAGGAGAGGATTCTGCCTAGAGGCCGCCTGGCCACGTTCTAACTCTCCTCTGTATTTCTCTAGTAACTGCGGAAGTTCAGCTCCTCCGGTTGCTTCCATTCCCACGTATCAGCAGAGAGGCGTAATCTCTCCTGTACGTTTCATGACTCCTCCTCTCGGTGCCCACACCACCACCTAACACAGGGCCTCGTCACTTCTGTCCCCACTCCACACAGCGGCCAGGGTGAGCTCTGTGTATGCCCCTCCCCACTCGTAAACTAACAGCCCCCTCTTGCTTCTAGGTTCAAATACAAAGTCCTCTGTTTGGCTCTTCACAACCTGGCCCCTTCCTACCCTCCTAGTCTTCTCACACTTTTGTCTCGTCCACACACTCTAAATCCAGCATTCACTAACCTTCAAAACTCGACTCGGATGCCCCGTCTGCAGAAGCCTTTCCCGGTCCACATAGGTACTCGAGCCGTCCCCTCCAAGGCTACCATCCATCTGCTCTGTGTATATGTGGAACGGACCTAATTATTGAGCCGTTGTCTCGCGCATTCGAATGAGAGCGCTTGGAGGCAGGCGTCGTTTTTGCCTTGCCCTGTGCTCCCACCCGTCGGTACAGTGTCTGGCATATAGTTGGTACTTCATCAACGTGGGACTGATGGGTTCCTTTTGAGCCATTCCTTCCTGGGCCCTGCTACACGTTCCCTGAGTGAGGGATGTCCTGTGTCCCCTTTCTCTCTGCTTGGTGCCCTGGGTGACCAGTGGACTGCTGACCGCTCATTGGCCCCTCCAGGTGCCAGCGCGCCACATCAGACTGCCTGGCCAGCAGGCTTCTCCAGCCCCTCCAGCATCGTGTGCTGCCATGTACGCTCTCCCCCCCACCTCAGATCTCACTTGGCCATGTGTTCTCATGTCTGGGCATCACTTTGTGCCGTTTCATCTGCGAGTGATGAGTGTTCATAGAACGAGAGGATATTGTGTTTAGAACTTGAAAGCCCTGAGAGGCCATCTTGTCCACCTCCCTTGTTTTACAAACGAAAAAGCCGAGGCGCAGGGAGGTAAGTGGAGGGCCTAGCCCCCGCCATGGCCTCCCGGGTCCCTGGGCTCCCTATCCAGGGCCTCCTCCCCAAGACCAGGTTTCCTAGAAACAAAGGTCTGTGCTGGTCTGTGGCCATGTGAGCCTTCTCTCCTTTTTGCAGACCTGAAGATGAGGCATTTTTACAAAGACTTGCTGAAGGTTACTCAGTGGAGAAGGATCCAAACGCCTACCTTTTTTATAAAGAAGAAGGGAACAAGGCATTCCAGAAGAAGGCATACAAGGCAGCCGCCCTGCTGTACTCTCAGGTGAGGGGTGGGGCAGGACAGGTCCAGCAGGAGGCGCTACAGCCCCATGATGGACGGCTCTGCCTTCTGGAGGCATACAGCTGCACCAGTGAATGGTGTCACTTAGACCTGGTCTGTAATTAGAGGTTTGGATAGAAGAGAGGACACTTGGCAGAACTGTCCTTGACTGTGTTTAGGAAACAAAGGGAACCTTGTACTGTGGGTCCTACATTCCATAAAGAAACCCCTGTGTTCTTAAATACATAGCTGGAGTATGTGGTCCCAGCTATGGACCGTGTGGGCCTCCTGCCAAGCCTCGTCTGTCGACATCTGTCAGCCCCATTGGATCAGAGGCCATTTTAATATGAAGGACTTACGTTAGCCCTTCAGTGCTCTTCCATGCCCCAGCGGGGTGAGCGCAGATTGAAACCCTGTGTGACTCGGTTGGTGGCCTTTGGGAGTTGCCGTGGCAGGAAAGCTTCTTGCCCTGTGGCCCACCTGGCCAGGAGCCGCTCTGAGCTTAGCGAGGCTATGGCTCAAACAACAGATGTCCCTGACCCCTGCTCACAGATTGCTAGAACCTGCCAGAGCTTGCCCTTCGCTGGCAAAGCCTCTAAGACTCCAGGGTCCCCTCCGTGCCTCGACACAGAGATGCTGGATGCCCGTGGAGCATGTAAAAGGACTGACTGGTGAAAACTTCCAGTTTGCTAGTCCTGCACAGGTCCTTTGAGTGAATAGATAGATCATAGACAGCTCAAGACGAACAGGACTCAGGACATTTCCTGAGTGGCTAACGATCAGATCCACTCACAAATCCTGGCCCTGGAAAATTTGCCCCGCCTTCCATGCCTCTGGCCAGCGTACCCCACCAGCACTCCCAAGACAAGAGAAGCATACCTCACCTCCTGCCTAAGCGGGGGAAGAGTATAAGGTCTGGGAGATTTTAGATTGTGAGAGGATCTTCTGGCTTTGGAATTAGTGGGTAGAATGTAAGCTTGAGATATGGACCAGAAAGTGGAAGTCCTCCGTGCCCCACAGTGAGCAGCACTGCGAGAAGCTCTCTCCCATTCCCTTTAGCAGCAGGGAAAGATGTTGCACCAAGATTGTGGAGAGGGGCTGACCGTCCCTGCCTCAGTCCTGGTCTAGAAACCCAAGGCTTCAGGCCCGCCGGCTTCACTTTGAGCCAGCCATGTCTGTCACGGCTATAGAGCGTCTTTTGGCAATGGACCCCATGGCCTCTCTAAGAGCCAGGCATTTTGGCTGGCTATTTGTACTGACAGATCCTCCCTTTTCTCGGAGAGTTTGCTCAGAGCGTTGTTTTCACTACCGCCCCAGCAGATGGGCCCTACATGGAACCATACCAACCTCACAGTTTTTGATGACTAACCCTCTTGCCCACTGTTTCTTCAAGGGGTGCATATGTGTTGGGGTCTTTTTTTTCTTTTTTTAATTTGATAATTTATTTTTCCCCAATTAATGTGTAAAAACAATTTTTAACATTCATTTTTAAAACTTTGAATTTCAAATTCTCTCCCTTCCTCTGTCCCAACCCCTCTCATTAAGAAAGCAAGCAATTCGATATAAGTTATACATGTGCAGTCATGCAAAACATTACCATATTAGTCATGTTGTGAAAGAAAACATAAACCCCCCAAAAAAAACCCTTAAGAAAAATAAAGAAAGTGACAAAAATATGCTTCAATCTACCTTCAGACCACATGGGACTTACCTTGGGGGTCCTCTTGTCTGTTTCTGCACAGAGGTAGAAAGACCCAGAAGTGAGTCCTGAATGGGCCAGGCTCCCTGGTGGTGCAATCTCTAATGCTGAGAGTCTGCCTTCTGACCAGTCGTTGGGCGTGTATGTGGAGACATCCCGATGAATTAAAACGGACCCGATTCCACGGGTGCCATGGAGGATGACCGGCTTCATGGGGTCGGCCCACTAATTACAGCAGATGTTACATAGCGTTTGAAGCTTCCCAAAGTACTTCACAATTTTGTCATCCTTCCCAACAGTGCTGTGAGATTGATACTGTAGTATCATTTACCCCCATTTTACAGATGAGAAAGTGGGCTTGGAAAATGTAAGTGACTTGCCCATGATCACACGGCAAAGTCGAGAGTCAAACCCAAGTCTCTCCTGCCTCCAAGTCCAGGTGTCTTTCCACTCTGCCTCCCACTTTATGAATATGCTGCCTAAATATGTGACATGTATGTAAAAAGGGAGACAGGTGGAATTCAAGGGAAAAATACAAAATAAAAGGAAACATTAAATGGAGACATAAACAACTTCCAAAAGCTAGTGGGCTGATGATGGCGTTAATACTTTGCATTTGTTTATGCTGCTTTTATTTTCCATCACTCCACAAGAATTTATTGATCACTTCCTAAGTGCCTGACACTATGCTCAGTGCTATAGATACAGAGAAAAAGCAAAAACATCGCCAGCCCTCAAGGGGCTTACACTCTAAAGCTGTGCTTTTACCCCCTTACCTCAGTGGGTCCCACAGCAGGGCTCTTAAACCGGGCAGGGCTACTGTTGTTATGCCTGCCTTAGAATGATTTTGCCCAGGTATATACATTGACAAGTAGTAGTGGGCCTGGAACTCCAATCTTGGTCCCCTGATAAAGCTCCTTTCGTTCACTGGCATCTCCTTATCCCTCCTGCAGGGAACCTCCCATGCCAGACCCAACACTCAAGAAATGTCATTGTGTTTTGCCAATCGCTCTGCAGCCTTCTTCTATCAGGCTCAGTATGAGGTGAGTACCAAGATGCCTGCTGTGGTTGGCAGAGAAGGGCTTTTATCACCCTGGAGCCAAAAAGAGCTTCAGTAAACTCTGCCTTCCAAGGACATGAGTGCCAGGAAGGCCCCCAAAAGAATGGGCCCCCCCCCAAGTCTCTTTCCAGGAGGGTTCATCCTGAACGGCCTGCTGTTTTCAGCAAGAAGGCATCCGTAATGTGGCCTCTGGGGTTTTGGGAAGAGGGACTGCTGTGGAGCCCAAGTCGTGCAGGAAGACTTGGAAGGGGACAGAGTCTGAGCAGGATTCTTGGAGGGTGACCGGTCCCTCTGCGTTACCTGCTATGGGCAGGACAGGGAGGGTGTTCTGACCTCCCTGCGTGGGTGCGTGGTGCTCCTTTTGGCTGGGGCCGTGGGAGCTCTGCTTTCAAAGCCCACAGCCCCGGTTCTGCCCACCACCCTTCCTGGCCTGGAAAGAAGAAAAGTGGTTTGAACCTTTGTGAGTCTCTTGGGGTTTGGTTGTAGCTTCGGGGGCTCTGATCTCTCTGCCTTTCTTTGTCTGAGATTTCCTCAACTCCTTCATCAAACAAGGATTTCCCATCAAAGGGAAGCAGCTCTCTTTTAGTCTTAGGTTCCCATGGGACCAGGCCTAGACAAAATCAAACATGGCTTCTGGTGTCTGAGCAGCAGCATGGTGCAGTGAGGGCCTGGAGGGAGGGGGCCACTGGATTGGAACGTGGGAGACCGTGACTCAGATATTGCCTGCAGCGATGGCGGGGCGCTACGGGGAGTCAGATCCCCTCTGCCTCCCTATCGCCTCCTGTAAATGGGATTGTTGACACCTGGCCTACCTCCCAGATGGGATCACTAGGAGGAAAGCATCATGTGATGGGGCACGCTCCTGGAGACCTTTAGCATGACATGAGAAGCCTCTGGTGCTTCCTGAGAGTTCTCTGAGGCATCTGCTAAGGCATGATGCCGTGAGCAGAGTGTGGGACTCGAGGTCAGGAAGACATTGGTTTGAAGCCTGCCTCAGACGCTTCCATCGATCAGTTAGTCAACAAACATTAATTAAGAGCCTACTACGTGCCAGGCACTGTGCTTAGCATTAGGGATACAAAAAGAGGTAAAGGATAATCCCCGCCCTCAAGGAACTTACAGTCTAACAGGGGAGACAGCACGAAAACAATGTACAAAAAGCTATGCAAAGCAAGCTCTATACCAGATAAATAAGAAATAATGAACAGAGGGAGGGCACTGGAATTAAGAGGGATTGGGGAAGGCTTCCTGTAGGAGGTGGGATTTTAGTTGGAACTTAAAGGAAGCCAGGGAGGTCAGCAGTTGGAGAGGAAAAGGAAGAGCATTACAGACATGGGAGATAGCCAGAGACAATGCCGAGAGCTAAGGGATGGAGGGTCCTCTTCATGGAGCAGCCAAGAGGCCAGTGTCCCTGGATTGAGGGGTGTGTCCCCCTAGCCAACTGACCCCACCTGTCTGGGCCTCAGTCCGTTGAGGACTTTCAGATGACTGCCAATGGCCCTTCCAACTTCAGATCTCTAATCCTCTGTTTGATGTGGCTCTAATAATCTGGCAGCCCCATACAGCTTCCAGCTGGGCTGTACAGAAGCTGCCCCCAGCACGTGGCTGGTCTGGCCGCTTGGAGCCGGGCCCTGGAGGATGGAGTAGCCTTGATGTTAGCAGCCCTCTGTCATAGTCTTGGCTATAGGAACCTGCTTGGCAGGTACTGGGGGCGTCATTATAAGGGGTCATCCAGGGTTATGTAGATACCTTAAGTCTTTGTGACCTGATGGGTTCTGGACATTCACTCAAAGTGGTCAAGAGGTTGTCCACCCTGAATGGCAGTTCAGGGGAGCTCCCTTCCCTGTAACAGATTATTTCTCCAAAGTTTTGCCAATGTACTTTTGGGGGTGATTGGACTTCTAAAGCCAACAAAATGGGCAATTTGGAAAAAGACAGGTGGATGGAGTATGTTGCGACAGTTATTTTGTAGGTTAGCTCTGCTTAGCTATCTTTCTTTGTTACAAAAGTGGGTTCAGTGGGGGAGCAGCCAGGCTTAGAGGGGAAGCAAGCAACTTTAAGAAATAAAAAATAAGCTCATACAGGATTGTCACACATGGATTTTGTTTGTTTTTTTTTTTTAAACCTACTTTGGGCAGAAATTAACTCTTGTGGTTGAGAGACTCAGTCAACAATCATTTATTAAACACCTACTGTTCCCCACCCTCATCCTCTACTAGAGTTACAAAAGCGAGATGGTCCCTGCTTTCAGGGACTTGGGTTCTATGGAAGGATGCAGCCTGTTCGTAGATCAGTAAATAGAGGGTATATCCAAAGCCAACGCAGATCGGGTCCCCGGGGGGCAGAGCAGGCAAGGGGAGGCCTCTCAGGGGAGGTAGACCTTGGGCCGCCAGGAGGGAGGAGGGATTGAGGACAGAGAGCTTCGTGGGCCTGGGAGGGAGCCAGATTCAGAGTGACCTGTATAGGGAACAGTACCGGCTAGGACAGCCATTGCCCAAGGGGGAATCGAGTAATCCTCCTGAATAGAGGGGCAGGAGTCGGACTGTGCCCAGCAGAGGAGTTTGGTATTTGTCCTCGAGGCAACAGGGTGCCCCTGCAGCTTCTTAAACAGGGCTTCCCCACACTTGTTGCAAGGACCGTTTGTTTGCTGCAAGGTGGACCCCTCATGTGATATATGTTTATCCCGTTATATCGTCCTGGCAGGTTCTGTAATGCAGGGAGAACCAAAGCATTTGTAGAGGTGCAGGTGGCCCCCCAGAGAACAGGAGTCATATTCCCATTTCCTCTCTAATTTTAGACTTGTCTGGAAGACATTGGGAGAGCCCAAATGCACGGGTACCCAGAAAGATTGCAGCCCAAATTGATGCTGCGCAAGGCCGAGTGCCTCATGGCCCTGGGCAGGCGACAGGAGGCAGCCCTGGCCATCTGTGACCTGGAGCAGAACATGGCAGCTCAGCAGGCCGGCAAGGGCACTCCCCATCTCCAGGACCTGCAGAGGAGGCTCCGCCATCTGAAAACAAGGGGGCAGGAGGACAAGGGCCCTGCAGAGGCTTGTCCCACAGGACCACCACCCGCCTCCAAAGAGGTCCATCTGGAGGCCGAGAACGAGCAGATTCCCAACGCGACATCATCCGTGAGCTTGTGCAGCGACCCTTCCAGAGGCCGCTATCTGATCGCCACTGAGGACATCCTTCCCGGTGAGCTCCTAGTGAAAGAGGAGGCTTTTGTGAGCGTCCTCAATCCTGGAGAGACACTGTGGCTGCGGCCTGGCCCAGAAGCCAGGCGAGACGGCAGAGCTGCCCCTGGGGACCTCCATTGTCACCGCTGTTTGAAACCCGCCGTGGCCACAGTTCCCTGTCAGGGATGCAGCTACGCCAAGTACTGCAGCCAGCAGTGTATGCAGCTGGCCTGGGAGCGCTATCACAGGAGGGAGTGTTCCCTGGGTGGGACGCTTCTCACCCTGGGAGTCTTTTGCCACGTGGCTCTAAGGACAGTGCTCCTGGCTGGATTTCAGCTTGTTGACAAACTCGTAAAGACGCTTCAGGGAGCTGTAAATTCTGAAGCAGTTTCTGTACCTGAAGGCCAGCCTCCAATGGAGAAACTGGATGCCCAGCCCGACCTGGGGGAAAGGGACCAAAGGAGGAGGCTGTCTGGGACACCACTTCCTGGGTGTGACAGGGATGGCCGTTATCAAAGTTCTTACAGTGCCGTCTTCCACCTCTTGCCCCACACAGAAAAGCACAGCCCAGAGCACAAGTTCCTCTGTGGCCTAAGTATCGTGGCCTTGTGCAAGAAGCTGGGAGAAGCCTATTGGCCTTCCCCGCTGTGGGGTCAGGTGCCCTCCGAGCTGGAGGCAGCCTTGACAACGGAGTGGTCACCAGGGCCCGGCATCTGGGCAGTGGCCATGCTGAGGCACGTGCTACAGCTGCATTGTAATGCCCAGGGAGTGACTGCCCTCCAGGAGGTCGGTAAGTGGGTAGAAACAGGTCATCCCTGAGGGCCTTTTTTTTCTTTTTCATCTTGGTCTTTATCTATAATGGAGTGATTGACAAGAAAGTCAGCTTAAAGGAGCATCCCAGAAAAAGTTAGCCAAGCATTCTGGAAGAGCTCAGTGCAAGGAAGGAAAGGAAAGTGGAAGGAAGTGAGAAAGGGAGGAGGGAAGGAGGGAGAGGAAGGAAGGGAGGGAAAGTGGAAAGAAGGGAGGGAGAGAAGGAAAGGATGGAAAAATGGGAAGAAAGAAGGAAAGGAGGGAGGGAAGAAGGGTGGAAGGAAGGAAAAGAAGAAAAATGGATGGGAGGGAAGGAGGGAGGAAGGAACATTTAGTAAGTGCTGACCCAGCTCTAGACCCTTTTCTTTCTGCTGACTCTCTGACCTTAGCAGAGGGCCTTTCTACCTTCTATAAAAGTGAGAAAAAGGGGCAGCTAGATGGCGCAGTGGATAGAGCACCGGCCCTGAAGTCAGGAAGACCTGAGTTCAAATCCGGCCTCAGACCAAACACTTGACACTTACGAGCTGTGTGACCCTGGGCAAGTCACTTAACCCCAGTTGCCTTTAAAAAAAAGTGAGAAAAGAATGTCTTTCCTTCCCACTCACCTCCTAGGGTGGTTGTGAGGCTCAGATGGGCTATCAGTCAATCAGCAAGAATTGCTTAAGCATATACAATGTGCTAGGCACACTGTGCGCTGGGTCCTGGGCTTCCAGAGAAGTGAAGTAGCCCTGCCCTCCGAGAGCTTCTACTCCACCCTGGATCCAGCCTAGCTTGCACTGTGCCCTACAAATAGCGACTCAGGTTGGGCAGAGCTTGAGGAGGGCTTCAGGCTGCCCCTTGATCCGGGTCTTAAAGGAAGTTAGAGACGTTGTAAAAATCCTTTGAAAGGGGTCAGAGGGGTCTGCAAAATAATGCAACAATACTGCACTGTTGGAAGGTAAATGATGTCTCCTTTACTGGTGTCCAGGGGAAGTAAACTTTTTGCCAGAATAAGAGTAAAGCTCACATGGTTTAGTAGGTAGAATGCTAAGATCTCCCTAGGTGTGTGACCATAAGCAAGTTGGTCCACCTCTGTCAGCCTCAGTTTCCTCACCTGTAAAATGGTTTTTACCTGGCAGAATGGGCCTTGGTGGTGCAGAGGTGTCTGACCAGAGGCTCCATCTCACCTCCCCAGCAGGGCAAGCATCCAGAACTCAGGTCCCCAGTAGCTTTGGCTTTTTTGTCCTGGGCTGCCCCCATCCCACCCCCACCCGGCCTCCCGTTGTTTCTTCTCAGTTCTTTCTTGCCTTCCTGGGCCGTCCCTGTTTTTTAAGCAGCATCCACCAAGTAGACTTTAAGAGGTTTGGGGTTTTTTTTTTTTCCTTGGGTATATTCACTTGCATTTTCTAATTAAATCTAATTTGGTTTTAATCTGCCCATATTTCTAATCTTGGTTTTATCCCTTTTTATTATTTCACTGGGGCTCCAACACCTCCCAATTTAGTGTTCTCATTGAATTTCATTAGCAGCTGTGTCATTAGTAACACAGAAGGAGGATTAAAGTGTTAAATAAGAGAGAGACTTTGACAAAGAACCTCAGAAGCATTTGTTGTTCTACTTGCAAAAGTCCTGTTCTCGAAATTTTTGAAGCAATGTTGTTGTCTCGGGGGAACGAGCCAGTCCTTTTGCTTGGGGTTAAGCTAAGCCTGCTGTGTCTTCGGTCATGTGGCAGGAGGCAGCAGGCTGTGAGCGAGGGTCTCTACGGCCACCCTGGCTTTGCTGCCACCAACCAGTAGAGTGACCTTGGGAAGGTCACTTCTCTGGGCACCTCTCTTGAAGGCTTCTACAAGCTTTCCAGCCTTTTATGACTCCAAGAAACCGCCCCAGCTCAATGGGATTTCCCCAAGGGTTCCCATCACTCCCCTTTCCTTCCCATGACCAAGGGGGTGATCTGTAGCTTGAATTCTCACTTGGGGGGCTGCGTCTTGGCACTGTTTTTGCCTTCGATGCCAGCCTTCTAAGTCCTGTATAACTCTATCTCTACCAGTTAAATCTTTTCTTAAAGGCAGTAGAGGGCTTGCTTGTTGGAAGGACGCCAGCGATGACAAGCAGCACTTGATGTATCACTTTCAAGTTTGTCAAGGCCTCTACATACCCAATATTAGCTCATCCAGTTTTCCCAGCAACCCCGGGAGACAGATGTAGCCAATGGTATTAGCGCCATTTTACAGATGACAAAGCTGAGTCAGGCTTCGTGACTTGCCTATGGTCTCACAGCTATAGAAATGCCCAAGGCAGGATGTGACCCCACATATCAAGCTGCCTCTCTGAATTGTCTGAGAGGTAGAGCCTGAGGGGATCCCAGAGGCCATCTGGGCCTATCCATGCATTTTGCAGATGAGGAAACTGAGTCCAAAAGAGGGAAGTGACAGGTAACAATTAATAGGGCCAGAGTTCGAACCCAGGTCTCCCTATTCCAAAGCCAGCGTTCATTCCACAGTACCCAGGAAACCTCCCACTCATCCTTTCCCTCACCTCCCACAGCCAAAAGTTACCAGGTTTTGTTGATTCTCCATCCACACTGTTGCTCCCACCCATCTGCCCCCTCTCACAACCTGGATCTCCTGAACTCTTGAAACCACCTCTTACTCAGTCCCTCTGAATCCACTCTCTTCCCACATCCCATGTGCCCACATCACCATCTTGACCCCACTCTGATAATTGTATAATTATGATACACTCATAGTCATGATTATGATTTATGCCCTGATAATTCTACAATAGAATTATATAATTAAATATATTCTCTGATAATGTCATTTCTTTCTTTAGAAACTTTAGGTGGCTCTCCATCGTTGATGAAAGTATAAATTCCTGACCCTGACATCGAAAGCCCTTCAGGGTTTGTTTTGGTCTTTATCTCCAGCTCTTTACTTATTCCAGCCAAACCCAAGGACTGACCTTCCCCATTCTCATCCCGCCCTGTTCCCCATCTTTGTGCCTTGGCTTATTCCATTTCCTGTGCTTAAAATGACCCCCTGTCCCTGCCTACCCTCTAGGCCCAGCCTGGGGGCCCCCCTCCTCCTTTTTTTTTTTTAACACATTCTTTATCTTCGCTTGACAAAAATCTGTTTTCTCTCTCCCTGCCCCTCCCCGTCCTTCTCTTTCTCTCTGAAGGTTTTTCTGATCCCCACAGGTGAGAATCATTTGTCCTACATCTTTCCACTGCTCTTCTCTTAGATTCTTAGATAGCTCTTCCTTAATCATAGTTCTCTGAACATGCTGCGGCTCTGCCCACCTCTCTCCTCTCTCCCTCCCTCTCCTCCCCCTTCTTCCTCTCTTCTCTCTCTCTCTCTCTCAGCTTCTGCAGGGTCCTCTGCCTTTGGAAAAGTGAAGAAATCACTCCTTCCTCAATTTCTTTTTTATATTAAGTCCCCATTGTCATGTAGCTTTCTTAAAGGGAGGTGGTTCCTGTGTTCCATCAGCTTTCCACAAGCATTTCTTCCTTCTCCCATCCATACTACAATAGCCCCCTCTGATGCAGCCCTTTATGCTTTACAAAATGCTTCCCTCACAGAGAAGTAGGTAAATATCCTTATGCCCATTTTACAGAAAGATGAAGTGACCCACAGTATGACCTCCAAGTGGGTCACAGCCAGGAAGTTCCCCCTGGCCTCCTGACCATTGGCGCATCACGTCCTGCCCCTCTGTGCTCTGATGGAAGGGGGGGCGGGGTGTGACTCAGCCAAAAGCAGGATGATTTCTAAATCACGTTTTTTGGAACCCAATCAGAGACACACCCAAGTGACACTCACTTCTGTTCCTGAGCCCACTCCTGTTGGGGAGAATCCATAAATAATTTGCAAAACTGATATCTCTGACTGGAGTGTGATGTTTTTAGGGAAAATTTTTAGCAACTGTTTTCTTGTCGATTGTCAGCTATCACTAGCTGAGAAGTGGGCTAGTCCACCTGGAATCCTTCTGAGGCTGTTCCTCCAGACGGGACAGTGACCCTGCCTGCCTCCGAGCATTTTCTCAGCTCATTAGCACCTCCAGAGAAGAGGACTGGGGACAAAACTCCCATCAGTCAAGATGATGCTTATTCGACACCTTAGGGGACAAAATTAGTGGGACATTTCCAATAAAATGCATTATTCGGAGTCTCTGGGAATTACACTCACCTGTGTCTTCCCATCCCCCCCAGGGGAAATGGGCCATGGAGGGAAGCTGTAGGCCCTGGCCTCACCCTGACTTATGTGAGACAGGCTTCATTCAGAACCAGCCACTGGGGGTAGAAATCTTTCCCACGTGCATTCTCCTCTGACTGCTAAGTAGAGGAAATGGAACAAGCCGTAACCTTTTCTTGATGACTGGAGGTCAGCTTCATGCACATCCGTTAATGGACTGTCAGGTAATACAGCAGTGCCCTCCGGACCGTTTGCCTTCCAATGATCCTGGCCCTCAGCTGGATTCTGATAATTGAGGTTACTAGATAACTGACCTCTGATAAGTGACACGTAACTATAAAGTAACTGCTGAAAACATCTGCCTGCCTCTGCTCCGTGTGACCCCAGACGGCTATGACCTTTTTAAGTCCTTATGTCCATTAGCGTTTTTCTCTTTCCTCTCGTGGCTGGCATGTCTTGCTGTTCCAGCATGCCTGCCTTAAGCAACTGTTCCCTTCCCGCTAATTTGCTGCTTTTATGTGCACTGACCTGGGAAAACAATTTAAACAAACTTGTTAGAATTGTGTCTAAAATAAGAGTAGTTTTGGAATGAGGGCCTGAAGATAGCTCCAGGAGTAGGGATGGACACGATTAGGTGGTCACCTAGAATACAAGGGATGCTTTTCACTATTGCTTTTTGTAAATCTTTTTAATGCCAGCGAATTCCATTCTTTGTGGCATGACAGCCTTCATTTGATAATGTCTAGTAGTCGGGTCTCAGCAAAAACTTAAGGCTTCTTCCCGTGGACAGTGAGGCACAGCATAAGGGACACAGGTTTCAAACCTCGATTCCAGCATCCAAATAACTTGTTCCAGCTCTGTGGGAAGGGCTGTCCTGCAAGGAAAGAACAGGCGCTTCCTTGTCAGCATTTCATGACATCTGTTGTGGCTGCTCATGGGCCTCTGTGCTTGTTGGCTGTGTTCTGGATAACCATTTTGTCAGAAAAGTGACCTTCAGATAAGCGAAGAGATGGTTTAAACATCAAAGCCTCTCCGCTAGTATGAGGGCTGAGATTTCTTTCAGGGGGAACCGATGTTAAAACTGATTTCCCAGCAAGATGCTGGGCAGACACACGGAAACTGGGAGCTTTTGAAACGGATTGAATGAGTAAACCCAGTCACCTTGCTGCTGCTCATTTAGAGGGAGATAGATGTCTCAAGGATGTGCTGTGCAGATACTCAGCCCTCTACTATTCGACATTTTTATCACTGATGAAGGTATGGAGAGCATGCTTGTCAGAATTGTTGACTGCGAGAAGTAGGAGAGGCGATCAAACACGTCAAATGACAGAATCAGGATCCTGCCTGATTGTGACAGACTAGAATGATAAGCCAGGTCTAATTAGATGAAATGTATAGGAGGCAGCCTAAAACCCCTACTTGGTTTCAAAGAACCCATTTCCCAGGGACAGTATGGCTAGACAGGAAGGCAGGGAAAGACAGCAACTTGTGTGAAGAAGATCTCAGGGTCTTAATTGACTGCAAGCACAGCCTGAGCCAACAGCATGATGTTAAGGGAGGCGGTACCTAGGACAAAGGGGACAGTAATGTTGCTGTGCTCTGCCCGGGGCAGACCATCTCTGGAGTGTTGGGTTTTGTTCTCTGAAGGCCATCACAAGCTAGAGAGAGCCCAGAAAGGTGTGGGAACTCAAAACCATGGCGTACAAGGACCTAACAGAAGAACCAGGCACTGTAAACCTGGAGGGGAGAAAAGTTAGGAGGAATTTGTTTCAGATCTTCAAGTATTTGAAGGGCTGTCATGAGAAATAACCTTGTTCCTCTTGGCTCAAGTGGGCTGGGACCAGGAGCAGTGGGTGGACGTCGGAGGCAGAGTTGGACCTTCCGGAAGGAAAGATTCCTAACAATTAGAACTGTCTGAAAGGACAACAGGGAGTTTGGGAGGCGGCGGGCTCCTTGACTTCTGGATGTCCATGTTGGTGATGGTCTAGAAGGGGTTTGGGGTTGGGGATGGGTAGGAGGAGATGGTTTCCTTTCTGAGGTCCCTTATCACTCTGAGCTTCTGCAAAGGACTCAGGATCCTTTCATATATTCAACCCACACATGTGAAAAATGTGCTTGGACGGTGGCTAGGATACTTGTTAAGTTAACCAACCAAATGTCTGATAAATCAAAGCGTTTGCCTTACAGTGACTTGGAACATCTCTGGGAAATAGTCCTGACGTCACTTTGGTCTCTGTACCCTCACGAACATCCTCATGCCACCAGGCAGGACGCTTCCCTGGTGATAATTCCTTTTTGATTATTATTTAAGGTATTTTAATCTTTGGGTTCCTCTTCATGATAATGAGAAAGAATGATTAGGCTTCTAAGATTCCAGGGGACTTTTGCTTTAAATATGTTCATTCCCTCTGCCTCCCAGGGGCAAGAGAATGCTGTGAGTCATGTTCCCTCCTATTTATACTGCATCCGCTTATAAAGATATGAGTCAGATGGGCTAAAGGCCCAGTTTCCTATCTCCATCTTCTGAGATATGGGTAGCTGGGCTAGAGCTGGTGTCCTGATGTGGTTGTCACTTTCAGAATCTGAAGGGGACCTCGTGACAGAGCACAGGCAGGCCCGCCTTGCCACCGGCTTCTTCCCCGTCATCAGCCTGCTGAACCACTCATGCAGCCCCAACACCAGCCTGGCCTTCAGGGGCTCCGTGGGCACGGTCCAGGCATCACGGCTTATCGCCCGCGGGCAAGAGATCCTCCATTGTTACGGTGAGCCACCCCCCCCCCCCCCCCCCTTTCCTGAGAAGAAGGAGCCCACAGGAAGCCCTCTCCCTTCTTCGCTTCCAGGAGGATGGCAAGCCCAATGCATCCAGGAAGAAGGGTCTGAGCTCTAAACAGAGAGGTCTCTTTCACTGGCCCCCTTATCACCCAGCTGCCCTACACCCTGCACACACACATCCCCCATGTGGTCCTTACTAAATGCCTTCTTTTCTGAAGGTGGTCTGGACAGGTGTCCCCTTGGTTCCTGCTTTCTAGTCACCCTGAAGCCGGTATTCTCTTGCATCCATCCCCCTGTGTTTGGCTGTGGGGGCTCACAAAGGGAGAGGGTTGTCCCGAACCCTCTGCTGGGCCAGGGCGAGTATGCTCTGGCCTTTCCTGTTCACATGCCCCTCGGTTGTGTCTCACGCCAGGACCTCATGAGTGCCGCATGGACGTTGCCACAAGGCAGCAGAAGCTGAGATCTCAGTATTTCTTTGACTGCTGCTGCCAGGCTTGTCAGGATGAGGAGGCGCGTCGGGCCAACACGACACCAAAGCAAGGCGGGTTCCGTTGCCCCACCTGCCAGGCGGCTCTGCAGGTACCTTTCCTCCTCCTTGGGTCTCTGCCTTTTATACTGCTTTCTGCTCCAGGCCATGGCTGGAACTCTTGGTAGACAAGCGTTCCCTGGCTTTCGAGGCAACTCCACACCCCCACCCAGATTCTCTCACTAGTAATAACAATAAATAGCTGTTGCACAGTGCATTAAGATTCACACAAAGTCCTTCACATACATTCTCATTAACCCTCACAACAAACCATGAGAGGCTCTCCCATGGGTACAATTGTGGCTTGTTCACAGAGGAGGAAAGGGAAGCTCAGAGGGAGACTTGTCCATGGTCATACAGCTAATGGCTATCAGAGGTGGGACAGTTACTCAGGACTGTCCTGCCACCAGATCTAACATTCATTCCACAACTCTTCCCAAGGGCACAGCAGAAGGTTCTCTCCTCTCCTTGGTTCATTGAGCATGTTGGTAGGTGCCTTAGTGAAGCAAGGTGCTGATTGGTAAAGTATAATGAGAAAGGCAGTGGATTTAGAGTCAAAGGACTTGGGTTCTAATCCTGGCTCTGTTACTTACTACTGCTTTATCCTCAACCCGTGAGAGGATTGGGCCGGATGCCTCTGAAGCCCCTTCCGTCTCGAAGCCCTATCACCTTATGCAGTGTTGGAAAACTACCAGACAGGAGCCCACCCCACATTCACCCCCCCCTTACTTAAAAGTGGCACTGCTTTCTGGTGACATTCAGGTTGTCTCCTACCCATCTTGAAAAACAAAAAAGTGTGATGCAGAGTTTAGGAACTGAGAAGCAAAGGGCCTGTGGCAATTGAAAGGAACAGGCCGTCTCTAAGCAGCATTCATCTTGGACGGTCCTTAAAGGACCAGAGCCTGAGGGGACCTCGGATCATCAGCCTCCTTTGTGAGTCGCAGCTTTAGATTTGGAAGGAGCTTCAGAGAACAGCTAGTCCAGCTGCCTCATTTTACAAACAGGGAAACCTAAGACACAGAGGGATCGAGAAACCTACCCAAGTCTACGTTGGTTCTAAGTGGTTAAAACATAATTCAAACGTAGGCTCTCTCTTGCCATATCCAGCACTCCTTCCCCTGAACCCCAGTGTCTCCCTCATCCAACCGCTACCTCAACAAGAGTCCACAACCTCTCCAGCCAGGGGTCACTTAGGATCTACTTGAATACCTCCTTCAAAAAGTAAGTCATTCCCTTCCTAGACAGCCTTTTAAGGAGACAAAGAGAATTTTAGACAAGTTCTGTATGATAGAGCTCTGAAGAAAATTGAATGGGAATAGAAAGGAGTATACCTTTTTCTCAGCTGTACATGGCACCTTCAAAAAAATTGACCAGTATTAAGGCATTAAAAAAAAAACTCCCAAACAAGTGTAGAAAAGTATAAATATTAAATATACTCTCTTCAGACCATAATGCAATACAAATTATATTCAATAAAAGGCCTTGGAAGCATAGACTAAAAATTTATCTAATCCTAAGGAATGAGTGGATCAAAGAACAGATCATAGAAACAACCTTTTAAGACAGCCCATTTCACGCTGAAGCAGCACTCTCGCCAAATTCAGCCAGGCTTTGGGCATGACGTGAAGACGTTGTGTTCCCTATCCCCTGCAGGGCCACGAACCTCAAAGGCATCCTGTGATGCCTTTGGTCACAGGTGGCCTATGGAGTGTGAGCCCCTTGAGAGTAGAGACCTTCCTTTGGTATCTTTGTGTCCCTCCCTCGTAGCCCGGTACCTAAATGCTGGCTGAGTTGAGTAGAATGGACAGCAGCCTCTCCCCCATCCCACATTGGCTGGCTGTCCACATTGGGCTGCTGCAGTAGCACAGAAATAAGGATGAGTGAAGCTGTCTTCCCAGGGGGACGATGCTCTGTGCTGCAGCAGTGGGTCCTGCACGGCCGAGGTGAGCAGGCCTCACCTGGTGGGTCGATTACAAGACCTTCAGCAGCGGGTAGAAGTGGCCCTGGAGCTGCTCAGAGGTGACAAAACAGGTGAGAGTCCCTTCCGTCACCTTTACTCCTCCCCCTTCACCCCAAATCACTGCTGCTCACACTCAGGGGCTCAGTAAATGTTTATCGAATTTAATGGGATTATCCCGATGGCAGCCACAAGGTGGCTGTGTCATCCACGGAGACCAGAACCGCCTTTATCGATTGGAAGCCCTTGGAAGGGCTGGATAATGTGCCAAGCTGGCATCCCTTCCAGTGACGAAAGAGTTTTCTCTGCCACGTGTGGGCCCCTGCGTCATTCCCTTTTATTTGGATACCAAGGCCTCACTGACTCAACTTCCCAGAAGTGTGGTTGTGTCCCCGACAGGGTTGGAGGCTTCCAGAGGGCAATGGGGCATGGGCATTTTTTCAGGGGCTGAGTTCTAGAGACCCTGCTATGTGGCATGGCATCGAGAGGCTTTGCAGGGGTGGAGTTCAGACTCTAGACTCTGGAATGGAACCACAAAGCACTGTGGGAGCAGAGACATGTTCCCTGCATGCGAATGATGGGTCCCAATAGGGAGCGTGGGGCTTCGTTGAGAAAGAGGGAGACTCCTCACTCGCTCAGCCAGCCGCTGTAGAGCCTGGGTCCTAAGCTTCTGCTGCCCTGTTTTTGTTTGCATTGATAGTGCGAGCCATCCAGCTTTTGTTGGGGTGCCGGCAGGAGGCAGAGAGCTTCTTAACCTCGGAGCACATGCTGATGGGAGAGATTGAGGACCACCTGGCCCAGGCATATGCCAGCCTCGGTAGGGCATTTCCCCCAGAGAAAGGGGGTGGATCACTTTGTTTTGTCTTGGCTTAACTGTCTACTGATCAGTGAGTGTTTTCCCTAAACTCAGACCTTGTCCCCTGAGAAGTCTTGGCTGTAATAGAGGGAGTGTGCTTCTCTTCCTGGAATCAGGTTGTGTTTCCTGACAGGGGACTGGCCCGAATCTGCAGCCCACTTGCGAAACAGTCTTAAGGTGGTGGAGGCCCAGCACGGACCAGCCAGTGTGGAGATGGGCCACGAGCTTGTCAAGTTGGCTCAGGTCCTTTTCAATGGGTAAGGCTCTTCAGGCATCATCCCAGCCCTCTGCCCAAGCACACGCCTGGGCATGCCCTTAGCCAGACTCACTTTGTTCTTTTTTCCTATCCTGGAAGCTTCACCGAGTTCTTTAAGGTATTTTGAAATTCTGAGTAGCTTTCTTATTTCCTCTTCAGGGGAAAATTGAAGTGTCTCTCTTTCTGACATGATGAGAACATTTGTGCACCATGCTGAGAGAGATGACCATGCACTCTGAGATCCCAGTTACACTCGTTGCCACCTACTGCTGCCTCCAGTCCAACCCTGTGGGCATTTATTAAATGCCTACTCTGTGTGAGGCACCAGGGACACAGAGACAGAATGGAAAACAACCCACACCTTCCCTCCTTCCATTTCTCAGCAGCTGTGGCCTCAGCTGTCTTCTGGCTCCCTCTTCCCAGCACCTGCCCTCTCACCCTTTCTTCTAAAGGTGGTGTTGATTATACCTTCCACTTCCTTTTCTCTCTGTCTTCTTTGGGAAACCCTGATTTGACCATTTCTGAACAGGCCCCCCCCCCCAAAAAAAAAAAAGTTAGTGTTGGTAAGTCTTTAAGGGAAGCTGCCAAGCTGCTTTTGAGAGGCAATAGATCTTCAAGACCTGGATTCCAGTCCAGCCTCAGACGCTGGCTGTTGTGTGGCCTGGCTCAGTCACTAACTCGCCTGAGCCTCTGACAGCTAAGACTGATTCAGAGTCGGGCTTCAGCCAGCATGGGTGGGAGGAGCTCAGGACCCGGGACGTCAAAGGGTGTCAGCTTCTTAGTGAGTGGGGAGGGAGTGTGGAGAGAGTCCATCTTCTGCCAACATGAAAGAGGAATAGTAAAAGTTGAGTTTGCAGTCAGTTAGCAGCATTTATAAAGCTCCTACTATTTGCCTGCTAAACACTGAGAATACAAAAGAAGAGAAAGATTGTTCCTGCCCTCAAGGAACTCACAGTGTAATGAAGCCAGCATTCCAATAAATAGGATGCGTACAGAATAAGGGCACAGAAACACTTCAGTCAACAAACATTTCTTAAGCAGGGGGATGAGATGTTGGGCAGACTTGTTCATCCTGAAAGAGGGTCTGAGATAGAAACTTTGGGTTGGTATGGCTGAAGGAAGATGTCCCAGGCTCTGTGTGGCTCCTAACAAGCAGGCCTAGCTTCCTCAGAGTTCTGTATCACACACTTGATACAGTCAAGTATCAAGGGTCAGCCCCTGCCCCAAACTAGAAGCTGCATATTCATCCCAGAGCCAGTTATACGAGGCCGTGCTCAGACACATGATAGAGTGGGTGACCTGACCTCTGCTTGCCTCTTTTGGTCCAGGTTTGCAGTCACCGAAGCCTTGAGTGTGATAGAGAAGGCAGAGAAGGTTCTGTCCATACACTATGGCCCTGAGAATGAGCAGGTGCAGGAATTGCAGCAGATGAAAGCCTGCTTACTGGAGTTACCAGGCCTCCCTGCGGGGCCCACGGCATAGGGACAGGCCTCTCAGCGTCTGCATGTGGCTGACATACAGTCAGCCTGGCCTATTGCAAGAGAGTCCCTGGGCACCTTTACACCTCCAGGAAATGTAAACAAACGTGCCTTCAAATTGCCGGGGAGCTGCTGCTGGTGAAGAATGAAGCCCTTAAAACAATGGGGAAACACGGCCAGAAAGTCACTAAACCATCTGTACCCTTGGGCCCAGCAGCCCCACTGCTGGCATCAGTCCCAAGGAGGGTCGTGTACACAAAATTATTTTTTTGGTGGCAAAAAACCAGAAAGCCAGTGGGTATATGTCAGCTGGAATGGCAGAGTGAATTGTGTGTATGACTGTACACAGTAAGAAATGACAACCAGGAGGCATTCCTAGCCGCTTGGGAAGGCTTCTGTGGAGTGATGCCGAGTGAAGTAAGCCAACCAAGGGAACAGTTTGCCCCGGACCAATAATGTAAAAGAAGACCTCATCGAACGACGTCGGTGACAGGTGCACCTGCCAAGGATGAGGTCGTGTGGACCTCCCTCCCCTTGGCAGAGAGGTGGGGGACCACAGGCACAGAATGGGGCATGCATCGTTGGAGGAGCCAATGTATCGGTTTGTTTACTTCATTGCACTTCCCTGTTACAAGTTGGGGTAGGTCCAGTATTGGGAAATGACTGAGATTTTTAAAAAGCATCCAACCTTTCAGAAAAAAATAAATGGCTTCAGGGAAATCCCACTCCTGGTATGTGATGTGGGGCAGGGGCAGGGGAGCAGTTACTCCACAATTACTGCACTGAGAGATGAGCTTTCAAAGGTTGCCATCATTCTGAGTACTGTTCCCTGAAAGGAGAAAATGTCCTAAACCAAAACCTGACCCCCTCAGAGGACTGAAGACAGAAGTCTAATGCTGTGTTCCTTTGAAAGGAGCTAGACTTTCCCTAGGAATCAGTCTGAGCCTCTAGACTCATGGCCAGGGTCCAACCCACTAAATTGTGAAGAGTTGGCTTCAGTGGAACACGCCTGCTGTTTCCAGTGGTCACATGATGCCGCATATGCCCCTAGAGGGGATTTAACTAATGGTGATTGTGTTTAAGAACAAAAACATGATTATAAGAAAACATGGAGTTGATGTGGTTTCTTCCCTCTGACAAGTACATAGGGCTTCACACAGAGTGTCTCATTTCACTGGGGGTCATTTTATTCAGGGGATGAGCTGTTTGGCAACTCCCAAATTTGTCTGGAGCCATTTTTCCAGTTCTGTCGAGTTTCCGTTCCGTTCCCTAACTACCTACTGAACAAACTAACAAAACAGAATGTGCCGTCATGACTTCATAATACTTGTGCCTCTTTTGTAAATTTCCCAGCTCGGAAGCAACATTGAAAAGGGCACCTCCATCGTTCCTAGAAAGGCAGACCACCCCAAGCCCACACTCACTATATGACTATCCAGCGTGGAAGTAATCACAAGGGGCGACTGGGGTTTCAGACCAAGAATACCCAGAGTGAGGCTGATGACTGGTTCCCACCTACATATATGAGAAGGGGGCAGCCCCCAGCCCACCCAGAAAGCTAGTAAACAACTCAAGAGTTGGAAAATTCTGCTTGTGGGAGAGCAACTGGCAACTGGAAAAGGCCAGTTACCCACCATTTTGATGTGGACAGTTTGGCCATGCCCAAGTAGACCTGGGTGATGGATGGGGCTCCATTGTCAGGGAATAAGAGCGTACTTGGACTAGGGGTTCTTGACTTTGGGGTCCAGACTACCCCAAGGGGTCATCTGAGGATAGATTTCAGGGCAGCCTGGGAACTTGGAGAGGAAAAAAAAAATGACACCTTTCTTTTCACAGCTTTAACTGAGATGAAGCATTTTCTTCCCTAACGAATGGAAGCAACGAACGTTATTCTGGGAAGGGGTCTGTAGGTGTCCTCAGACTGCCACAGGGGTCCCTGAGCCCACAGAGGGGAGGAAGCCTGGCCAGAGGCCCTGGAAGTGGTAGGACGAGTTTGAGAAAAGCAAAGTATCAGTTTTCCCAGCTGTTCTCCCTGTTGTGGCAAGTTTGTTATGAGCCAGAGGCACATTTGAGATGCTCAGGACCATCTTTTGGCCAATTCTGCTTCCTCGACCAGGACTGGTCCTCCATGGGTCCCAAAGAGGACCCCAGGCATTTCTCTCTTGGTTACTTGGCATTAGAAATGTGTTCCTAAAGGACTGTTTGGAAATGGACTCGTGCCTTACATGTGGACTTGACAAGCTTTTCAACTTTTGAACAAACTCTTGGGCATCTCTTATGTAAGTGAAGAATTCTTTCAGAGAAACGAATCCCTCCCCTTATGTATCTGGCTCTTCTTTCCCCCAGCCCTCCTCTTCCTCCTGACTTCTCTGTATCTGTGATGGCATTCCACTTGTCCAAAACCATGAGGTTATCTTTGGCCGCATGAGTAGCCTAATTAATAACCTACCTCCCCAACATAGGGTCGCCAAGCCTGCTGCCTCCTACATGAAGACTACAGAGCTTGCTTTGCAAGCTCTGATTATCATGCAGTATTGTGCATGGTATTGATTGGTGTGGTCATATTCACTTAAAGATTATAAGGGATCAGGGGTGGTAGCTTAGCTAAGCTTCGCGTGTGTTTGCATGTAATCGATGTTTAAAAAATATTGAAGTAATCTGGACCTGAGCCATAGGCAGGCAAATGTGCTGTGACTGATTCACGTGGGTGGATATTAGAGATGGGGAGGAAGGGACCGTCCTACACTGGAACTGAAGCTCCATCATGTGATCCTTGGGCTACCGTCCAGCTCGGGGATCCTGTGTGTGATCTAATAAAATGGCCTGGATCCAGATTCCAAAAACCCAAGTTGGAGTCCCAGCTGTGCTCCTTACTGGCTGTGAAGGAAAGGGTAGTGTATAGTAAGCACAATGTGAAGTTAGGAAGTCCTGGATTCAAATCCTGCCTTAGACGCTTAATGCCTTAGGTAGTCCTGGGCAGATCACTCTCCAAGTCTCAGTTGCCCCATCTGTGAAAAGGGAATAATGATAGCACCTACCTCCTAGGGTAGCTGGAAAGTTCCAGTAAGGGAAGGTATATAGAAAGTGGGGCAGGAAGGTGGCACAGTAGATAGAGCACTGGGCCTGGAGTCAGGAAGACCCGAGTTCAAATTCAGCCTCAGACACTTACTAGCTGTGTGACCCTGGGCATGCCGCTTAACACTGTGCATCCATTTCTCATCTGTAAAATGAGCTGAAGAAGAAGATGCCAGTATCATTGCCAAGAAAACTCCAAATGAGGTCACTGAGTCAGATACTACTGAACAACAATAATAGAAGGTATTTTGAAACAACTGCTGTATAAATGGCAGCTGTTATGATCACATGGCCTTGGGCAAGTCACTTAACCTTGGGGAACCTGTTTCTTCATCTCTAAAATGGGGATAATAACGTTCAGGCCCTTCTCCCCTACAAAATTATAATAAAGGTCAAGTAAGGTTTATGTGTTTGGGTTGGGCCTGTGATGTCATTGGGGTAGAGAGCTCTTACTGAGGAAACTCCCTCTCCTGGTACAGATCAACTGGCTGCTGAGTTGTCTCTCCCTGCCTTTTTTTTTCCTTTTATTTATTTTTTTGTTTTTTTTATTTTTAGGCAATTGGGGTTAAGTGACTTGCCCAAGGTCACACAGCTAGTAAGTGTCAAATGTTTGGTTGGAGGCCGGATTTGAACTCAGGTCTTCCTGACTTCAGGGCCAGTGCTCTATCCACTGCACCACCTAGCTGCCCCCCTTTTTTTTTCATTTTAAGCAATTGATATTAAGTGACTTGCCCAGGGTCACACAGCTAGTAAGTGTCAAGTGTTTGGTTTGAGGCCGGATTAGAACTCAGGTGTTTCTGACTTCAGGGTGAGCTGTCTTTTTTTTTAAAAGGTGGCAGAGGAGAGGCCAAGGACTGGTCTAAGGTCACACAGCCAGTATATACTAGAGGCAAGACGTGTAAAAACCCAGTGAGCTGCCAGACCATGCAGTTTCCTAACTGCAAAGTGCCATGAATGCTCGTGAATACTTACCACAGAATTTCAGAAGTAGAAGGAGCGGCAGCACTTTGGTGCAATCCATACCTCAGAGGAAGGCCAGTTACGACAAACCCCCCTCCTCTCCCTTCCCCCCCTCTCCCTGGCCATTCCCTCGTCATCAATGGTCATTCAGCCTTTAGTTGAAGATTCCCTGGTAAGGGAGGGAGGAGAGGGGACAGTTTTTCGTTTTCCTTTGTACCTCCAGTGCCTAATGTAGTGCCTCGCACATAGAAGGCACTTAATAAATGCTTGTTGGATTGAATTGGATCAGGGAAACCCACCACCTTTCAAGGCAGCTCCTCTGTTAGCATCAGGCTTAAACTTTCCTCTTTGCTGCTTCTGGCCTTTCTTTCCGAGTCTGGCCCAAGGGTCAGAGAGAACAAGTGTGACCCTTCTGCCAGGTGACTGCTCTTTAAATATTTCAAGGTGCCTTTAAGATGGCCGCAGACCATCCAGCAGCAGTGAGGCCGATCCCCAGGTTATTGTGAAATTCAGCAGCTGCTAGCTAATGCAGGGCTTACTGGGACCGAGCCTGAAAAGCCAGAAGCCCAGCAGCAACCATCGACCCCACAGCCCAGGACAGAGGCAAAGCAGTCAGTTTTCAGAGGCTCACGTGACCATCTTTATTGCACAGCACGTGTGGGAAAGTCACGCGTCAGCCCACGGACAGCACATGCACCAGTCGGCCTGGGTTATCCTCTGCCCTGGGCCACTCAGGGGCCCCTGGGGTCCAAGACTTTGCCGATGAAGAGAAGGGCCCCAGTGTCCGTGTCCCGGAGAACAAAGATGAAAGGCTTGTTTAGGTGGTAGTCCAGAGAGAAGGTGAGGCGAGCCGGTTGGAGGCTGGGGCTGGGCGGCGTTCCTGCCCCGTCCTCGTTCCATTCAAAGGCCGCCCTGTGTTCCACCTGAGTGAGCTTGAGAGGTTTGCCTGTGATCTTGCTGAAATCCGGGGCGTCAAACAAAGACTGCAGCTCTGAAGGGAGGAGAGATTGCCATGAGAACTCCAGCGAAGGCTTTGGCCTAGGGCTGGAAGGGATCCTCCCCAGTCCTGCTCCTTTTACAGAAAACTGCGGCCGAGAAAAGTTAAGGGGCTTGCTTACGGTCACGTGGACAGCAAGAGGGAGTGTCATCCAGTGTGGCCAATCCCGGACTGGTAGTGACCTGCCTCTGCCTCTGCCTCCTAAAACCTGCACAGCCAGTCGGCCCCTCCAGGCCTCAGTTTCTCATTTGTAAAATGAGGAGATATGCTAGATGACCTCAAAGGTCCCTTCCAACCATAAAGCTGGGTCCCAAGTTCCGAACCAGGATTTGAACCCAGATCCTCGGACTCCAAATCTGGATCCTTTTCATTGCACCAGACTGAATCTAGGGCCCCCACGAGGGTCCTCAGAAATTAGAAGCTCAGAGATTTAGAGCAGGAAGGCACCTGAGAAGTCCCCTAGTCTAAGTCTTTCATTTTATAGATCAGGAAACAGGCCCAGAGAGGGCCAAATGTGGCCCAAATCACATGAAACTACTACGAATACAACCGTAATCATGGCCATTTATCAAGTACTTCATGGTTGGCAAAATGTGTCATAGGCCTTATTTCATTGGTACTTGGCAACAACCCCAGGAGGCAGGTGCCGTTGTTACCCCCCGCCCTTGCAGGTGAGGACACTGAGGCTCAGAGAGGTTTAGTGACTTAAAAAGCAGAGGAAAGAAAGAAAAGAGGGGGGAAGGAAGAAAAGAAAAAAAAAAAAACAGGTCCTCTGACTCCACTTTCTACTTTCTAAAGAGGACAAGCAGGTTCAGCTCCTGACGGTCAGCTGGGCTTTGTTTAGTTTTGATTACGTTCTAAGAATTGTGTCAGGTACTGGAGATACATTGTGTGTGTGTGTAGACTGGAGGTGGGGACACCATCAAGGAAGCCATTGCCACAGTTCAGGGGAGAAGTGATGAGGGCTTGAACGAGGGTGGGCCTGTGTCAGTGGAGCCACAGGGGCGTCTTCACGAAATGGCGATGGGGAGAGAGGTGCGTGAGCTGAGCTGAAGAGGTCCACCTGTACAGGCAGCGTGGGGCCTTGCCCTTCCTGCCAACCTGTAGCGCCCAGGTCATCCAGGACTTGAGGAGACCGGTTGGTGAGGACTCCAGCCTCAAACGTCTCCTCAGCTGCTCAGATTGGGGAACCATCTCCATCCCACATTGCTAATGATCAGCTCCCTCTGCATGATGTGGAAAAAACACTGAACTTGGGAACCCAAGCCTGGGGTAGAAGTCTCAGCTGGGATACTAGCTGGGCAATCCGGGGCAAGCCACTAGACCTCCCTGAAGTCTCATTTTCCATGTGTGTCCAATGGGGATAATATATATTTATGCCCCTTCACTGGGCCTCGCTTTCCTTCTCTGCAAAATGAGTATGATAAGGCTTCCACTACCTCCCTCTCTAAGTTGTTTTGAGGTCTCAAATGAGATAATGCATGTTAAAGCTCTTTGCAAAATTAAAAAATACCCACTATTCAAATGTCAGTCATTATTTATTCCCTGCCTCCTAGGACTGGAGTGAGAGAAGGGCTTTGTAAAACCAAAGGCATCCTGGAATGTTCAGCAGTTCCCTCATGCCTGTACCATCAAATACAGACTCCCTTGCTTGGCATCTGAATCCTTTTACAATGGGGCTCCGGATATACATGGGTATATACACATATATATACACATGTGTATGTGTATATATACATGCATATACATACACATGTATATGTAGGTGTAGATATGTAATATACTCTCATACACGTGTACATATATACAGACAGACAGACAGATCGATAGATAGGTAGGTAGGTAGGAAGGTAATGCTTCCATATATACATTCTACATTTTAGCCAAAGTGCCCTGCTCACTGTAGAGGAAACGGGTTCAAATCCGTCTCTGTCCTTTACTACCTTGTGCGATCCTGGGCAAGTCACCTAACCTGTGGGGGCCTCAGTTTCCTCCTTTGTCAAATGCAAGAGTTGAACCAAATGGCATCTAAGGTCCCTTCACCTCTAAAATCTATGCTATGCCCTGTTGCTCATGTCACCTGAGGCAGGGTCAACTGCTCGCCCACTTACTCAGCTGTTTCACAGTTTCAGTGATTTCGCCATCATGGGTCAGCTTGATCTTGGGCACAGTCAGCACGGCCTGGATGGTCTTTAGCTCCCTGTCGATATCATGGACAAACTCGGAGGTGAGACTCTCCTCAATCAGGGTCAAGTTCTGGGTCACTGTCACGGGCAGGAAGAAAATTATCGTCATACTCCCGCTCAAGGGCAACTGGGCTATCTGAAAAGGCAGAAAGGAAGCATTCCAAGGTTAACAGGGCTGGGAGTCCTGTGCACATAGGTGTGAGCACACGTACATACTCCCACACACACACAGCCACCATATCTTCTGGTAGAGCTTATGAGGGGGACTCGTCCCTTCCTCACCAGCCTCACCACCACTCCTAATAGGACGATTATCCCAAGTTCTCCATGGGAGAGAGCATGATACAGTCAATCAATATTTATTAATCACCTACTACAGACCAGGCAATGTGGTAAGTGCTGGGGATACCAAGAAAGACAAAAGACTGGTGCTGCCCTCAAGGAGCTCCCAATCTAATGGGAAAGATAACATGCAAGCAACCATGTGCAAACATGATATAGACAGGAGAAATTGGAGGCGATCAACAGAGGGACTGATCCTGGAGGGAGAGTCAGAGGACCTAGGTTTGAATCCCAGTTCTGCTGCTGTGAGACCTTAGGCAAATAACTCATCCTTTCTGGGCCTTGGCTTCTACCTCTCTGTCAGATGAGGAGGTAGGACTCCATAACATCGGAGGTCCCTTCTAGCTCTGAAATCTACTCTCCAGCCAAGAGCCTATGAGTCCTTCCTCATGGGCTCCTGGTAACCACTTTCACCTGCTGCTGCTGCCACAAACAAACCTCTTGTTTTTCAGTGGGGGAACAGGAAATGAAATATTCAGCTGCTTTCTTACCACAGCCTGAAACCAAGGGTACTTGAAAGGAATTCTCAGCTAAGACAACAAGGGGGAGGTGGAACTGAAATTGGATTCTGAGTCTCTCCTTTCCCCCCAAGGCCAACCAGGCTCTAGGGTCAAATGCCAACTCTCCTGTTTAGCATTTAAAGCCCTTCCCAACCTGGTGTGGCCAGTCTTTCCAGGGTGCTCACCCATCATTCAGTTCAACTGTTCTGCTCGCTGCCCCGCATCTGTTCCCTTCTGTCTCCCACCCCTCCCTATACTTTTGCCCAGGCTGTCCCCCCAGCTTGGCATTCTCTCCTCCTTCCCTGGACTGCTAAAGGATTAGTTCAAGTCTCAACTCCTACAAAAGGCCTGTACTGTTTCCCCACAGTCTAGAATTGAGTTTACTTTTATCTATCTCTTGTATTAACTTTTTTTTTCTTGTATACATTGCCTTCCCCAGTTAGAAAGTAATCTCCTTAAGGGCAAGCACTGTCTTGTATCCCCAGAACCTAACTTGGTGCCCAGCATATAGTTGGCATTTAATAAATGCATGTTGACTTACTTGAAAACAGAGTAGGGCACTCTGCTAAGTACTTTGGGAAAACAGCAGAGCAATCCTAGACCTGGGTCCCTAGGTAAAGAAGAGACTAACAAGGAATGACACCTGCACATGGCAGGTATCTCCAACACATACACAAGGAACACACCATAAAATGTCACTCATTTAGATTTCACTGAATTGGAGTTGGGGATAATTGATTTACCAAAGGCTGCTTTTCTGATATCTAGGAAGGACAGTATTAGTGAGCTGCCATAAGGGACAGAAGGCAGTGTGCTGTCATGGGAAAAAAAACTGGAATGGAAAGCAGAGAGCTCGGGGCCAATCCGAGAAGCTTTGGGCACGTTGCCTAGCTTCTCTGGATAAGGAGGGGAGTCAAACCAGATGGAACATCCTCTGAGATCCCTCTCCAAGACATGGGGCTAGCCTGTGTCCCTTCTCTTGACCTCTCCCTTCCTCCCATTTCTTTCTCCTTGGGAGCTGAGGGTGTTTCTGGTTGGGGGGAAAAGAGGAAGGCCCCTCTGGTCCATTTGGCTCCATCCTTTTATCTGTGTTGGCTGATCATGATGAGCGGGAATGATGGTACCTTCCCTTCCCCCTCTCTAGCCCCTCAACTCTCTGTCTCTCCCAGTAACACTAACGTCTTCCCTCCATCATCTCCAACTCATCTCGTCTATGCTTTGTTTGTACATAGGTGTTTGCATATTGTCTTCACCACTGTGAGGTCCTCTGCCTTTCTTTGATCCTCAAGGGCTTAACACTGTGCCAGGCATATAGTAGGTGCTTAATAAATGCTTCCAGCACTGAATCTGTGGTGGAAGAACTCCAGCATTTCAGGTGGGATTATGAGATGGTCTCTTCCACTCTCTGAATCTCATTCGTGTCATCTGTAAAATGGGGATAACAGCACACTGGATTTGGAGTCAGAGAACCATCCAAACCACTTGCTCCCTACGTCACTTTGCCCTCCCCGACCCAACCCCACTGCCATCCAGACCTTGCAGTTGAGGTCAGAGTCCAAGCCGTAGCGAAGGGTGGCCTTGGGGTCTGACATCATGGGGACCCTGATGGTCCTGTCTTCATCCAAGTGGAAATCCTGAAGTGAAGTCTTTCTGGAGTCAAACTTTGTCACCCACTGCCCTGGAAGGAGACATCAGACAGTGGTCTTTCAGCAGAATGAGAACAGCAGGGACCAGGAACGTCAAATGAAATGAAACAATAGGTTCATAGTAGGCCTGAAGAAAACTAGGTGCTGAGTTCAAATCCGGCCTCAGACACGTAACACTCACTAGCTGCGTGACTCTGGACAAGTCACTTAACCCCAATTGCCTTACCAAAAAAGAAAGAAAGAAAGAAAGAAAACTAGGTGGTTGGAAATTATCCAGGTTAAAGAAAATCTCTGAGAATGAGCATAGGATGGTAACCACAATTCTAGATACATCTAGAGTGTACAAGACATTAGAAACACTTTTTTTTTTTAAGTTGCATTAGAAAGAAAGAAGCTAATTTGATATTTTTATATAGATAGGGGCCGGTCTGGAGAGATCACCCAACTCAGTCCCTTCATTTTCGAGATGAGGCAGTCACGGCAGAAAAGATTACGCAATTTGCCCCTAGTCAGCCAAGTAGGAAGTATCAGAAACAGGATGTGATCCCAGGGCCCCCCGACCGACCGCCAAGACCGAGGCTCTCCCACTGTACCACACTACCTTCCTCTAAAGTAACGCATTTTTGTAGCAGTCTGGGAGGAGGGGAGACTAGTAGGAAAGACTTTGTTTTCTCTTTTTTTTTTAGGGTGGGGAAGGGCACAGAACTCTTTCATAAAACTAGCCTACAGACACAATCTTTTCAAATAACGATGTTTTAGACCTAGAAGGGGCCTTTGAGACCCTCCTAATACCCGTAGTAGGTAGTGGATGGACCCCTGGACCAGAAGGATGAAGGACGTGGGCCCGAGATGCTCACTGGACAAGTCACCCTCTCAGCTTCAGTTTAGGGGTGTGATAACAGCCCCTCCCCCACAGGGTGGGGATCAAGTGTAAACCTGGCAGTCATATGGAAGCATGAACTTCTTTCCGTTTTCATTTGTTTTTAAAACTGGACCAGTGATTTCATTGCACTGGAGAGGTCTTGGAGAAGTTTTCCAGCCACTGTGGACTAGCACCTGCTTTGCAGTGTAGGGTCTTAGATGTTTGCCTGGACCCCCTAGAACTTAAGTGACCTGCCCAGGGCCACACAGCCAGGAGAAGTCAGAGGCTGGAAAGCAAAGAGAAGGCCACCAGAAGGGGTTATTATAATAATAAAAGGGAGGAAGGCAAACAGGGAGGTGGGGTCAGGGCAAGACCTCTTTTATCAAATTAGTGTAAAGACACTACCACTTAATATAACAGAATTTGAGAGCTAGAAGAGATTGGAGATCATATGCCCCTGATATATCTGACTGTGTGATGCTGGGCACGTTATTTAACCTCTCAGTGCTGCAGGCTGCTCTCCAAGACTAGAAATCGCAGAGAAGCTGCCAACCTGCATTGGTAAGAGGGATATTCCTCACCTAAGAGTTCCTTATGCTAGCTAATAATATAGCTCTTTACATATGTTATCTTCACAATGAGAGGTGTGCTATTATTATCCCCAATTTACAGATGAGGAAACTGAGACTACACTTACTAGCTGTGTGACCTTTGGCAAGTCACTTAACCCCGATTGCCAAAAAAAAAAAGAGGAAACTGAGACTAGAAGAAATTAAATGACTTGCCTGGGGTCACCCAGCTAGTGTCTGAAGCCAGATTTGAACCCAGGTCTTTTTATCCCCAGGTCCAGAGTTCTATCCACTGCACCACCAGCTGTCTATATGAATAAAATCACAGATCCAGTCTCTACCTTCAAATAGAAGCTAAAATCCCAGCTCCTGGAAGAAACCCTTCTCAGGCCTCCTTCCTCTTAATGCCTTCCCTCTCAGACTATCCCGAATTTATCCTGGGTGTATCTTATTTGTCCAGAGTTGTTTGCCCTGTGTCTTTTTGTTTGAGGGCAGGGACTGTTTTTTGCCTCTCTTTGAGACTCCACTACTTAGCATACTGCCTGGAACATCATAGTTGTCGCTGAATCATTTTCAGTCCTGTCCAGCTCTTCGTGTCTCCATTTGAGGTTTTCTTGGCAGAGATCCAGGAGTGGTTCGCCATTTCCTTCTCCAGCTCATCTGACAGATGAGGAAACTGAGGCAAACAAGGTTATATGACCTGCCCAGGGTCACACAACTAGTAAGTGTCTGAGGTTGGAGTTGAACTTTCTGACTCCAGTATCTGCACTCTATCCACTGTGCCACCTAGTTGCCATGGAACACAGTAGGTGCTTAATAAATGCTTGTTGGCTTACATTGACTGTTGTTGTTATTGATATTACAGAGGAGGGAAGTGAAGCCCAGAGAGGGGGAGTCGGTCAAGTCAATAGGTATTTATTAAGCACCTACTGTGTGCCAGGTAGTATATTAAATGCTGGGGATACAAAGAAAGGCAAAAGACAGTCCCTCCCCTGGAGGAGCCCAGGTCGAATGGGGGAGACAACGTGCAAATAGCTATGGACCAACGTGCCGCATACAGAATAAATAGGAAATAATGAATGAAGGGAAGGCGTTAGAATGAAGAGATTGAGATTCTGGTAGAAGCTGAGGGAAGTGTCTTGCCCTCAGCCAAATAACCAGTCCATACCAATGCCAGGGCGAGAACCTTAAGGACCAATTTCACGCTGCTTTGAAATGCTAATCTCCCGACTGCTTCTCCCACTCATAGCTCCCCTGCTGTAGAATCTGGAACTAATATGCGTTCCTGGAAGTCAGTGCTTGACGCAAGGGCGCCATCCAGCTGCTTTCAGAGGCTCCTGGAACAAGCACTCCTCCTCACTGGCAGAAGGAAATCGTTCCGGAATGCCCATCGTAGCTAGCCACATGGCATCCTGTCTCACTTCATGGGCTAGCCCTGGCTTCCTCACCCCTCACCCTCACCCTCACCCTCACCTGCAAAAAAAAAAAAGCCTCACCCCGAGTCTTTAGCTCATGTAGGGCATCTTCTGCCCAAGGCTGGGGGGACATGCCTGAAGGGGTTCCCTGTGCCCACTACCACTGGTTGGCTCCCTGAAATATATATAAGTGAGTGGGAGGCTGTTTGTTCCCAGGGCAGTCCCAAAGACTTAGCATAGTGGATAAAGAGCTGAACCATCAGTGGGGGAAGGACCACACACAGTGTGAAGGAGTGCCTGTGGAGGAGTTAGGGAGACCTGAGTTCAAATCCTCTCTGACACATCCTGGCTGGACAATGCTGGGCAAGTCACCTAACCACTCAGTGCTCCAGGCAATTCTGTAAGACTGTAAGTTACATAGGGGCAGCTAGGTGGTGCACCAGGGTAGAGCACCAGCCCTGGAATGGGGGGGGGAGGAGACTGAGTTTAAATGTGACCTCAGATACTTAATAGCTGTGTGACCCTGGGCAAGTCACTTAAGTCTGTCTTAAAAAAAAAAAAATACTGTAAATTGCAAAGAATTGTGTTGGTAGTGGGGAGTCCTTAAACAGGACCTGAAATCACAGGCCAGTTAAAAATGAAACCCTCCTGGTACCAGCAGAGAGAAGTCCCTTCTCTCAAGGAGCTCACAGTCTAATAGTGAGTTCTCTAAAGCAGGGGCTGTTCTGTTTTCCTCTTCCTATCCCCAGTGGGCTTGCCACTTTTTCGTAGTAGGCACTTCTTGCTTTTTTATTCATCCATTTCCCCTTTCTGAGTTCCCCTTCACAAATTCCAGTCCAGTCAATCTGGCCTCTTTGCTATTTCCCTACACACAACTTTCTATCTCCACCCTCCATGCCTTTGTATTCTCCATGCCTGACTCAGCTCACTTCCATCTCTCAAAATCCTCAAATTCCTTCAAATTTCTGGCCGTGTCACCTCCTCTAAGAGATCTTTCCTAATTCCTCCAGTTGCCTTTGCCTCCTACCAAATCACTCTGTTTTGGATATATTTGACATACTTAGAAGTGTATGTGTCTCCCAATAGACTGTAAGCTCCTTGAGGGCAGGAACTATTTCATTTTTTTTTTTTTTGGTTCTTCTTGATCCTGATACTTCAGCACCTAGTACAGTGCCTGACACATAGTAGGCACTTGAGAAATACTTTTGGAGTAAATGAAGAGTTTCTCTCTTGTTCACACGGGGAAGTTCTATTTCTCCAATAATTTGAGTTTCTTGGACTTGGCTCAGCTCCGTGTCCAGTGGGATAAGTCATGCAGGTATTATTATTCCCATTTTGTAGATGAGGAAACTGAGGTGCTTTGCCCAGGGTCCCACAGCTACTAGGACATGTACCAAGGAGAGGCAGCATATAATGTGATGAAAAGAGTGTTAGACTTAGAGTCAGAGGGCCTGGGTTTGAATCCTAATTTTGCTACTCCTCAGCTCTGATGTGGAATCAGGAATCTAGGCAGCAGTATGCTGGTAAATGTTTAATAACCGGCTTTTTAGGGGACTCACAACACACTTTTCATTTTAATCTGCATAATTTGCATTTTCTCTATCACTTTCTTAAGTCTAGACCATTAGCAAAACAATGAACCAAGCCTTGATTTGTAGTGTTTGCCGATTTCTGAGGTGTAAGTGACCATACTGAACATTTAACAATCAGCTCTTGGGCCTCTTTGACCTGGCTTCAGCACACCCCTGATTCTAAGCCTGTTCTTTTGCTGTTGTGCTCCTGGAAGCTTGGATTTCCTGCAAAGGGTTATGGGTAAAATAGATAATTACTTTCTTGAAGGACCATAGGAAAACTTGCTGTCTCTAGCGAGAACAAATAGAAATGTTTACTTTGCTTATGGAACTTACCAAACAGTCATTCATATTTCTCCTTTTTTCTTTAAAACTTCAGAAACTTTCCAATAGATACTGTGCCCCGGAGACTCCATTTTGAATTTTTTTGTTGTTGTTCAGTCATTTCTGTCATGTATGTTCAGTCATGTCTGTCTCTGTATGACCCCATTTTGGAGCTTTCTTGGCAAAGATACTAGAGTGGTTTGCCATTTTCTCCTTCAGCTCCTTTTACAAATGAGGAAACTGAGGCAAACAAGGTTAAGTGACTTGCCCAGGGTCACACAACTAGTAAGCGTCTGAGGCTCGGTCTTTAGGCCTGGTGCTCTATTTACTGAATATTCCCATTAATTCCCTAAATTTTTATGACTTTATTATCTTGTGTTAAGACCTCCATTTTGTTTTTTAATCTTCAAAGAATACCAGACTATTAACCCTTGCCCAACTTGGGGAGAAGCATCTCCTTAACCCTTGTCTGCATGCTGGACGCTCTCCCTTTCAACCTTATGTGATAAAACTTCCCCTTGATTAAGCTGGGAATGGCCTGCTCCAGGGTCATTCTTCAACACTGGGCAGGCCCCTTGGCTTCTCTGCACTCGGTTTCCTCAACTGTACGTAAAACAGAGGCAGCCGATGGGGTCCCCTAAGCCCTAGGTCTGCCCCTTGGCTGACAGCAAGCATCACTGGGTTCTCACCTTTGAAGTGAGCCACGGAAAGGAGGAGGATGCTAACGTGGCTGGGCAGATCCCTCGAAGACCTGGAGATCTTCCCTTTCGTCTGGACCTGAACCCAGTTGTTCATCTCCTGGAGATCAATCCGGCTGTTGCCTGTCAGAATTCGGGGCCTTGTCCCGTAAGACTTTTCCAGGAGCGTGACAAACCCAGATTTTATCCGCAGCTCTGGGGAGCAGCGACATGGTTAGTGTGGGAGAATAAGGTCTAGCTCTTTGACCAGGCATGCCACAGGCTTGGCCTGACTACCCAGGGCACTTCCTCGGCCTGTTCTTATAGCATGCACAGCTCTGACTTTCTATCCTCAGCACCCTGTATGGTGCCTGGCACACGGTAGGCACTTAATAAATATTTATCAAAAATTATAAAGGCCAAGCACGGCTTGAAAGAAGAGGAATGAGAAGATACCTCCAGCCCACCCCTTGGCAGAGCTGGGAAATCTACATCGCACATAATTTCAGACTTTTTGAAGTATAAACCAGTTACGTTGATTTTTTTCCTCTTCTCTTTTGTCTTTTTATTTCTTTTTTTTAATTTTTTTATTCATTTTGAACTTAAATCTAAAAAGACAAAAAAGAGAACATTTCTATGTATACAACACAACATAAAGATTCCGGATAAAACCGTAAAATTCTAGTTCAGACTGTTTACTTTTTTGGAAAAACTATGTAATAAATACTACACATTATTTTCAAAGCTACCCTGCTTTTCCGTGTTTCCTTCTAAGTTTTCTTTTGTTCTCTGCTACGCACTTTTTTTTCTCCCTCCCTCCCCATCTTGCCCTAGAGAAGGCTACAATTAAAAACACTTTTTTCTCTTGAAAGAATACTATTCATTATATGGGATGTGACTCTCTAGGAGGAGGAAAGGGAGGGGCAAAGGGGAAAGCTATAATGATGGGGGAAAAAAATCAAAAGGCAACAATAAAAATGTATTAAAGCAAACAAATGCCTGTCGATCAATTGATTTCTAAAAGAGTTTGTGGAGGGGACTTTCCTGCGACAGACCCTTCTCACTTCTTCCTATGGCATCCACCTAT
Source organism: Vombatus ursinus (assembly GCF_900497805.2). Lineage (NCBI taxonomy): Eukaryota > Metazoa > Chordata > Mammalia > Diprotodontia > Vombatidae > Vombatus > Vombatus ursinus. Next base: position 22,757,367 of record NW_020954546.1, read on the forward strand.
CAATGCTCAGCTTCATCTAACACCCTCCTCAGCCCACCATGCTGAGCCCACCACGGCTGGTGCTCTGAGCTGCGCAGGCCTCCCTCCCCTGCCCCCATCGCAGAAACCATGCTCACCATCCCCTCCTTAATGCCCAGCAAGACCAGAATGCCAGGTCCAGTCCTGGAGGACACACACAGGACCCGGGAACCAATGAACATTCTCTTTCTGCCTCTGAGAATGAAGACTTACTTTTTTCTAAGACAATCCGGGAGGCACTTTTTAGATTCTTCTGAGAAGCGGTAACAGAGGCCAGGAGTTCCTTGTAAGTGCTGTGAATGTCTGGGTTAGTAATCAGGTCATAGTAGAGGGCACGGTGAATGGTGGACTCTGTCCTCTGCTCAGCACCTGCCATGTGGTGATTACAGATCATGGAATCAGAAACTTGGATTTGGAAGGGACCTTTATGGGCAGATCTTCACGTACAATCCCCTCATTGGACACAGGAGAAACCCCAGGTCCAGGGAAGTTAAGTGACTTGCCCAAGATAACATGGCTTGTAAGCAACCTAGCTAAGATTTGAACCCAGGACTTCTGACTCCAAATCCATTCTTTTCACTTTGCTGAAGGATGTGGAGTTCAATCAGTGAACTGAGAGGAAGAGAAGGATCTTGGTTGCAAGACGGGGGTTTTGTTGTTCATTTGTTTTTCAATTGTGTCCAAATCTCCATGACCCCATTTTGGGGTTTTCTTGGCAAAGATACTGGAGTGATTTGTCATTTCCTTCTTCAGCTCATTTTACAAAATGGGGAAACTGAGGTAAAGAGGGTTAAGTGACTTGTCCAGGGTCACACAGCTAGTAAGTGTCTGAAGTCAAATTTGAACTCAAGAAGATGAGTCTTCCTGACCCCAGGCCTACACACTCTATCTGTGCCACCTAGCTGGGATACTAAGCAGTTATTCCCCATGTCTAAAGGATCAAAATGGATATATATTACACTAGGAAAGATTCTAGTTGGACATAAGGAAGACTTTGTAAAAAATTTCAGCAAAATGAAGCACAGGGAACTAAGGAAAGGTATGGGGTATATGTCCCTAGAGACTTTCAATAAGAAAACGAATAGCCATTGGCCCTACACGTAAGGACACAAGCAAAGGGAACAAAGAGAAGTTTCCCAAGATATCCCTCAGTCAGCAGGTAGTGGCTGATCACAGCCTCTACCTAGTGAGAGGATTATGTCAGCACAGCGCTCCTCCTATACATACACATCTACAACCCAATTCTTGGGCGAGTACCTCCCTCCCCCAGACAGTGGCGCTCCACGTGTTGTCTGACCAAATTTTAACTCGAAGATTCACCTGTATGTGAACTGAGGGCTAGGTCACAAATGAAGCGGACCTCAGAGGCTGTCTATTCCCAGCTCTAATTTTACACACGAGGAAACTGAGATTCAGAGAGACTAAGTGACTGCCTGTGGTCACACAGACAGTAAGTGTTAGAGGGAGAATTTGAACTCAGGTCCTCTGACTCCAAATCTCATGCTCTCTCCACTCCTCTCTGCTCTTAGACTCAGGGAACAAGTCCTAGACCAACATTTCTTCACTGTTTTTGTGTCCCAGGCCCCTTTTTATTTTATTTATTTTTATTTTTATTTTTTATTTTTGGCTAGGCAATGGGGTTAAGTGACTTTCCCAGGGTCACACAGCTAGTTAGTGTCAAGTGTCTGAGGCCGGATTTGAACTCAGGTCCTCCTGAATCCAGGGCTGGTGCTCTATGCACTGCGCCACCTAACTGCCCCTTTTTATTTTATTTTTTAATTTTTTTTTCCCGGACCCCTTTATCAGTCTGGTGCAGCCTGTGGCCTCTGTTCCATAAATGCCCAAAATAAAAGGAAACTGATCATATTGAAAATAGTTCTCCAAATATTGATAAAACAAGTTCATGAAACCCAGGTTAAGAACCCCTTGGCCTAGACGGATTCTCGGAGAACTCACCCACGGAGAGAGCAGACAGAGCCGTGGCTACACTCAGCGGAGACAGAAGCACGTTGGCCGTGGGGCTCTCGCTGGACTTCTGGCGGTAAAGGTCATAGCCGAAGTTAGAGACAGACGCTGCCAACTTATTCACGGGGACTTTGAAGAAGGGGTCTTCCTCCTCTACCACCGTGGCCCCAGTGGCATCAGGCCCTGGCAGAGTCTCCTAGGAAAAGCACAAGAGCTACAGAATTAAATGAAGGGGACAGATATCCCTGAGCTCGGTCAATCCACGAACCATTTCTCCTTGTTTTGGGGAAGCTAGTTGGACAAAGAAACTCTAGTAGGGTGGTCCGTTTCTGTTGTTTGGAGGATTTAACTTTTTAATTACGGTTAACCTAGCCTAATGTTAAAAAAAAATTCCTCAAGTATCCACTAGCTCATGGATGGGGAGAGGCCACCCAAAAGCAGGCTTATTAGCAATTAGTCAATCAACCAGAATTTATTAAGTGCCAACTATATGCCTAGCACTGTGCTAGGCCCTGAGGAAATGAAACTGAACCTACCCTTTGAGGAACCTACTTATTAAATAATCAGCCCGGTGAACATTAAACTAGAGGTTGGTCAGATAAGGCCCTGAGTGCCAACTGTCTCGGAGGAGGGACTGAGGTGTCTACACAGATACAAGTAGCATACAGAATGAATACAAAATAAATACCAGGTAATTAGCTACAAAGTAGTTAGGGAGGCAGAGTGCAGCAGTTGGGGGAGTAAGATAGCGTTTGCAGAGAAGCCAACCTGAGATTGGTGTGTGACAGGGAGATGCACAAAGTATCCACTTTTGGGGATGGAGAGTAGCATCCTGTATACAAATGGGAGGGAAAGAAGGAAGCAAAGGGAAGAGAGAGGAAAAGGGGAAAAGGGATGAGAGAAAGAAGGGGGAAAGAGACAGACAAAAAGAGGGAGGGGGGAGGGGGGGAGGGAGAAGAGAGAGAAAAAAAGTATGAGAGAAAGAGAGAGAGAGAGAGAGAGAGAGAGAAGAAAAGTTGTTTGAATGATTACTAGGAGCCAACCCCTGTGGCAGGTGCTTAGAATTCAAATACAACAATGAGAAAGTTCCTGACCTCAAGGAGCTAGGGACTCTAGAAACTATTTAATCTAAATCTCCAGTTGTTGTTTTTGTGTTTGTTTTGTTTTGTTTTGCTTTTTGATGAGGCAATCAGGGTTAAGTGACTTGCCCAGGGTCACACAGCTAGTAAGCATCAAGTGTCTGAGACCAGATTTGAACTCAGGTCCTCTTGATTCCAAGGCCGGTGCTCTATCCACTATGCCACCTAGCTGCCCCTTCCCCAGTTTTTCAAAGGGAAAAACTGAGGCCAGGATGGGGAGGAGCCTGGCCCAGGGTCATAGAGATACTAGGAGAGAGTCAGAATTTACTCCCAGGTGCCCCTTTCAAAGCCAGTGTTCCTTCCACTCCACAACATTCAGGAAGGACTCAGAGACAAAACGTTTCTCTTGCCTCTTGGCAAAGATGTGGTGGACTCTAGGTATGGAGTGAAGCACCTGTTTTTCAGACGTGGCTAATGGGTCAATGTATTTGGTTCTACTTATTTGTTACAAGGGGCATTCTTTTGGGAAGGGAGGGGAGCATCAGGAGGTGAGAGTGATGTTCAAAAAAAGCAAAGAAAAGAGCACAAAGAAAGCATTTTAAAAGAAAAAAAAGTTTTCTGCACTCTTTGCGGGGACGACTCCACTGTAGCCAGGGGTTAGCTCAGGTCACTTTGTGGGCAGGACAGCCCTGGTGGGCTCAGTAGCTTTGCTTTCCAATATCCTTTCATAGAAAAACAAAGGAGGAGGAAGGCAAAGGAAAGAGACGTTCACATAGGGCTTTAGGATTTCTGAAATACTCTGAGGTGGGTGGTGGCACAGGTATCATTATCCTCACTTTGCAGATGGAGAAGTGGAATGATTTACCCACAATCACCCAGTAAGAGCCAAGATGTAAACCCTTTCGGGGTCTCCCAATGTCCCAGGACTTTCCTCAAGGTCTGAGGTTCATTCACCTGCCCCTACCCCAGAATGCATACATACCCCCATTCTTCACTCACCTCAGCCCCTCCTGTGTTCTGGGAGCTACTATAGCCCACGAAGGCTACAGCCCATAGAAACGCAATCAGGATCTTCATCATGCAGCCTGGAGGGGAAAGGAAAAGTGGAGAGGTGCCAACTTCAGTGGAATTCAAAGCCCTAGGGCTCCTGGGCTCCCCTACGCAGAGGGTGGTGTGGACTCAGGCCTAAGGCACAGTCTCAGCCCCAGGCAACAACTATAACTTGGGAATGACAGGATCAATTAGTCAATCAAGAAGCCTTCATTAAACTCTTATTATGTAAATTCTTATTACATACCAGGGGCCACTTGGTAGCATAGTGGATAGAACGATGGCCCTGGAGTCAGGAGGACATGAGTTCAAATTCAGCCTCAGACACTTACTAGCTGTGTGACCCTGGGCAAGTCGTTTAACCCTGTTTGCCTCAGTTTCCTCATCTGTAAAATGATCTGGAGAAGGCAATGACAAACTGCTCTAGTATCTTTGCCAAAAAAATCCCAAATGGGGTCATGAAGAGTCAGAAATGACTGAACAACAAATTATTATTATTATTGTATCGTGCCACTTCCTGTATACCACCCCAGTACGATGGCTCACATAGTACTCTGTTATTCCTTTCGTTGTCTGTTTGGCTCCTGCAGGTTCACAGGGACGTGACACAATCATCTCTGAGGCTGTCTAAAGTCTAGCTTGAGGGAATCGGCAGATCGTTTTCCTGTCAAGGACTTGGCTTTGAGATGGGATTTATAACTGAGACTTTTGAGATTCTAGTACAGCCCTCCTCTTTTTACACCTAAGGGAAATGGACAGTGATTTACCTAAGGTCACACACATCAGAAGTAGCAGAGTCAGATCAGAGAATCATAGAGTGGAAACCAGCAGGAAGCTTACAGATTGTCTAGGCCAATAGTTCTCAAATGGACCCCTTTATAGTCTTAAATTTTATTGAGGGCCCCCAATGAACTTTATGTGAGTTATCTTTATCAACATTTACCATATTAGAAATTGAAAGGTCTTAAACCTACCCCCCCCAAAAAAAAGGGTCTCTGGGACCCACTTTCACCCATCTACCCCCGGGGGTACACAGACCACATTTGAGAACCACTGAACTAGTACAACACTTTCATTTTATAGATAAGGAAAAGAGAGTTAAGTGACTTGCCCAAGGTAACACAGGCTACTATAGTGGGACAAAGACTCAAACCCAGGTTCTCTGACTCCACACCACTTCAGTGTCACCTACTGGTTAGAACATGAGACTGGACGCAGGGATTCCTGAGTTCCCACACCCTGGTCTCTTTTCTCAGCAGAGACAAATGAGTCAGAGATCATAGATTTAGAACTCGAAAGGACCTCACAGGCCATCAAATTCAACATTTCACAAATGAAGAAACTGAGGCCTGGGGAAGTTAAGAGACTTCCCCAAGGTCACACTGCTGGTAAATGTCAGAGGCAGGATTTGAACCTACAACTTCTGCCCCCCAAGTCATTGTTCTTTCCACCGTATTCCTTCTATTCCAAACCTATGTTAGCTACCAGGATTTATTAAGGCTCCTCTCCTGTCCTGCTGTCCCCTTCACACTTTCTCCAGGCTATTTAGCACTATGCAGGTCAAACAAGTAAAGACAGGGATGGGGCACTTGAGGACCTAGAGGGCCACATGTGCCCTCCAAGCCACAGGTTCCCCATTCCTGGATTAGACCTTGTGGTTTCAGCTAAAAAGCCAAAGATACCAGATAAAGGTTTAACAATGTGCATTGCTAGTGACAAGGGTTACATTGACTGTTTCAAACGTCCCCAAAGAGATCAAAGAAAGAAGGAAAGGACCCATTCGCATATACAAAACTATTTATAAAAGCATTTAGTGTTGCTGCAAAGAACTGGAAGTGAAAGAATAAAGTGGGATGCCCCTCAACTGAGGAATGGCCCAACTGACTGTGGTAGAGGAAGGTCATGAAATACTATTGTGCCATAAGAAACAACAAAAGGAATGGATTCAGAGAAACCTAGGAAGACTTCTATGAACTGATTCAGAGTGAAATGAGCAGAACCAGAAGGACAATGTATACAGTAACTACAACATTAAAAAAAAAATCTGGAAAGATTTAAGAACATGAGTTCTTAAATTACATAATTACATTATATAAGTCAAAGGCAAGTCTCTTAACTTCACTGGACTTCAATGTCTTTATCTATTAAAATGAGGAAGTTGGACTAGGTGGGCCTCTTAGGTCCTGTCCAGTTCTAGACCAACGCAATAACCAGCTACTACATGTCAGAGAACCAATGACAAAACACGATACTAACCCCTTGACAGTGAAATCAGGGACTCAAGGGGGTAAATTTATATATACATTATTACATATACATATACATTATTATATATACATACATATACATTATTTTTTATATATATATATGTATATATAAATTTACCCCTTTGAGTCCCCGATTTCACATACACATACATTTTGGGAAATGGCCAATGTGTAGGTCTGATTTGCTGAACTATGCTTATTTTTTTACAAGAGATTTAAAAAAATTGGAGGTGGGCGAATGCAGATAGAAAAAGAATGATAGACCAAAAAAAGAAAGAGAGAAAAGAAAGAAAACAGGGTCATGGTAGCATTTTTTTTAAGGCATTTGGGGTTAAGTGACTTGCCCAGGGTCACACAGCTAGTGTCAAGTGTTTGGTCTGAGGCTGGGTTTGAACTCAGGGCCAGTGCTCTATCCACTTTGCCACCTAGCTGCCCCCATGGTAGCAGTTTTTAACACTGATAGAATTTTTTTTTTTTAATTCACAGACAAGAACAGAAGGAGATTCAGAAGACACAGACAAGCAGAAAAGTGTTGATACTACCCTACTACTTGAATTTATTATGTTCTTTTACAAATGTAAGATGTATATAATTGATATACGGTTTTGCATGTAATTTTCTTTTGCTGTTCTATGTATATGGAAATGCTTGTCTTTGATCATATGTCTTAAGTACCCAATAACAAAATTTTAAAAAAAATTAATTGCCTTTTTCAATTTAATAAGCATTTATTAAGTTCCAGGGATTTTTTTGGGAGGGGAGGGAGAACTTGATGTATGATTTCATTGTTATAAGGTATTCCCAGTAAAGATGGTCCCTTTAACCATGCAGGTGAACACCAACTTGGTCACTTGTAGTCTTAGAGAGATGCCTGGGGCACTGTGAGGGTAAGTAATTGGCCCAAAGTCACAGGCAGGACCTGAACCCATTTCTCCTTGACACAGAGACCATCCACTATGTCTTGATGCTAATGACAAAAAGACAAAATGAAAACATTTCCAGTCCACAAGGAGTTTATATTCGTATTCCAAGTGGAGATTGTGAGGACAGAAAGTATTCTCAGCATGGGAACAGCCTGTGCAAATGCTTGGAGGTGGGAAATATGTTGCCCTATACAGGTAATGAGTACACTTGGCTGGAATGGAGAGAATATGAAGGTAAGTAACATGAACCGAGTCTAGAAAGGCAGGTTGGAGCCAAAATGAGAAAGGCTTTGAATGCCAACCCTAGATGCTCAAATTCAATCACTTGAAGCTTCTTGAGAAGGGCAGTGACATAATCATGCCTGTGCCTTTAAAAAAAAAGGCTAGGTTCCTGTCTGTATCCCAAAGAGATTTTAAAAAAAGGAAGGGTATCTAAACATACAAAAATAGTTATAGCAGCTATTTTTGTGGTGACGAAGAATTGGAAAGTGAAGAGATGCCCATCAATTGGGGGATGGCTGAACAAGTTGTAGTATATGATTGCAATTGTGCTGTAAGAAATGACAAAGGGAATGGTTCCAGAAAAACCTGGGAAGACTTTCATGAAACGATGCAAAGTGAAGTGAGCGGAACCAGAAGAACATTGTATACAGTAATAGCAGCATTGTAACAATGATCAATAGTGAAAGACTTAGCTACTCTAATCAATACAATGATACAAGACAGTTCCAGAGGACTCATGAAGAAAAAGCCTATCTACATCCAAAGAGAGAAGCGATGAACTCTGAGTGAAGATTAAAGCATACCTTTTTTTTTACTCACTTTATTTTTCTTGCTTTTTTTGCAATATGCTAATATGGAAATATGTTTTGCATGACTTCACATGTATAATTGATATCATATTGCTTGACTTCTCAACGAGTGGGGGAGGGGCTGGAGGGAAGGAGAGAATTGGGAACTCAAAATTTTTTTTAAAATGAATGTTAAAATAAAGTATAATTACTTTTTTTTAAATAGCTTAGATCTGATTAATGTGGATAATTAATCCCCTGAAATGGTCTCATGTATTCAAATTTGCACTATTTGAAGTTAAAACTGTTTAAAACATGGTAATTGGTTCCAGCCTAATGGAAATATGCAGTGTGAATTTAAATACTGTGACTACTTCAGGAAATTTATTATTCATATAATTTAGAGCCTAGGTGTATCACTTTGGCAGCTATGTGGAGGATAGATAGATTCCCTTGGCTTCCAGCTGCCCACTCCACCCAAGGAGGGAGAGTGGTGATGGAAAGAACCAATTAAGAGATTAGTGAAGTAGTCCAGGCCAGAGATGATGAAGGCCTAAGTCAGGGCAGTCTCACGCCTGGAGAAAAGGGGATGGATGTGAAAAGTAGAATAGATAAGACATGACAACTGTGGGCTGTGGGCAATGAATGGAGAGGAAAGAATGGGCAATGACTGTGAGGTTGTAAACTTGGGTGACTGGAAGGATCATGGTGTCCTCTAAAAAAAAAAAATAAGAAAGTTAGGAAGAGGGGTAAAGTTTGGGGGAAAGATATGTTCTATTTTGGATATGCCGAATTTTAGATCGTTGGATCACATTCCTGATCTTAAGTCCAAACCCTTTCATTTGTGGATGAGGAAACTGAATTCCAGAGAGGATGAGTGACTTACTTGCCCAGGGTTGAACAGATGGTAAGTGCTTGGAGTGAGATTCAAACCCATGGCTCCTTGACGCAGAGTGTGCTCCTAGGTGTGATAGTGGATAGAGTGCTGGACCTGGAGTCTGCAAGACTCCAGTTCAAATCTGGCCTCAGATACTTACTGGCTTAGCTCTGAGACCCCAGGCAAGTCACTTAATCTCTGGCTACCTCAGTTTCTTCAACTATAAAATGAGGATCACAATAGCACCTACCTCCCAGGGTTGTTGTGAGAATCAAATGAGGTAATATTTGTAAAACATTTAGCACAGTGCCTGGCACATAGTAGGTCTTAATAAATCCTTGTTTCTTTCCTCCACATCCAGCACTCTATCCATTACACCACACTACTTCATCTCCCAATGGAGACATCTAACAGGCATTTGGTAACACAGGACTGGAACTCAGGAGAGAGATTTCCAGATTTCTTTCCATTAAGATTGGGTCATTCCTCCAAAGAGGCCACTGCTTTTCTGCCAGATGCTGGGCACTGGGGCTCTGGGTTTCTGTGCAGGCTCTTACCGTCTTTAAGAGGGGGCCAGAAGAAGACAAGCAGGAGGCTGACCTAGTGAGAGTTAGTCTCTCAACAGCAGCTTTTCACTGTGCAAGATAAAAAATCCTAACATTCCGCAGGCTGCCCACTCCACCCAAGGGAGAACCCCACCCAGAGGCTGACAGGACCTCCTAACCAGTTCTCAACATGCTGACAGAGACTGTGGTCCAGGGATGCGCCCAACTGAACAATTTAGTATTGGGAAATGCAGCTTCAGGAGATTCAAGCCTGCCCCATCATCAAGAGGAGAGCAAAAGGCCTTCTGCTCTGTCCCTGGAACAAGGCTTGGTGCCTGAGACAGGAAGAAAGCTGAATAGTTCAGGGACTAAATCATTCCCCCCATGCTGAAAAACAGTCCCAAAGCATCCAAGGGCGGTACTGTCCCTGGCTAGACCCATTTAAAACATTTATCCATCTGTCGATTAACGCTCGAACTGGAAAGGACTGAAGTTTTCACCTAGTCCAAATGCCTCCTCTTACAGATGAGGAAACTGAGGCCCAGAAAAGTGAATAGTCATGCCTAAGGTCACATAGGTGGTAAAAGATTGAAACCCATGACCTTTGATTCCACATCCAGCAGTTTTCCTATTGATGTCAACGGCCCAGGCCCTCTTCATCCCCACATTGATTACATCCCATCGCTGGAGGTCTCAGAGCAAAGCCTAGAGGGCCACGTGTCAGGCTAACATGGTAGAAGAGATTCCTGTTCAAGTGAGGGCTAGACTACTTGCCTGCTGAGGACCCTTCCAACTCTGACATCTTTGGTCCTGTGACTGAATAGACAGTCTTTGAGGGGCCCCAAAGCTGAGAAATTCATCAGGATGATGGCCTTCTGTGCACTTAGCCAGGCTTGTTTTCAGACAACAAATGCATCGTCCACCATTCTGAAATTTTTTCAACCTAGTAGAACTACCTATGTGACTTTGGGCAGGTCACTTCACTTTTCTTGGCCTCAGTTTCCTCATATGTAAAATGAAGGTGTTGGACTAGAGGACTAGCAAGTTTGGCCCAGACCTCAAGAATCTAGGATCATTTCCACGCAGTGAGAGAAAAACTAGAGTAGATGAACCTACGTAAGTAATTTAGTTGATTGATTCTAACCCTCACTCCATGTTGGAAGGGCTGACGGGGAAGAAGTATAGAGGAGATCTATTCAAACCCCTGTCCCCAAGGACTGTGAAATAGAAGTATTGGTGTGTACATGGCAGTGGGGGGGGGGGGGGGGGGAGCTGTTCTAAGACCAAGAACTTTGCCCTCACCAGAACACATCTCCTCACGGTCAGACAAAGGTCACCCAGTTTGGCGAGAGCAAGAGGTTGTTATCTCCCTCTGCACACATGTGGGGAAAAAATGGCACCATCCCATCCAAAGGGTAATGGCTGAGCCAGGCACCCAGGCAATCTGGGAGCGCTGGGAGGATGGGGTTGGGGGGAGATGGCCTCAGTGTTTTCCAACTCACTTGTGAGACCAGGAGTGGCCTAGCCCAGCCAAGGTCAGGGGCCCACCCCGAAGCCACATCCTCCAAACCCAGACGAGGCAGCTGGTATTTAAGGAACCTCCCGGCAAGCTGGAAAGACGAGTAGGAGCCGGCACATGTGTTTCTAATTAAATGCTGTTGTACAGAAAACACTTCTCCTCCTCCTCCTCCCAGACCCACAAACCCCTGAGCACCATATGGAGGCTGAAACAGAGGAAAGGCCTGACCCCCTGCCTATGCAAGGAAACGATTCTTCCCCTCGGCAGGGGCCCTGGGAGAGGTCAGCCCCTGCTGGACCATACCCCATCCAAAGCAGAGTCAGAGATTAATTACGGCACCCCAGGCAAGCATCAGGAAACGTGTCCGGGACAAGCTGTGTAGAAGAGGCTTCCAGGTCCACTTTTCAAAGATGAAAGCCAGGGCTTGAATGGGAGACCTCAGACTCACGGTGGGAGAACATGGGTGGGGTTGGCTGAGGGAGGGGCCAACCTGAGCTGCTGCCACCCACAGGAGCAAATATACCTTAGTCTCATCACAGGCCCCTGGTGGTAAACATGGAAGGACTTTCAAAGTCAACTAGTCCAACTTCCTTATTTTACAAAGGAAGAAAATGCTTCTCAGAGAGGGGAAGCCCCAGGTCGTTGTTGTTCTGTCCTGTCCAACTCTTCACCACCCCAGCTGGAGTTTCCTTGGCAAAGATACTGGAGTGGTTTGCCATGGCCTTCTCCAGTTCATTTTAGGTGAGGAAATTGAGGCAGACAGGGTTAAGTGACTTGCCCAGGGTCACACAGTTAATAAATGTCTGAGACCAGATTTGAACTCAGGAGGATGAGTCTTCCTGACTCTAGGCTTTGAGCTCTCTCCTCTTTGCCACCTAGCTGTCCTGAAGCCTAAGGTCACACAAGTGATAAGTGTCTGAGGCAAAATTTGAACCTAGGTCAGCTGACTCTTTTCTCTGTACTACATATAGCTTCTCATTTTAACTATTTATTTCTAATTAGAGAGGCAATGTGGGTAGTGGATAGAAAGCCAGCCTTGGAAAGCAGGAAGGGCCGGGTTCAGGTTCTGCCTCTGATACATGCTGGCCACGTGTCCCAGGAAACTCTCTAAAACTACATAGTATACAAAAGGTACAGCTCTACACTGGTAGAGGGAGGAATCCTCATTAACAACCCCTATACTAATGAAGTTATAGGTCTAGTCCAAAAGAAACTGTTAATTAGTTGCTAAGCTCAAACTGATGAGTCCAGAGCAGTCAGCTCCCCTCTCAGTCTCTGTTCCCTAGGTTAGAGCCCCATTTGTCCCACCCTAGTTACGGCTCTGACCCAGACATTAAGTTCTTCATTCCTCACACCTTTGAGAACCCAGGCAGCTGGCCAGCACTCTCAAAGTCTCCTTCCACTTCAGGCTCAAGGTACCAGAATGGGTCAAGCCACGCCCAAGTCGGAAAGAGGTAGCCTGGGCCTCTCCTGCTCTCTGGGTGGGTCCCCAGGGCTGATTCTGTCTTCTCCCCCAAGGGGCCAGGCTCGATCTGTGGGTGGGGCCAAACACTCTCATATCAGGGGAGTTGCTCTCCCACCATGCTGCCCCCAGGGAGCTATGACTTTTGGCAAGGGACCCACCCTCCCTTCTGTCCTTGGCTGGAGAGCTAAGCAGTATGGGAGAGAGCCAGGCAGAGGGGTTTCTGGGAAGCCAGTAGATTTTCTTTGGCACTGAACCTAATCTTCACTATGGCTTCCCCCTGGGGAACAGAAGGGGTGCGGCGGTCTCTGGGCCCTTGGCTCACCAGATCCCACATCAGACATCCCAGGCTTGGCCAAGAGACAGCGCTTTGGAGGAAGCCGGTGCCCCCGCTGGGACATTGTGCTCCAGCACATCTGGAAATTGTTTGGCTGGTACACTGAAGCAGCAAAGGGAGACTGAGGATGGCCAGGGGCCGAGCCCCAGCTGCACCTTCCCCCACCCATTCCTCCAAGGCAGAATTCAGCTGGACGCTGCTCACAGAGTTCTGGGAAGTTGTCTTTGAAATCAGCACCAGCTGATTTTGAAAAGGAAGAAGAGAAGCTGGACATTATCAGCATTGGATGGGGGAGGGAGGCCCTGGGGGTGCCAGTAAGGGCTTTCTCTCCTGCTGCTCCACGTGGGAGCCCTTCCCCAGCCCATCTTCTCCTAAAGGAGATGGGAAAGGCCCTTGATTTGTTCCGAGTGCGAAGACCAGATGAGCTAATCTCTGCAAAGCCTTTCGATGTGGATATTAGCTCTCATCATCATCATCGTCTTTATACCCACATGCTTCTACCTACCTCTTTGCCCCACTGAGTCTCCCATTCTCTTGGGAAGCACCCCAATTCTTCTCTTACATCTGGGTGTGTAAATTCTTCAAAACCCAAGGCCTTCTCCTTCTGGCCCCACATTCCTGCCCCTCTCCCCTAAGCGCCATGGCCAGAAAGCATTCGTTCAATTCTTGCAAATGTCCAAGCCCTGGACACTGCTCCCCTCTTCCGTGAGGGTCCCCTTCCCCCAGCCTACCCCCCAAGCCTTTCATGCAGGCCTTAGGAAAGGCACCCCCCCCCAACCCCATCATACAAACACCCTCCCTGCCTAGCCTATGCAGGCTCCTCTCATCAGCCCTGGAGCCTAGGGTGTCCTTGGCTCTGTCCTAGCCAGGGTGGGAGCTCCCTTACCTGGGAATCCTGCTGGACTTGCTCTCAACTTTGGTCAGACCAAGCCTTCACACAGTGAGGGGTTCGTTCTAAAAAGTACATTAGCCTTCTTTTTTTTTTTTTCCCCAGCCTCCCAGTCCAACAGCCAGCCGGCTTCAGATTACAGTTATGCCTTTCTTAAAGCAACCCTCTCTCATTTTGGATACTGCTATTGCAACATAGCCTGGGGTGAACTTTAACTGGACCCACCCCTCACCCCAGCCCAGCACCCCCTCACACAGTCTCCTTCCAGACCAGTCGCTTATTAATAGGAAAAGTAACACTCTTTTCTTTCCTGAAGGCTGGCTCCCAGTGACCTCAGGGCCACGAAGGTCCCAAGCCAAGGCACCAGGTGAGAAACAAAGGCTGAGAGAATGCCTTCCTACAGGAGGATTCAGTTCTGGAAGGCAGCATGGTTAGAGCACAGGATGGGGAGTAGAGACCTGAGTTCTAATCTTGGCTCTGCTGCTAATTCACTTTCCCTCTCTGAGACTCAGTTCCCTCTTCTGAAAAATGAGTAGACCGGAAGAGATGATTTGTAGTTTAATAGAAAGAGCACAGGCCGGGAGTCAGAGGACCTGGGTTCAGAGGCTAGCCCTGATCCTTAGTGACCTTGGGCAAGTCCCTAAACCCTCTTAATTAGTGATTTCTTTCTTTTAATTATTTCCCATTTATCTTGTGTATGATTTGCTTTGTATATACTTGTTTGCCTATTGACTCTCACTTTAAACTGTAAGCTCTTGGAGGACAGGCAATGCCTTTCGTCTGTTTTTATATCCTCAGCACTTAGCGCAGTGCCTAGCACTTAGTAGGCACTTAATAAATGTTTATTGAACTTTGCCCTCTTTGCGGCTCAGCTTCCTCCTCTGCAAAAAGAGGGGGTCGGACCTAAATGACCTCTCGGGTCTACTCTATAGTGAAGCATGGAAGAAATCACCTGTCAGATCTAGAGACAGGGAAAGACATTTGGTTATGACCAAATAAGAGACAGGTTTGTAGGAGGTAAAATGGATAGTTTTGATTATATAAAAATAAAAAGGTTGTGTGTAAACAAAAGCAATGCAACTAAAATTAGAAGAAAAGCAAGTAGCAGGGGAAAATATTTTCAAGTTTCTCTGAATAAAGATCTGATTTCTAAAAATACATAGGAAACTGAGGTTCTTTTCAGCTCCAGAACTTTGACCCTATGACACAAGGACCCTCATAGTTGATGAGTTCTAGGATCTAAAAAAAGAAAGGCAAGAAAAGTAACTCAGTTGTACAGGTACTTATTTAATGCCTTACAGGTGCAATAATATACCAACAGGCCACACTCTATGAGAGAGGCAATGAGGAAAAAAAAATACTAGGTTTGAAGTCAGAGGACCAGGTTTCAAATCCTTCCTGTGTGACCATGGCAAGTCACTTCATCTCCCTAGGCCTCAGTTTCCTCATGTGGAAAATGAGGGGGATGGACTTGATGATGTCTGAGGTCTTTTCTAGCTCTGGGGCTATACTCTTAAATAGAGCAGTTGCTTATCTGAGTTCAGAGGAGTTTCCTTGCTGGGCATTTTCTACACCAATGAAATTGCTGGTCTAGTTTAAAATAAAAATCTGCAATAAAGCAGAGTGTTTATCAAGGGCCTGTTCTGTGCTTGGTTCCATGCTAGGCAGGGATAAAAAGGAAAGAGAATACTGTCTCTGCCCTTTGGGGGCTTACAATCTGATAGTGGAATTAATAAACAATCGATCAATATTGACCAGAGTCTCTCAACAAGTGCAGTGGTCACACTAAATTTTAATAGGAATTCATAGGATGAAGAGGACAATATAGGCAGGAGTGTCAAGGGAAGATTTCTTGGATAAGGTGTCACTTGAACTATCCCGGAATAAAAATAAATAGCCCTCATCCCAAGCACTTAGCATGGGACATACAGTAAGCCCTTAATAAATGCTTTCCCATCATTCTATTCACTATATAGTGCTTTAGGGTTTATGCTTTCCTAACAACAGCACAAATGTGTTCAGTGCCTGGGCACTGCAAATATGATTATGCCTAATTTACAGATGGGAAAACTGAGGCTTAGAGAGACACAAAGTTTCTTGTCTGCAAAAAGTGACCTGTATAGTGACAAGAACATTGGCTTTAGAGTCCAATGACCGGGATTCAAGTCTTATCTCCATGTGACCTTGTACATATCACTTCTACTCCCTGTGACCGATTCCCATCCTCTGTAAAGGGAAAGGATTATACCAAACGATCTCTAAGCTCCTACCCAGCTCTGACGTTCTATGGTTCTAGGAGATGAATCTTTATTACAGAGGCCGGCACATGAGGCAACCTCTAGAGCAATAAAGTTGAGCTCTCCTCCCCTCCACACACCCCCTGCGCAGACCTAGAAAAGTCCCTATTTGCTTCACCCTCTGTGTGGCATGACATTTCTGGGACCTTGAAAGTCACTTTCCTAAAGACTTCTTGAAAGCAGCAACGAGAAAAGCCAGGGAGATGTGGGTTCACATCCAAATTCTGCCACTAATTCACTGTGTAATCCTATGTACTCTACCTCTCTGGTCCTTTCTAGTCCAAGTCCTAGGAATCCCCCCAGGGCATCCGACTTCGAAAGAAAGTAAGCAGGGGCAGCTAGGTGGCACAGTGGATAGAGCACCGGCCTTGGAGTCAGGAGGGCCTCAGACACTTGACACTTACTAGTTGTGTGACCCTGGGTAAGTCACTTAACCCCATTGCCTAGCAAAAAAACAAAAACAAAACAAACAAAAAAATCAGGTGAAGATGACTTCAGAGAAGGATTTGTATTCTCCTCTAGTCAGGATGAACAATTCTTCATGTTGACTCAACGTCACAGCACCCAGGTATTTATCTAGGCCACGAAGGCCACTATGCCCGGGCAGGGCTTCTAGAAGGATCTTGAAGCTGTTAGTCCATCGACAAGCATTTATTAAGCACCTAGCACCATGCTAAGCCTTGGGGAGGCAAAGGAAGGAATCAGACAGTGCTGGACCTCAAAGAGCTTGTTCACATTCTACTTGGGGAGGGGGGGCAGCAGGTACAAACAAGAGATATCTAGGATGGATCGGAGCTCACCTCCGAGGGAAGGCACCAGCAGTAGGCGGGACGGGCCAAGGCTTCTTGGAGAAGCTGGGATTCTAGGTGATAGCTGGAGGAAGCCAGAAGATGGAGGTGAGGAGAGAGAAAATTCCAGGCAGCGAGGAGAGTCAGTGAAAATGACCAGAGAAGGAAGATGGAGTGTTTTGTTTGAGGACAACAAGGAGGCCATCCCACCACTCAAAGCGGGGGACCCCTTACTCATGAAGCCAGAGGGATTCCCCACACAGACTATCCTTTATTGGCCCTTTGGTGGCAGACACAGACAGATGGATTCCAGCCTCTCTCCTCCCCTTCTTTATCACCCCCTATCTCCCTCCTCCTTCTGCTTCCTCCCTCTTCCCTTCCCCTTTCTCTTTCATCTTGGACATTTTGTCTGTGACCACACCAGAAACACCTGCAGGACCCATCATTGGGGAAGGGGGTTGGGGTATGCAGGTAAATATTTAACCACTGGCTCTCTGAAAAAAAAAAGGTTGTAGGACATGTTGTTATTCTATTTATTTATATTTCTATGTATCATATATTATATATCATAATATATTCTCTACATACCTATAATATTCTGCATATACTTATAAAATGTAGTATATATAATTATAATATATGATATGTTATTACAATAGCATATATTACATTTATTCTACTTATTTTTATCTTCATCATTAACATTTTTATCATTAACATTTATACCATGTAGTATATATAATTATATTATATATGTTATATACAATAGCATATATTAAATTTATTCTATTATTTTTATCTTCATCATTAACATTTTCTCCATCACTTTCTTAAGTCTAGACAATCAACAAAACAATTCATCAAGCCCTAATTTGTAGTATTTGCTGATTTCCGAGGTGTAAATGCTCACACTGAAAATTGAACAGCCAGGCAGTTTCAGCTGGCTCCAGCAAATCCCTGAAGCCCAGCTAGAGAAGGAAGAAGGCAGAGATGCACAGCAGGGTGCTGAGTAGAGATTCTTGGGTAGGGGGGAGGGGGCAGCAAGCAGCTGTTTGGGAGAAGAGGAACAGTCCTGACCTTGAATCCTTTGGTCGCCACCTAATGAGCCCCTCAGGTTGCAATAGTACCTGGTAGGAGTATGATAGCACGCTCTTTAAAAAACAAAACAAAACCCAACCTAGATCTATGATTTCACTGGGCAGCTAGGTGGCATAATGGAGGATACAGCATTGGACCTGAAGTCAGGAAGACTTAAATTACTGAGTTGAAATCTGGCCTCAGATACTTACTAGTTGTGTGACCCTGGGCAAGTCACTTGGCCCTGTTTGCCTCAGTTTCCTCTTCTGTCAAATGAGCTGGGGGAGGAAATGACAAATCAGTATCTCTGCCAAGAAAATCCTAAAATGGGATCATGAAGAGCCAGATACCGTGGAAAGGACAAAACAACAACAATAATTTCACTGGCATTTTCTACATGAGAAAACTCCCTCCACCAATCTAGACCACCGTTGTAATATAGTCTTAAGAGTTGCCCAGGGCACTAGATCTGGACCTTTGAGGCTACCAAGTCCAACCCCTTCAGTTTACTGGTGGGGAAACTGAGGCAAACAGGATTAAGCGACTTGTATCTGAGGCAGAATTTGAACCTAGATCCTCCTGGCTCTAAATCCCAATTCCTGGTCCTCTGTATCATTGCTGCCTCTCCTATTCTAGTATCCTGGAACTCTGGTGATATTTGGAGGAATGGGTGACAGTGCTCCTCAGTTAATTGACTCTGGGAGCATTCCTTTATTTTTTTTTCTTTCTTGGCAATCAGAGTTAAATGACTTGCGTAGGGTCACACAGCTAGCAAGTGTCTGAGGTCAGATTTGAACTCAGGTCCTCCTGCCTCCAGGGCTGACAATCTATCCTCCATGCCACCTAACTGCCCAGAGCTGGCCTTATTTTAACACCAACTTTTTGGAGTCAAGACTCTAGATCACTGAGTGTTCCCCTTTTGGATCACTTAAAATAAGGAAGGAGATAAGAACTGTAGTAGAAAAAGAGAAAGGAGCTGTCTTTGGAGATTCACCCAGACTACAGGCATGGACAAAATAACTGACCAATGCTGGAATACACTTAAAAAGCATTGAATGGGGGGCAGCTAGGTGGTGCAGTGGATAGAGCACCAGCCCTGAAGTCAAGGGGACCTGAGTTCAAATCCAGCTACAGACCAAACACTTGACACTTACTAGCTGTGTGATCCTGGGCAAGTCACTTAATCCCAATTGCCTAAAACAAAAAAAATAAAATAAAAAGCATTGAATGGGAGTAATTTTACCTTGCCAGAGGTAAAGAGGAATTTGGGTCAAGGTAGGGGCAAAAAGTAGGCGCTATTACATTTAGAAAAAACTTGCTGAAATGTCCACAGCCATAGCATGAGTCCCTTCTATAAAGAGAGTACCCAGCTAATTGCTCCGCTCTCCACATAGGGGCCAGTCTATCCTTTAGGGCACCTTCTATTTTGCACATGGAAAATGTTCTACTATGACTTTCCACCCTAAATCTAAAGATATAGTCTGTAGATACAATTTACCTAGATTTTGAACAAAGCATCTTCATTCAGTTCTTGCAGGAAAAGATGGAATGATTTGGGCTACAATGGTCCAATTAGGTGGATTTGGATACATGTGGACGATCAGACTCAAAGAATAGTTATTGATGCTTCACTGTTAGGTTGGAGTGACATCTCTGGTGGATGACTCTCTGGTGGTGCTAGTTAACATTTTGTGGGGGGGGGGGGTAAGGCAATTGGGGTTAAGTGGCTTGCCCAGGTCACACAGCTAGTGTCAAGTGTCTGAGTCTGGATTTGAACTCAGGTCCTCTTGACTCCAAGGCTGGTGCTCTATCCACTGCGCCACCTAGCTGCCCCTCTAGTTAACATTTTATCAATAACTTGTGAAGGTGCTATATTTATCATGTGTGCCAACGATACAAAGTTGAGAAGAGTAACTAATATGCTAGGTAAAAAAAAAAAATCAGGATTCAAAAATATTTGGACAGGCTGGAGGAGAAATGTCAATCAAACATACAACCAAAAGCCCCATGTGGCATATTCCTAAGGGTTTCTGGAATCAGATTGGGATCTAATTGGGAAATACTTAACAAAACAATGGAAAATGCAATAAATCATAGATAATGTTAATATGTGGTTTTCTAAGTCAACGTGCAGCCCATGGGGTTCATCATCTACTGGTTAGTGGCCAGTTTCTGTTGACTCTGACACCAATGGGTGAGAGCACTGGGCCAAATGGAAAGAGAGCTGGAGCTGGAGGCGGAGGAAGTGGGTTCCAATCTCAGTTCAGCCAAATCCCACCTGTGTGACCTTGGCAAAGTCACACACCTCCCCGAATCTCCATTTCCCCAATTGTAAAACGAGAGCCTTGGATCAGAGCACCTCTAAGGTCCATTCCAGCTCTAAATCTATGACCCTATGAAGATGAAATTTTACAGGAATAAATGCAAGTCTTACATGGCTTTAAAACATCAACTTAGAAAGGACAAGATAAGAGATGAAAGGCTATTCATCTGAAAAACATCTGGGGATTTTAATAGATTGCAAGGCACCTGGTAGTGCAGTGGATAGAGCGACTGACTTGGAGCCAGCAAGACCTGAGTTCAAATCTGGTTTTAGACACTTACTGGTCACGTCTCTGCCTGCCTCAGTTTTGAAATCTGTAAAAGGGGTATAATAACAACACCTACCTTGCAGGATTATTGTGAGGATAAAATGAGATGTTTGTAAAAGGTCTTTCAAATCTTAAAAAGCTATATAAATATTAGCTATCATTATTATTATGTTATAATGCAGCCTTAAGCCATCTTAAGAGAAGCACAGGTTTCAGGAATAAGGAAGTGATACACACTCTGTACTCTGCCTTGGACAGAACAAAACACTGTGTAATTCTCATGGTCAAGCCTGGCCCTTAGGAAGAAGTGAGTGAATGAACTTCCCTCCCCTCTTTGAAGAGGTGGGGGACTACTGATGTGGAGTGATGCATATGTGGGCAGACTCAGTTGATGTGTTGACTCGTTCCTTGAATGGCTTTTTTCTTTCTTACTCTTTAAATCTTCATTCTCAAGGATGGCTCTGTGGGGAGTGGAAGGGTACATTTGGAAAGGAAGGGGATAGAAAATCAATATGAAAAAATTCTTTAAAGAAAGCTATCGACTTCTGGTGAAAGTTCACAGAGGACACACGGATAAGCTGGATGGCTTTGTTTCTCTCTGTCTTGTTAAAGTTAGTAGACACGTTTTGTTTTTTAAAGAAATTGACCATTATAATTGTATGGTGTTTGGGTCTTTCCATTTCTGTTATTATGGTCGTTGCATACGCACATGCATGTGCATACATGTGGTTTTGTTGGTTCCTCTCACTGTACTTGGCATCAGCTCAGAAATCATGGATTGCAGGTGGCTGAGTAGAAAGAGAGCTGGGATTCAGGTCAGGAAGACCTGGGTTCAAGTGCTGTTTGGAACCCATGCTGGCTGCGTGACCTTGGGCAAGTCACTCAGAATCAAAGACCATCAGACCTTGAAGGGGCTTTTAAATCATCTAGCACAACACCCTCTTTTACAGATAAGGAAATTGAGGCCTGGGCAGGGAAAGTGACTTGCCTGGTCACAAGCTAGTAAGGGGCAAAGGAGCATAGACAGCATGCCATGGGAGATTGAGGGAAGTCAAGTCAAGTCAATAAACTTTTATGTGCTTCTAAGCCTGACAATGTGCTAAACCCAGGGGATAAAAAGAAAAGCAAACAGTCCCTGCCCTCAGCGAACTTATAGTCTAATGGTAAATGAGGTAGATGAGGATAGAGGGAGGAGGGGGAGACAGTAGCAGGTCTTAAAGACCAAATGGGCACATCGAGACCTGTTAAAGACCTTAGCTTAAAAAGGCTAAAAAGTCTCCCACTGGGTCCTGATCCATATCTGGCCACTGGACCCGGATGGCTCCAGAGGAGAAAGTGAGGCGGGGCTGTGCAAAGTCACCAGCCTCACTTAAATCTAATTCCCCGGCACAGCATGGCATGGCATGGCGTCACCTTCCTGATGTCTTTGTCCTCTTTGAGAACAAAGAACAAAGTCACTCACATGCTGGAGTCATTCAAGTTACTCAGCCACTCTCCCTCTTTGAAGCAGCTCCCAGCCCTGAGTAACTGAGTCTGCATGCATGAAGCCTAGAGTTGGCCTTTGCTCCCTCAACTACGCCTCTACCTCTCTCAAGCTGAGCCTCCAATGCTGGTTAGGGTGCCTCCACATGGGCAAGTGGTCTCATGCTAGACGCTGAGGCTAATGAGGGGCCGGGACCAGAAAAATCAAGAAATCCTCTCCTCCCCATCCCCTCACTCCACAACTACTCCAAGGACCCGCCTGCAACCTTATGTTCTTCCGAACTTACTTCTCCTCCAGGGCTTAGCAATTTAAAGACACAATCAAATTTTTTTTAAACGAGGTTGCTCCCTTCTGACTCATCAGAGAAAGGTATTCACACTTTGCTAAAGGAGCGTGGGGTGTTAACACCTCGTTAACACATTTAAACCTCATCATCTGTGAAGCCAGATGTGACTATAACAACAGGGGTGGGTGGGGCAGGAAAACAATGATCAAATCAAGTCCCTCCTTCCACTTCCATAGGTATAGATCTCCTGTCATTTCTGTAGTCATTACATGTTTACATTGTTGTCCTAATGATAGACTCTTTTTTTTACACTTAATAGTATTTTCTTTTTTTTCCAATTACATGTAAAGATAATTTTCAACATCCATTTTTGTAAGATTTTGAGTTGGAAATTTTTCTCCATCCCTCCCTTCTCTCCCCTCCTCCCCAAAATGGCATGCAATCTGATATAGGCTATACATGTGCAATCATGTTAAACATATTTCCACACTAGACATGTTGTGAAAGAAGAATCAGAACAAAAGGGAAAAACCACAAGAAAGAAAAAACAAAAAAGTGAAACCAGTATGCTTCGATCTGCATTCAGACTCCCAAGTTCTTTCTCTGGTTGTGGATAGCATTTTCCATCACGAGTCTTTTGGAATTGTCTTGGATTATTATATTGCTGAGAAGAGCTAAGTCTATCATAGTTGATCATTGCACAATGTTGCTGTTACTGTGTACAATGTTCTCCTGGTTCTGCTCACTTCACCCTGAACACAAGAATTTTGTCTCTCTCTTTTTTTTACTCTTTCCTTCCAAAAACTGTTACAGGGGGCTTTTAGTCCCTGCTGTATCTCTGTCTGACAAGGAAAGAGGGTAACACTATCTCCCCACTTCCACAGCTCCTGATGTGTCCCAGATAACACAGTTCTGTGCCTGGATTAGGTAGGACAGCATAGTAAGGGGCAGCTCTCTCTGCTAAATCCTACATGCTAATGCCAGATTATTTACATGTCACTCCCTTCCTCAGAAGCCTTCAATGACTTCCCATTGCCACCAGGATACAAATTCATTTTCTTCAGCAAGGGCATTCACAGCCTTCCAAAATCGGACCCCAGGCTAGACCTCCAGTCTTATCTCATATTATTTCCCTAGGTAAGCCCTTTGTTCCAGCTAAGCCATGCTTTTTCCAAAGAGCCTGCCATTTGCCTTCTCATCTTTGGGTCTTTATCACACTAGTTCTCCTGCCTTAGCATGCCCTCTACGAATATCATGGCATTGTAGCTTTAGGGCTAGCAGAGACTGCAGAGACTGCTAGTCCAATTCCTTTATTTTTTCAGATGAGAAAACTGAGTCCAAAGGAGTTGGAGGGACCTGTCCAATATCACGCAGATGGTAAGAATCAGAGGTGGGATCTGGCCTCTAGCTTCAGAGCCACTTTTCCTTCTGTTATATCAATATCCATGATCCACGTACCTTGTGAAGTCATTTAGTCATTCCTTTCTCTCTTAAAGCAACCCATGGAATTTGTTTTGCCAGGTTATATAGTTATATATTAAGGGGCTTTCTTTTTCTTTCTTTCTTTTTTAAAAATTTGCTCAGTGTGGGAAGGGGTGGCAATGGAAGAGAACAGATTAAAAAAAAAGAAAAAGAAAAACCAACAAAGAATATTTGTGCTATGATATGCCACATTTATTTCTGTATAATTTATTGCTGTGCAATGGGGTTATTCTGAATTAAAACCCGGGCACTGAACCACACTGCCTAAGAGGAATCACGAAAATCCTCAACTTGCTTTAAAAAAAGTTTTTTGGGGGGGCAGCTAGGTGGCATAGTGGATAAGGCTCTGGCCTTGGAGTCGGGAGGACCTGAGTTCAAATCTGACCTCAGACCCTTGACACTTACTAGCTGTGTGACCCTGGGCAAGTCACTTAACCTCGATTGCCTCACCAAAAAAAAGAAAAAAATTTTTTTTCAATTCATGGCTTCAATAGGTAGGATTGTCACTGATATTACTGATATTGGGAATAAATGGGGAATTTTAATGGAAAAAGTAATGTGATAAGTATGCAGGGTTAAAGTAGACATCATTTGTATTTTTAAATCATTGTATTGCTCAGATAAATATACTGGATAATTAAATCAAATTTTAAAAAATAAAGCAACTGATTCTCATATTGGACAATGCACCTACAAAGTTAATATTAACCCTCCCTTCTCCTGCCTATCTATCCCCAGAGATCTCCTTTCTATACCAGCAACATCCACTCAAACCCTAAAGGATCCCCCTTACCAAACCTTATGGGATTTTTCCTTCCTTAGAGCTTCTATGGTGAGTCACAGAATTACATAATGCCAGCACTAGAAGGGAGCATAAAGACAATCTAGGCCTAGTACTTCAGAAGAGTAAACTGAGGCCTACTGAGAAGGAGCTGTCTTGCAATGTTAGTGATCTCTTTATGCATGTGTCCTCTTAGTTTGTAAGTTCCTTCAAGTCAGTCAGTCAATAAACATTTATTAAACCAGGCATTGTGCTAAGCACAGAGAATACAAAGAAGGACAAAAACCAGCCAGAGTCCAGCTTGGTCATTCTCATTACAAAGGCTTCAGTTTCAGGGATTTTTTGTTCTTTCTGTCTTCATTGTCCTAGAAAAAGCTGTCCTACCTACTTCATTCCCCTTGCTCTCTTCTAAACTCTCTGTAGCATCTCTCCACTCCAATCCATCCTCCCTCACAGATCTACAAATCCAGCCCCAGTCTCTCCCTGAGCTTTAGTCCTCATATCATCAGTTATGTATTGTATATTTCAAGGTGGATGTCCCATGAGCATATCAAAATCAATGTGTCCAAAACAGAACTCTCTGTCTTTCTGCACAGACCACCTTTTCTCTTCTTCTAAACTTCCCTGTTTTTTTGTTTTTTTTTTTTTTGTAGAGGGCATCACCATTCTTTCAGTGTTCCATGTTCATATCTTTGGTGTTGCCCCCAACTCCTCACTCTTCCTCACCCCACATTTCCATTCAGTTGCCAAACATTCCATTTTCCATCTCCATGACATCTCTGGCTTCTGACCCCTTTTTGTAGTCACATAATTATCAGCTTAGTTCTTACCCTCAGCACCTCTCACCTGGACTATGGTAATTCTGGCTTGCTAACTAGTTAGGCACCGCTAAGGCCAGACCACAAGAGTCCTTGGCCCTGTCTTTTACCTGCCCTCTTGGATTGTCTTGGGTCCATTGCTCTGAGGTTGCCTGTGTCTTCAAAAGGAGGAGACATCTCAGATTCTTCTGTCCCACCACAGATTCCTGAAGAACAATTCTGAATTTGGTTCTAAGGTATCTAATTCTAGTCTAACCCTAATCCAACCACAGAGAATGAAGGGGTGGGAGGAGGAAGTGAGTGTCAAGCCAGTGCCAACATGAATCAAGTATAGAACAGGCAGTTTTATTCCCACACAAAAAGGGAAACGCTAAGCGATAAAGAAAGAAGGGTAGCTAGGTGGCAAAGTGAATAGAGTGGCAGGTCAGAGTCAGGAAGACCTGGCCTCGGATACTTACTAGCTATGTGAACCCAGGCAAGTCACTTAACCCTGTTTGCCTCAATTTCCCGATCTCTAAAATGAGCTGGAGAAGGAAATAGCAAACCACTCCAGTATCTTTGGAAAAAAAAAAAAGACTCACTCATGAAGAATTGGGCATGGCTGAAAACAACCAAACAACAACAACAATAAATCAGTAAAGAATCATAGAATGATCACAACCAGTTGAAAGGCCAGTCTCCATTCACTTCCATTAACTAGTTTATACTTCACCTCCACTGAGTATTGCCCAATCAGTACCAAGTAGGTGCTTTCTTTCCCTGGTTTATCGCTTTGTAAATCGCAGGTGCTATTCCAGTAATCAATACCCCACTATTTGGGTCCACTCCTGGTTCTTCTCCAGATTCTTCTGGCTTCTAGCTTGGAGACAGAAGACAGAAGTTGCCAACAGGAAAAGAGCTGGCTTTCTCCATCATGTCCCTATCTTAGCTTGCTACACTCGAGATTTGGGGAACTTCCCCTTGGGTGAGATCCAGGAGCCTTTGTCTCGGATAAGCTGAGGTATCTTGCTATCAGTCTGAAAGGTTTTTTTGGCTTCAAGGTTTTGGGGTTTTTTTGTTCTTTTTTTTTTTTTTTTTTGGTAAGGTAATTGGGGTTAAGTGACTTGCCCAAAGTCACACAGCTAGTAAGTGTCAAGCGTTTGGTCTGAGGCCACATTTGAACTCAGGTCCTCCTGCCTTCAGGGCCGGTGCTCTATCCACTGCGCCACCTAGCTGCCCCTAAGAGGTATCTTGCTATCAACGGAAGAGGTCCTTCTCTCTATATTGCCTAGCATAAGTCCTCCTACGGACACTTTCTCTGATTTCTGTTTTGTTATCTACTTGGATAAATGGTTTCTTTGCTATTTATTTTGTGTGCTTATTGTGGAATTGGGATTTGGTGGAAAAGGGGTCAAGCCTTCCCTCCCCTCAATTAATGAAGAGCAATCAGAAATTTAATATGAACCTGAAAAACCACATTCCTTAGACTAACAATATAGAAGGGAGCAGATCGATATAATTTTAGCCTGAGGAAAGCAGGGTGGCTCTTAGTCTCCTGCTTCCCCTCCCGGCAAAAACTAAAGCCTGCCCTGGAGATCCTGGGCTTCTGAGATATTCCCACCAGCATCCAGCACTTGCCCTCCCAGAGGCCTCAGGCCCAGACCATCCCCGCTTTGGCACCAGTTACATGGCCTTGCCTGTGGCCATAAGCACCAGGTCTTGGTTAAGGGTGAGCCTCAGGATTAGAGGCTTGGTAATTACCCCCTCTTTCCAAAGATGGTGAAGAAGGCCACTATTCTGAGCAGACCTGGGTTTCTACAGAAACCCAGAGGCTAGCGGGCCCTTTGTGGTGGGCTGATAAAGAGCGGCCTTTTAGTTTTCTGCAAAGGTCAGAGCCCCCGGAATCACAGGCCAGCATCCCTTGAGAATATAGGCTATGAGAGGCCTTCAGAGCCAGCCAGAGGGAGTTGCCCCTGACTAAATGCTTCCCATTGCCATCACCACCACCCCACCCCTGGTGTTACTGATTTAAAGGCCGGTTAGTAAGAAGTAAGACTGAAAAGCGGACATAACATCATCGTCGGTTAACAAGCATTTGTTGAAGGCCTACTGTGTGTCAGATACTGTGAACTCTAGGTGTACAAAGAAAAGCAAACACAAGTTTCCTGCCTTCCAGAGGCTTGAATTCTCAAGAGATAAGGAATATGTACATAACTCGTACATACAAGGTATGCACAGAGACCATGGAAGGTAATGTCAGAAGACAGGCCAGCCACTGAGGTGACCAGGGAAAGGACTCCTGCAGAAGGTGGGGTATGAGCTGAGTCCTGAAGGAAGCCAAGGAGCAGAAAGGAGGCATGGGATACAGTCAGAGCAAAGGAAGAATTGGGAGATGGAGTGTTGTGTGTGAGGAACAGGAAGTGCATCAGAACTGCTGGATCTCTGAGTAAATGTAAATTAAGTAAATCAAGTAAGTGTAGAAAGACTGGAAAGGAAGGACAGGGCTTTAAATGCTAAAGAGTTTTATATTGGATCTGGAGGTCACAGGAAGCCACAAGTTTATTGAATAAAGGGTATAGCATGGTCAGACACGTGCTCTAGAAAAATCCCTTTGGCAGCTGAGTGGCTGATGGATTGGAGGGGGAGAGAGGCTTGAGACAGGGAGATTAACCAGCAGGCCATTGCAAGAGTCCAGGCAGGAGGCAACAAGGGCCTGTTCAAGGCTGTGTGGGTTGAAAGAAGAGGACATATGCAAGAGATGTTGTGAAAATTAAAAAAAAAAAAAAGACAAAATCTGACAACAGACTGGATATGTGGATTTCATGAAAGCCTGATTGTGAGCCTGGGCAACTGGGAGGATTGTGGTGCCTTCAACAGACATAGGAAAGATGGGGAAAGGGGAGGGTTTGGGGAGAAAGATGATGTTCTGTTTCAGATATGTTGTTTGACACCTATGGGGTGTCCAGGTGGAGATGCCCAAGAGACAGATGGTGGGAGCATTGACGCTCAGGAGAGACGTTAGGGCTGGGTCTGAGAATCATCTGCAAAGAGATGATAGAAAAACCCCTGGGAGTTAACAGGACGAATGAATGAGATCAGAGAGAGGGAGAAGAGAAGAAAGCCCCCAGTTTGTGGGCATCCTTTGGGAGTGGGCCATTGTGTTCTCCTGCTCCTCAGGACACAGAATCTCAGAGTGAGAAGAGTCCTATGAGGCCATCCTGTTCATCCACTATCTCTGTAAGAGCAGTATGTGCATGGGAAGAACACTAACTATGAAGTCGGGGGCTCTGGGTTCCAATCCCATCTCTGATGCTCAGCTGCCTGTGTGATCTTGGGCACTGTTTCCTGATCTAGAAGTTTGATGTTAGGCCAAGTGGTCTTTGAGCTCCCTTAGAACTAAGGTCCCAATTAAGAGTCTCCTCACCACTGGAAAAGGTTGGTGAGGTAAGAACAAAAGATATCCATAAAAGGGTATTTTTGAAAAACCCCACAATCTCTTCTTCAGCATCTCAGACAAGTGGCATCCAGCTTTTGATTGAACACCTCTAGGAAGAAGGAGTTCATTGCCTCCTGCAGCAGCCCATCCTTCTTTTAGACAGGTCTAATTGTTAGGAAGTCTCTCCCTACATCCAGCCAACATCTGTTTCTCTGCAATTTCCACCCACCGTTCCTGCTTCTGCCCTCTGGGACCGAGCAGAATAGGTCTAATCCCTCTTTCAAACGGCAGGCCTCCAAACACTTGAAGACAGTTATCATATGTTCACTCTGTCTCCTCTTCTCCAACCTAAACATGTTTGCCTCTTTCCCTTTTCTAAAGCTATCTGTGTTGTATTGTGTTTTTATTTATTTCATTAAACGTTTTCCATTTACATTTTTTGAAATCAGTTTTTATTGATATCTTCTTTACACCATCATCATTTTCCCAAGTATCCTCTTCCTTCCCCTCCCAGAGAGCTACCCCATAGACAATTTTTTTTGAAAAAGAAAAAAAATGAGCAGAACTGATCAATACAATGAAAAAAATCGACAGACCTATGCAATGTGTGAGACCTATGAACCTCCCACCTCCAGCAAGGGAAAGGTTGGGGCTGTCTTCTCATACCTCTTTTTATTTATTTTTTTTGGGGGGGGTGAGGCAATTGGGGTTAAGTGACTTGCCCAGAGTCACACAGCTAGGAAGTATTATGTGTCTGAGGCCGGATTTGAACTCAGGTCCTCCTGACTCCAGGGCCGGTGCTCTATCCACTGCACCACGTAGCTGCCTCCCATATACTGCTTCAATTGAGTCTTACTTGAGCTTTATAATTGGGTTACACTTACTTTTGATTTTCTGCTGTGTAGTTATTTTATCCATTTACATTGTTGCAGTCACTGTGTGTGTTCTTTTCCTGTCTCTGCTTCCTTCACTCTGCTCAATTCCTATTCATCTTTCCATGCTTCTCTGTATTCATCCTGGGAGCCATCTCTAGTCATCCTGATCTATATCTGGCCATTGGACCCAGATGGCTCCGGAAGAGAAAATGAGGCTAGTGGCCTTGCACAGCCCTCCCTCATTTACATCCAATTCCCTTGCAAGTCATGGCACCATCTTTCTGATGTCATGGTCCTCTTCGAGAATGAAGGACAAACAACAACAACTATTCATCCCACACATGATTCCATCACATTCATGTACTGCAATTTGTTTACTCATTTCCCAATTGATGGGCATCTACTTTGTTTCCAATTCTTAGCTATCACAGAAAAGTGCTACTATAAATATGTTCAAATGTATGAGGACTGGGGCTTCTAGGTGGCACAGTGAATAGAGCACTGGCCTTGGAGTCAGGAGGACCTGAGTTCAAATCTGACTTCAGACACATAATACTTACTAGCTGTGTGACCCTGGGCAAGTCACTTAACCCTGTTGCTTAGCAAAAATCAAACCAAAAAAAAGTGTATGAGGACTTTCTTCTTACTGAAGGCTTGCTTGAGGTATAAACATAATGATAGATAGAGTCCCTGACTCAAAAGGTATGAACATTTTAACAGCTTCATTTGCATAATTCCAAATTGCTTACATTTCACAGCTCCACCAACAATGTATTAGAATGCCCATCTTTCCGCAACTCCTCCAACACTGACTGTTGCCATTTTTGGTCATTTTTGCCAATTTGCAGGGCATGAGGTGAAATGTAAGGGTTGTTTTGATTTGCATTTCTATTATTAGTGATTTGGAGCATTCTTTCATGTGATTTTGAATACTTTGCAATTCTTTTTGGGAACTGTTCATATCCTTTGATCATTTATCTATTAGGGAAGGAGTATTAGTCATATATGTACATATATACATATATACAACTCATATATATATATATATTAATTGCTGAAATAGCTTGGACGCTAAACATTTATCAGAGAAATTTGATACGAAGATTTTTTTTTCCCATTTGACCACTGTTTTTCCCTAGGTATGTTAATTTAATTTTGTCTGTGCAGAAGCTTTTCAGTTTCAAGGAATCAAAGTTATCTATTTTATCTTTTGTAATCGCTTCTGTCTCTTGTTTGGTTAAGAATTCATCTTCCATCTGTAGTTGTGAGAGATATATGACTAGTTTCTATTCTATTTTGTATAGTATGATCTTTATTATTAAGGTCACGTAACCATTTAGAATGTATTATGGGATATAGTATAAGTGATGGTCTAAGCCTAATTTCTGTCCAACTCCTTTCCTATTTTCCCAGCAGTTTTTATCAAATAAGTAGTTTTTCCCTAGTTAATTTATGCTTCCACTTTATCAAATATTGGATTATTGAGTTCTATGTTTCTGATTCTCCTTTGTTTAGTCTGTTGCACTGATCTATCTATTTTTAACTGCGACCTAACGGTTTTGATGACTGCTGCTTTATGATGTAATTTGATATCTGGAAAAGCTTCCCCTTCATCCCTACTTCTTTTCATCATTTTCCTCGATATTGTAGATCTTTTGTCTTTCCAAAATAATTTTGTTATTATTTTATCAAGTTCTATAAAGTATCCCCTTGGTGATTGGATTGGTATAACATTAAAAGTGCAAATTAATTTCGGTCGGATTATCATTTTTATTACATTAGCATCGCCTGCCCACGAGCATTGAATATTCCTTTGGCTTTTTAAGTTGTTCTTTATTTCTTTAAGGAACATTTTGTAATTTGGGAAGTTTTTAATATGATTAATTATGTTGATTATTTTCCCAATGTTGAACCATCCTTGGTTCCTTGGTATTAATCCTACTTGATTAAAATGAATGGTTTCTTGAATAAATCATTGTGGTCTGTTTGACAGGGTTTTGTTCAAAATTTTTGAGTCAATGTTCATTAATGATATTAGCTTATAGTTTCCTTTCTGTATACAAGTCTTTTGTGTGCTTTGGTAGGTCAATCCCCAGATATTTCATGCATTTTGTAGTTATTTAGAATGGGACTTCCCTTGTATTTTGTTATTAATATATAGAAATGCTGTTGAATTTTGAGGATTTATTTTGTAGCCTGCAATTTTGTTAAAGCTATTAATTGTCTCAATTAACATCTTTCCTGATTCCATAGAATTTTCCAAGTAAACCACTGTATCATCAGTAAATGGGGGTAGGTTTATCTATTTTTATTCCTTTAATTCCTTCCTCTTGTCTTAGTGCTGTTGCTTAGTACTATTATCTTAGTGCTATAGCCTTTTCAGAACTATATCAAATAGTGGGAAAAGTGAGCATCCTTGCTTCACTCCTATATTTACTGGAAAAAATTCTAGTGTATCCCCATTGTGTGTGATGCTTGCTTTTAGTTTTCATGTCCTTATTACTGATCAGTGATCATCCACATGAATCAGTGTGGCTCCATCAGTGTAGCTGAGTAGTTAAGATGCAGCAGAGGTCTTTGGCCCATAGAATAGTCTTTAGGACATCATAGAAGTGCTTTGGATTTTGCTATCAGCATAAAACTGAATCTCATTTGCCTTCTTACTGAGCCAAGAATCCTGCATCTCTCTAAGCTTCACTTGAACTTTACTTTTGAT
Source organism: Vombatus ursinus (assembly GCF_900497805.2). NCBI lineage: Eukaryota > Metazoa > Chordata > Mammalia > Diprotodontia > Vombatidae > Vombatus > Vombatus ursinus. The sequence continues at coordinate 22,789,698 of NW_020954546.1, forward strand.
GGAGTTAAACCATTGGTTACAGCAAATGGAGAAATTTTGAATGCTGTGGATAAGTTCATTTACCTTGATGGCATACTTTCCAGGGATGTCCACATAGATTATGAACTTGACACATGCATTGCCAGAGTTAGCTCAGCATTGGGAGGCTCTGAAAGAAAGTGTGGGAGAGAAGAGGTGTTATTAGGCTGACTACCAGGCTGAAGGTCTACAGAACCGTTGTGCTGACTTCACATTGTATGCTTGTGAAATCTGGACAGTCTAGCAGCACCATGCCAGAAAATGGAATTTCAATTTGAATGGTCTTGGGAAGATTCTAAACATTACCTGGCAAGATAAGGTACCTAACACTGAGGTCCTCTCTCAAGCTGAACTGCCAAGCATTCAAACTCTACTGCAGAGAAGGAAACATCTATGGCCGCATAGCCTGAATGCCAAATGTATGTTTACCCTAAAAGACTATTTTACAGAGAACTTGCACAAGGCAAGTGCTCACACAGAGATCAGAAGAAGCCGTACAAGGACACTTTCTAGGTCTCTCTGAAGAACTTTAGTATTGATTGTAAGACATGAGAAACAATGGCACAGGACCAAAGTGCCCACATCAATGAAGGTGCTGTGTTCTGTGAGCAAAGCAGAATCATGGGGGCAGCTATATGGCACAGTAAATAGAGCACTGGTCCTGGAGTCAGGAGAACCTGAGTTCAAAGCTGGCCTCAGACAGATGATACTCACTAGCTGTGTGACCCTGGGCAAGTCACTTAACCCCATTGCCAAAAACAAAAAACAAACAAAAAAAGCAGAATCACAGTAGCACAAAGGAAACATGAGATGCACAAATCCACAGACATCTCTATTCCAAATGTTCAAATGGACTATTTGTGCCTGACCTGTGGTAGAGCCTTTTGAGTTCCTATTGAACTGATCAGCCACAGTTGAACACACTGTACCTTGACCCCAGCATAATGATGTCATTGATCTTCTTCTGGTACAAAGGGCAAACAACCATAGTTTTGGTTTTAGATAGATGCTTTTCATGATATTAAGAAAAGATTCCTTTGTGCCAATACTTTGTAGGGTTTTTAGAATAAAAGAGTATTGTACTTTTTCAAAGACTTTTTCTGCTTCTATTGAGATGATCATCTGATTTTGGATGCCTTGGTTTGGTATGATTAATTATGTTGATTATTTTCCTAATGTTGAACCATCCTTGTTTCTCTAGTATTAATCCCTCTTGATCATAATTAATTACTTTTTAGACAAACATCTGTAATCTGTATGATGAGATTTTGTTTAAAATTTTTGAGTCAATGTTCATTTAATGATATTGGCCTATAGTTTTCTTTCCATATTTTATCTTTCCCTAGTTTAGGTATTTGAACTATATTTGTCTCATAAAAGGATTCTGGTAGGGCACTTTCATTCTCAATTTTTGAGAATAATTTGTGAAGTATGGGTACTGTCTTCTAAAAAGTTTGATAGAAATCTCCTGTGAATCCATCAGGACTAGGAGTTTTTTCTTTTGTAGTTCCTTTACAGATGGATTTATTTCCTTTTCTGAATTTGAATTATTTAAGATCCCTAACTGGTTTTCTGATCTATTTTTGAAGATATTTCTCCAATTTTTTAAATGTGTGCTTTATTTTGTTAGTATATAACCATGCATAATATGTTCCAGTTATTCTTATTTCACCCGATTTTGCTGTGATTTTTACCTTGCTCATTTGCTTTTTTATTTAGTTGATTTTCTATTCTTTTTCATCAGATTAGGCAAGGGTTTACCTATTTCATTGGTCTTTTCAAAGAACCACCTTTCAATTTTGTTTGTCAGTTCTGTAGTTGTTTGTTTCCAATTTATCTATTTCCCCTTTAATTTTTAATGCCTCTTCTCTTATGCCTATTTTGGGTTTGTTTATTTGTTGATTGTCTAATTTTTTAAGTGCATATTCAATTCATTAATCCTCTCCTTTTCTATTTTGTTCATGTATGTTTGTAAAAATATGATTTTTCCCCTGAGGACTGCTTTAACTTGCATCTCAAAAATCTTGTTATGTTTTTTATCACTATCATTTTCCTTTACATAGTTATTAATTGTGGTGGGGGTTTTTTGGGGGGGGGTTAAGTAACTTGCCCAGAGTCACACAGCTAGTGAGGGTTATGTGTCTGAGGCTGGATTTGAACTCAGGTCCTCCTAACTCCAGCACTGGTGCTCTATCTATTCATTGTTATTAATTGTCAGAAGATTTATTCTTTGACCCATTCATTATTTAGTATTTCATTGTTAAATCTCCATGTGGGATTGTAATCTTTTGTTTGTGGTCCCCCGAACCAAATACTATTTTGATGGTGTTATGGTCTATAAAGGATGTGTTAAGTAGTTCTGTCTTTTTACATTTGTTTGCAATATCTCTGTGCCTGGTCAGTTTTTGTAGAAGTTTCATGTGGTGTTGAGAACTATTTATATTCTTTTGTTGTCCCATTTAGAAGATGCCATAAGTCTTTTAACTCTAGTTTCTCCAAAAATTTGTTCAGTTCCAAATTTTTGCTTTGTTTATCTTTTCTGTTAGACTTGTTCAAAACTGAAAGAGAGCTATTGAAGTCTCCTATTGTGTTACTGTCTATATCTTTTTGTAGCTCAAATGTTTCCCTTATGGATGCTAAGGAGCTTATAAGTTTATTAAAGATATAAGTTTGTTGTCTATGGTTCCTTTCTACATCATATAGTTTGCTTGTTTATCCCTTTTTATATTTTGGATATTTGTTTTTGCTTCATTAGGTAGCATGATTGCAACTTCTGCTTTTTGGATTCATTTGAAGTATAGCAAATTTTTTTTTCCATCTCCCCAGTTTGATTTTGTGAATGTCTTTGTTTTTTAAATGCTTTTCTTGTAACCAACAGGTTGTAGGATTTTCTTATCCAATCTCTCACTCTTTTCAATTTTATTGGGTTCAGTTAAAGTTATGAGAATTAGGTTTATATTTTCCTCCATCTGTGTCTAATATTGCTTTTTTTTCAAATTATTATTTTTCACCTCCTACTCTAAAGAGAGTACTATGTCCTTTAATTTACTTTGCCTTAATCTTTTTAAAGGTGGCCTTGTTCTCACTGGTTCTTTTTCCCTTACCACTGATCCCCTCCTCTTATTTGTTAATCTCTCTCCTTTTGGGGCTTTACTTATTAGTTCCTTTTTTCTCCTACTTTTATCTGGTTTTACAATTCTTCCTCCCTTTTTTTCTCTCAGTCAAGTAGATTTCTTCTTCCTCTCCTCCCCTTCAACTAGTCTTGTTTGTTAATTTTTATTTCATTTTTTGTACCCATTTCCAAAAAGAAGTTTTCGCACTTTCTTCATCCATCTTCTCTATCTATTCTATATTCATTCTTTGATTCATGACCCCTAAAATTATCTGGTAGGGACCCTCCCCCCATTCTTGATTATGCAGCCCACCTCTGATCAGTACCTTCCCCCCGGTCACCTTTTCCCCCATTTGCCTCAAAATCTCCTTCCTGGGTCCATGCTCTCTCATTCTTCCAGGTTCCAGTTGCCCTCAGGAGTTCCAACTTCCCCTTTCCCAGGGTAGGGCAAGTAGACTTTTTAAACATCAAAACCCCCAAGCCATGCTGAGTGCAAGGTCCCCATCTCCCTTTATGGATCATCCCTCTTCACCCATAGGAGTGAGCATTCATCAGTGCGACCTCCTCCCACCTCTAAAGTAAGGCCTTTTTTTTTTCTCCCATCTCCTTCCACCCTGTCCAATTTAATCTTTACTCATGATATAGCTATCTGTCTTGTTGCCCTTCACTCCTACCCTCAATCCTCCATCATCCATCCATTTCCCAAGGCTCTCCAGCCCAGTGACATCAGACCAGCCTGGCCAATTCATTCTTTATTATTCAGAAGACATAAAAATCACTAGAAAAACTTTACAAAACAAGCCTCCAGTCACCCTCCCTGCCCGCTACAAGCAGTGCTCAGAGGAGAGAAGGAGAACCAATCTGGCGACTTTGGGATCCTTGGGGATGGTTGGAGGTGAGGCAAGGTAAGTGGGGTCAGGTCTGAGTTGCTGTGGGATTGGGAGAACTTGCCACTAGGCCAATGAGGGTCTCCTCTGTTCAGGATTTCACCTTGATATTGCCATCAACTCTGGGAACATTAGAGCAAGATGGGACTTCAGGGATTATCTGGTCTACCCCTCTTCATTAAACTTTCCCAAAGCTACACAGAAGAGCCAGGACTAAAACTCAGTTAGATACTCTTGCTATGATTACTACCAGTGGTGTGCTGTACATAAAACCAGAAGTTTACTAGCTATTGTGACCTTGGGCCAGTCTGTCTCTTGGGACTTGTTTCCTTATGTGTAAAATGAAGGGAGGTTTAATTAAATGGTCTCTAAGGTCCCTTCCAGCTAACAAATCTAGGATCTGTGATTCTGATGAATTGGTTGCCATCTTTTTTCTCCCACTGCCCCTGCCAATTGGCAGCCCTTTCCTCAGAGTAAGATGATTCCGTGTTCCACCAACACTGGTGGGTTGGTCCCAATCCTATGCCGTCAGGAGAGGCACCAAGCAGCTTTCGCCCCCTCCCTCACCTTCCACCTCCGTACCCCTACCTCCTCCACAAGAATAACTGTAAACAAATTGTGAAGTGCTGCACTTTCTTTTGTGAATGACTGTTGTCACTGACTATCAGTGTGCAAGCCCCAAGCCCCAGAAAAGAGAAACCCTCCCAGCCCTTTTGCAATGGCTAACATGGGAGGATAAAGTGGCCCATCCCTCCCACCCCTGACAGCCTACATTTCCTTAATGTCCTACCCCATCCTGCCCTCCCACCCCAGTCCCACCATTACCCCAAGGAGAAGGGAAGGGTATGGGATCTTCTCATCCTCTCCTCCCTTGTCCCACTTAATCTCTATTCTTGATCCCAAACCCCTCCCCTGGCCCCAGTGCCTCATCCCATGTTGGCAGACTGGTCAGAAACAGTCACAAGAGGTCAGAGTCCCTGCCCCAAACCCAACCTCAGTGGTGAAACTCGGACTGGACTGGAGGGTGCAGGATGCTGCCACAACTCCACCTGCCTTCACTTGGGGTTCTGGACTTCAGGGTAGTCATCTTCCTCCATGGGGGGAGAGAATTTCAAGTTGGGGCCAAAGAACTTGTCTTTCACAAAGAAGAATTTCTGTCCTGGGAGGAAATCCTTGTTGTCTGGGGCGTCCCGTTGTTCCTTGATCTCTTTCTGCCCACTGGGGTTGGGGTTTTTGACACTGCCCACAAAGAGTGGAAGGTGGGTGACATCATCGAAGATGAAAAAGAGGAAGGGCCGGTTCATGTTGACAGAGAAGAGGGACATGCGGGACATGACCGCGCTGGTGGCAGCAGATGCCTCCACACCAGCCTCGTCCAGCTGTAGAGTGGCCCGGTGCTGGACGCTGGACACCACAAGCTTCCTCTCTGAGATCCCACGTAGGTCTGGGTCATGGAACAGCTCTTGGAGGCCTGTCCAGAGGCAGAGGGAAGCTGGTCATTACTGTGAGAGGACTTAGCCCTCCCTTCCTAGAAACCTGTGCCCAAAGGGGAAACCTGGCCCATCTGCCCTTTGAGGGAGAGGGGCGGCAGCAGTCTGAGGTCCAGGGCATGGCCCTATGGCCGGACTCTTCCCACTGCCTTTATAGAAACATCCAGCCTCATGGCTAGAGATTTCCTTAAGCTTCCAGACCCCCTTATGGCTCCTGGCTCCTTGCTCCATTTTGGCCTGTTTATTGTTGTTTTGATAACTATTTGAGTACAACTGGTTTTCTTTGTAATCCAAAATATTATTTTGTGTGTTTAAAACCATAATTCTGAATAGGGGTCCATAGGCTTCCCTAGACTGCCAATGGGGCCCTTGAACCCTTTGGATAAAGTGAGCTAATATTTACAAAGTGCTTAACACAGTGCCTGGCATGTAGCAGGCGCCGTATAAGTACTTATTATTTTCTTCTCCGTGACACAAAAAATGGATAAAAACTCCTGGGCAAGACCAGACCTCTCTTTTTACTGAGGAAGCACCTGGGACAAGAAAGGGGAAGCGGCTGCCCCACACGATCTGGTGAGTCAGAGGCAGGCCTGAGGCAGAGAAGCGAGGAGTCCTGACTCCCAGGCCAGGGATCTTCCCCCCGGCCACACTCCCATTCCTCTTGCACGGAAATATAAGGTACCAGGTACATGAAGAGTACCAGGTTTCTGAGTCAGATAGAGGGAGTCAGGTGGCACGGACAGAGGTCTGGATTCAGATCCAGGAAAATCTGGGTTCAGACCCTGCCTCTGACACTTATCAGCTAGGGGACGCAGCCTCGCTGGGGCTCAGTTTCACCATCTGTAAAATAAGAGAGTTGGACCAGACATCCTTGAAAGTCTCTTCCTGCTCTAATTCTATGCTTTAATCTAGATTTGAATCTTGGCTTTGCTGTTTACAAGCTATATGACCTTGAGCAGGTCACATTTAACCTCTCTGGGCCTCAGTTTCTTCAACTGTAAAATGAGGGGGTTGAACTAGATGGTCTTTAGGATTTCCAGCTCTAAATTTAGGCTCCCCAGGGGCTCCTAGTAGGCCAGGATGAAGGGGATGTATCTAAGGGCTCGAGCCACTACTGTCTTCCCACCTTCCAACCTCTAGTTCCAGGAGTGGACTGAGAAGACAAATCCTAGACACGAGCTCTGTTCTCCCCCCCCCACACACACAGAGCTCTTTTCCTTGCCCCAATCCTAGATGGTCTTACCCAACTGGCCAAGGGTCGACACCAGGTCCATCTGGTGGTCCAGGTGCAGCTTGGGGAGCATCACTTCCGTGGGCCTCTCCTTCATGAAGGGCTGGTACAAGGCAGCCCCGCTCAGGTTGCCTAGCACCTGGGAGGCATTCCATTCAAACTGGCTGGGGACTACGGCCACAAAACTCATGTTGTTCTTGAAAGGGATCTGAGCCACCTGGGGGAGAACCAAGGTGGGCAGTGAGGTCAAGGACCCTGGGGGAAGCAAAGGGAGATATGGGGCCTGGGGGCCCAGAGAGAGAGCCCAGAGCAAAGAAGGGAAGCCATGCTCTGGGCCTCTAGACCACTGACCTGCATACTGTTGGCTCTTGTATATCTAAAGCCCTGCCTCTCCAGGCAGGTTTCTCGGAAGCCCCCGGGGATCTCAAACCCGAGGGGCATCAAGAACAAAGTCATCCCTGAATAAGACCCACCCCAGTGCCCCCCACTACAATATCATTGACACGTAGTGACCCAGCCTCTGCTGGAAGACTGTAAAGAGATGCTCACTTCACTCTGGCCCCGGCCATCTCCTCGCACCTTGTCTTTTGAATTTATATTTCCAACACTTAATAAATGCCTTTCATTCATTCATTCATTCAGAGGTAGCTAGGTGGTGCAGTGGATAGAGCCGGGCCTGGAGTCAGGAAGACCTGAGCTCAAATCTGACTTCACATACTTACTAGCTGTATGACCCTAGCTCTGTCTGCCTCAGTTTCCTCAATTGTAAAGTGGAAATAGTAGCACCCATCTCACAAAGTTGTTGTGAGGATGAAATGATATAATATTTGTAAAGCACTTAGCATGCTGTCTAGCACATGTGTTGTTCAGTCAATTTTCACCTGTGTTCAACTCTCCATGACCCCATTTGGGATTTTCCATTTCCTTCTCCATCTCATTTGACAGATGAGGAAACTGAGGCAAATGGAGCAGAGTGACTTGCCCAGTGTCACACAGTTAGCAAGCGTCTGAGGCTGGATTTGAACTCAATTCCTCCTGACTCCAGACACTGCACCACCTAGCTGCCCTGCCTGGCACATAGCGGGCACCCTGGCACATGGTAGGCCCTTAATAAATGCTTATTTCTTTCATTCATTCAATGAGGGAAAAACCCACTGCCTTGGAGGCAGCCTCATTTGGACAGCTCCCATTGTTAGCACATTCTTCCCTTGATCTGGCCTAAATCTGCCTCTCAGTGCCTTGCACTTATGGCTCCTAGCTTGGCGCTCTTCTGCCAGGCAGAGCAAGGCTGATCTCTTGTCCACATGACTACTCTCTGGTATTTGAAGACATGGATCGTACCTTTCTTGCCTGGCCTCCAGTCCTCTCACCGGTCCAACTGGTTCCCTCTGGATGTGTCCCAGCTTACTGCCATTGAGAGTAGGTTTCCTGTCATTTCTTTCTTTCTTTTCTTTTGTTTTAAATTTATTCTGTAATTTCTTAATCCTTGTATCTCAAGTCCATAACAGAAGAGGTACTTACTAAGTCTTTGTTTAATTCAATAAGGCTCTGACTTCCCCATGTGCAAAGAGGCTATTGGACTCCATGCCACAGAAGAGAAAGAGTCTAGGCATGGTGCACTGAGCATAGAATCATGGGACCTGTGTTTGAATCCCAACTGTGACACTTAGCCCCACCTCTGTAACCTCGGGTGGGTCACAAACTCTCTGGCCTCAGTTTTCCCACTTTGCTAAAGGAAGGTGGTGGATGAAGCGGTCTCTAAGATCCCCTCCTATTATAGGTCTACAATTATATAATCTCCAAGCTCCCTTTCGGTTTTAAAAAGCCAAGGATCCTATTGTGGGTGCTCAGGCTGCTGCTCAGACTACCCTCATTTTTGGTGCTTTGCGAAACCCCAGGAAATGCCCAGCTGAAGATGGGGGGATGTGGAACCCAGAAGAGAAAGTTAATGGGCAAGAAGTGGAAGGGAGAATAGAAAGTATTGTTTTCTCTGAGGTTTGTTTTGCATATAACGAGTTTGGCAGCATGCAGGACCAGGCAGTGCAGGGTAAGAAATGACCTCAGAGTCAGAAAGACCTGGGTTCAAGTCCCACCACTGCATGAAACTGGACCAGTCACCTCACCCCTAGCGCCTCTGGGAACTCTCCAAGAAGATGAGTTACAGGGCAGTAGCTGACCCGCATTCATAGAGGAACGTTCCTCATCTGGGAGTTCCCTATGCTAGATGCTAGTGGTCTGGTCCCTATCCACCATCCCTACAGTGACTCCAAATTCAGCGCTCCTTCCTCTAGAATGGGGGATGGATGAAAAAATGAACACACTGAAGACAAGTGAGTACGAGAAATTATGGGAATTAAGGGGAAAATTAGCAAAATGGAAATGAAATAGAACAATTGAATTAAGAAAGAAAATAAAGAGCTGAGATTTTGCAAAAAAAAAAACCAATAACATTGATAAACCTTTAGCAAATATAATCAGTCAGAGAAGAGAGGAAAACCAAATTGCTATAATCAGCAGAGAGAAGGAGAACACAGTGAATGAGTAATGCCGGGGTTAAAGGCCAAACGATAGAAACAGCCACAAATTCTATTAGAGATAACAATGATAGAGATATAGATATACGACATTATCAGAATTTATGGGATGCATCCAAGGCAGAACTCTGGGGGCAAATTGGTTTCCCTGAGGGCTGATATTAACGAGAGAGAAAAAGAGAAAATTAATGAGTTGAGTTGGCCATTTTAAAAATTAGAAAATGAGACTGGAGGATAAAGGAGGAGGGAAGAAGGAGCAGGAGGTTTTAAGAGTTAGAGGGAGCTGCCCGAATAGGAAAAAATCTTTGCATCGAATTTCTTTGATAAGGGTTTGCTATCTAAGATATATAAACAATGAATAAACATCTAAGACTAATAGCCATTTCTCTAATAGATAAATGGTCAAAGAACATGAACTAGCAGTTTTCCAAAGGGCTGCAAAGAACCACTATGTTTAATAGAAATGTATATGTACAGCCTATATCAGATTGCGCACCATCTTGGGGAGGGCAATGGGGAGAGAAGGGGAGAAAAATTTAAAATTCAAAAGCTTATGGAAGTGATTGTTGATAATTCAAAATAAATTAAATACAAAAATAATAAATAAAAAAAGAATTCACAATCACATAAAAAAATGCTCCAAATCACTAATAGTAAAAGAAATGTAGATCAAAACATCTCTTGAGGTTTCACCTCATGCACGGCAAATTGGCAAAAAGGACCAAAAATGGCAACAGTCAATCTTGGAGGAGTTGCAGAAAGATAGGCACTCTAATACATTGTTGGTGGAGCTGTGAAATGGTATGAGCATTTTGGAAAACAATTTGGAATTATGCAAAGGAAGTTAACCAAAATTGAATCAGACTCCCTCATTGGGCTTATACCTCAAGGAAACCAACAATAAGGGGGAAAAAAAGTCCTCATATACTCCAAAATATTTATAATGGCACTTTTTGTGATAGCTTAGAATTGGAAACAGAGTAGATGTCCATCAATTGAGGAATGGCCAAATGAATTGTGGTACATGAATGTAAGGGGATATGACTGTACTATAAGAAATGATGTGTGTGGGGCAGCTAGGTGGATAGAGCACTGGCCCTGGAGTCAGGAGGACCTGAGTTCAAATCCAGCCTCAGACATATAATACTTCCTAGCTGTGTGATTCTGGGCAAGTCACTTAACCCCAATTACCTCACTAAAAAAAAGAAGAAGAAGAAGAAGAAGAAGAAGAAGAAGAAGAAGAAGAAGAAAAAGAAAAAGAAATGATGTGTGGGATGAATACAGAGAAGCAAGGGAAGAACTACATGAATTGAACAGAGCGGAAGAAGCAGAGCCGAGAAAAGAATATACACAGTGACTGCAACAATGTAAATGGACAGAACAACTACACACCAGAAAACCAAAAGTAAATGTAACCCAATTAAAAAGTTCAAGTAAGACTCAATTGAAGAGGTATGAGAAGACAGCCCCAACCTACCCCTTGCTGGAGGTGGGAGGTCCACAGGTCTTAAACATTGCACAGGTTTTCAGACTTTTTCAATGTATTGATCAGTTGTGCTGATTTTTTTTTTTCTTCCTCTCTAAAAAATACTATTTGTCTTATGGGATGGCTCTCTGGGAGGGATACATGGGATATTATGGTGGTGTAAGAAACAGAAGGCATCAATAAAAACTTTTTTTTAGAAGAGTCAAAGAAGCAAGTTGACTGGTCACCAAGCCAAGCAGATGGCTAGGTACTCCTGAGGCCTCTTAGCCCCAGTGACCATGGACTATCCCATAAGCAAGAATGGATTTAAGGAGTACTTGGAGACTGAGCCCCTCCTATACCCCAAAGAGATCAATGATAGAGAGAAAAGACCTGTGAATACAAAAATTTTTATAGTATAGCAGCTATTTCTGTGGTGGCAGAAAACTGGAAGCTAAGGGGACACCCATCCTTTGGGAAATAGTTGAATCAGTGATGATATATGACAGTAATGGAAAATGAGTTTGAACCATAAGACATAGCTTTAGAGAAGTCTGGAAAGACTTGTACAAACTGATGCAGAGTGAAGTGAGCAGAACCAAAAGAACAACTGATGCAGAAACAAAGTTGCAAAGATAAACAACTTTGAAAGACCTAAGAACTTTGATCTGTGCAATGACCAGCCAGGATTCCTGAGGACCCATGACACAGCCTGTTCCCAACCTCCTGCTGGAGAGGTAACAGACTCGAGGTGCATAATGAGACAGACATTTTTGAAAATGAACCTTGTGGGGAATTTGTTTTGCTTGACTGTGCATATTTGTTGCAAGGGTTTTCTTTTTCCTTTTCTTTTCTTTTACAATGGATGGAATGTGGAAAGAAGAAAAAATACATGTTTGTTAACTTAACAAATCAACTTCTTTAAATAAAACTAAGCACTTACCACTCATCCTGGAACAGATCAAGCAGAGCCCACCCTCACTCTGTCCTCTCCAGAGCCCTGAATGTCTTTTGCCATCCTTCAATGTCCAGGCTCCAGAGTCCCTGGCATCTCAAGAAAGGGGACCCGGGCTAAGCCAGCTTGAGGCTCTCACCTTCCCCTCCTCCCTGTGCCACTCACCAGTACATCTGCCTGTTCCAGCAAGAACCAGCGCAGAGGGTATTTCTTGGCCTTCATCATTACCACGGGGACTACATACTTCTCATCCAGATGAAAAACATCAGTCTTGGTCAGGCTGGGATCAAACTTGGTCTTCCAGAAACCTGCAGCCAAGCAGAATGGAGGAGCTACCAAGACTGGCTGGTCTCTGTGCAAAGAGCACTAGGTTGGGAGTCAGGAGACCAGGGTCAGGTACCAAGGTCTGCATCCTACTCCCTGTGGGAAAGGGCAAAATCATTTGCCCTTTCTGGCCCTCAGTTTCCTTCTCTGTAAAATGAAGGGATTAGATGAAAAAACCTCAAGTTTCCACAGCTTCAAACTCAATGGTACTCACTCTCCATCACTTCCTCATAGCCATCCCCTTGCCAAATCTAGAGCCTACCCCCACAGCATCTCCTGCATTCTTTCCCTTCCCTCCATCTCCACCCACACTTGCAGGGGTGGGCAGCCTGTGGCTTTGAGACCACATGTGGCCCTCTAGGTCCTGAATCCAAATGGATTCAGTCAAAAGGCCACACTTGAGGACCTTGCAACTAGCCCCCCCACCCCAATTCAGCCCCTCATTTCCTCTCTTCCTGGATTATTCAAGGAGCTTCCTAAATGGTCTCCCTGCCTCCAGGCCACTGTCCAACAAATGCCAAAGCCACATTCCCAAAGTCCAAGTCTGACCATATCACCTCTATTCCTCTAGGGTGAATGTCTGACATGCAAAGCCCTTCACAGCCTGGCCTTGGCCTGCCTTTCCAGATCAGACTTGGAGTATGCATTACTCTACAATCCAGGCAAACTAGCTTGCTTGCTTGTTATCCCTTACATCTCCCACGTCTTGGTCTTTGCATAGCCTATGTGTCCCCTGTGCCTGGAAGTCACTTCCTGCTCCTAACTCTCAGAATCCTTTACCCCCTTCAAAGTTGAGCTCAGCTCCCATCAGCTATAAGAAGTCTTTCCTACTCCCTGCCCTACTCTGCCAGCTGCTGACTTCTCCCCATAATTACTTTTTATTTGTATTTTATATAAAAGAGCCTTCTTCTACGTGTATAATATTATTTCTCCAATAAGATGCAAGTCCTTGAGGGAAGGAACAGGTTTTATTTTTGTTTGAGGATCTCTAGTGCCTGGTACAGTAACTGGCACATTTTTTAAAAAATTTAGACTAGATCTGTGATTTCCTTATTCTAGGGCAGAGGTGTCAAACTCCTGAGTGCAGCCCCAACTAGATTCAAATATAATTGGGGACTGTTTGACAAAATAAATCAAAATGCGATACAACATAGATAATGTTAATTTGTGGTTTTCTAGGTCAATATATGGGGCAGCTAGGTGCTGGTGTCGGGAAGACCTGAGTTAAAATCCAGCCTCAGACACTAGTTATATGACCCTGGGCAAGTCACTTAACCCTGTTTGCCCCAGTTTCCTCATCTGTCAAATGAGTTAGAGAAGGAAATGGCAAACCCCTCCAGTATCTTTGCCAAAACCCCAAATGGGGTCATGAAGAAGCAGGTACCACTGAAAAAGACCAACCAAAAGCAACAACAGTCAACATGCATCCCAAAGACCCATTTCTATTTGAGTTAGACACCAGTGATCTAGGGAACTTCCAGTGAGAAAACAACCTCTTAAATGCTGGACAGCTCTTGGAGCTGGGGAGCTGCCTGGCATTCCGAGAGGCCAAAAGATTGGCCCGGAGTCACTTAATCGGTGTACCTGAGAGGCTAGAGTTGAGACTAAACCAGGTCTAACCGAATCCTCAGCCGGCTTTCTACTCACGAAGTCATGGCACTAATCACCTAATTAATGCAAATTAATGAACTAATACTGGTTAATTAGTATGGTAACACTTTAATGCTGGTTCAATTAACCGCTGATCAACTAGTAGTTATTAAGTATCTCCTATGTGTCAGCCACTGTGAGAAGTACTGGGGTTACAAAAACAAAACAATCCCTACTCCTAAAAGCTTAGTTGTAACAGGGGAGACAAGAAAGAAATGGATATGTATATTTACATGTATATATATATGTATGTGTATGTGTGTGTATATGTGTATGTGTATATGTACATGTATGCATATGTTATGTGTGTATGTGTAAAGAGAAAAAATTCAAGTGCATACAAAGTGGTTAAATCCAAGTCATTTGAGCCTTTGTGGGGAGGGTGATCAGAAAAGGCTTCCCGGCACTTGATTTACATCTTGAAGGGAAGAGAGGAATTCTTGGGGGTGAAGGTGAGAAGGCGGTGAATTCCAGGCACGGGGTGCACAAATGAAAAGACACAAAGATGGTGGATGGAGGAAGGGAGGGAGGCCAGTTTGGCTGGATGGAGAGTGTGTGGAGGAATAATGTCCAATGAAGCTGGAATGATGAATGGGGGCCAGGTCGTGAGGCGACCTAAAAGGTAAATAGGAATTTCTGTTTCCTCCTACAGCCAGACAGAAGCCCCTGGAGTTGAGTAGCGTAGTGAAGTGGTCAGATATGCACTTAAGGAAAATGATTTCATCAGCAGTGTTGAGGATGAACTGGAATATGGAGAGAATGGAGGCAGGGAGGCCACTGTAATACTTCAGACAAGAGGTGACATGGGCCTTCACTAAAGTGGCAGCTGTATGAGGTAGAGAGAACATGTCAGAGTCAATAGAAGGAGCTAGAAATAGAAAGATTAGGCACCTGATGGGCTATGGGAAGAGTGAAAGAGTCTAGTAAAAAGCTGAGGTTGGGGCAGCTATGTGGCAGAAGTGGATAGAGCACTGGGCATGGAGACAGAAGGGCCTGAGTTCAAATCCAGCCTCAGACACTTGCTGTGTGACCCTGGGCAAGTCACTAAACCCCGATGGCCTCAAAAAAATTGCCAAGGTTGCAAAGATGGTGATTGGAAGGATGGTGGTGCCTTCTACAAATAGAGGGGATTTGGAGGAGGAGAGGGTTTAGAGGAAAAGATAATGAGTTCTGTTTTGGATGGGTTGATGTTGAGATGTTGATAAGACATTCAGCTTGAAGTGTCCAGGAGGCAATTGGTGATTTGGGCCTGAAGGAGCCTCCTAGGGCAGAGACTTAGGGTGGATGCTTAGATCTATGAGTCATCTGCCTTTGAGATGATAATTGAAACCATGGGAACTGATGAGGTCACTAAGAGAGAAGCCTGGGAGGCCTAGGACAGAGCCTTGGGGAACACTCACACTTTCTGATTCTTGATTCTCTGATGGCTGAATGTCCATTCAGCTCTAACAATTTGCGCATCTATGGGAGTTTCTTCCCCACCACCACCCCAGACTAACTAAAAGGGAGCAGCCAGGCAGGAGGCAGAGCTGTGACTGTGTTTGGGACCCTGGAGATGCTGGCTATGGCCAACTGGCCATTTTTCACAGATAGATGAATATCTTATCTACTGCCAATCTCTCTCCAGAAGCTGGCTTCTCCCACCTCCTGCCACACACTCAGGGTGCTATGTCCTTCCCTGGCCGTATTCTCTGGGGGCCTCCACCTCCCATCCCTCCTCTTCCCAGGGCTTCTGATCCTACCACACGGCTGGCACCACCAGGGATCTTCCCTTGTAGGCTCAGCCTTCTGGGGGCTCCCAGGGCTGCAGTGAATGAGGGAGGGGGAAGGAAAGAGAAGAGGCATGATGGGGGGCAATCTTGGCACATGCTGGCTCCTACCCTGAAAATACACGGCATTAAGGAGTAGCATCACTGTGTTTGCTGGGAGCTCCGACAGAAAGTTCTCAATCTTCCCCTGTGTGGCCTCCTTCACCCATTGGTTGATGACCTGAAGGTCATCCTTCTCGTTCCCTTTTAAGATGGCGGGCTTCGCACCAAAAAATTTCTCTGACTGCTCCAGGAATTCCTGTTTGACTGGGAGGCCTGCGGAAAGAAGCCAGATAAAGCTATGTTCAGAGATCAGCGTTGGAAAGAGGGGTGGATGTGGAATCAGGGAAACCCCAGTTCTGCCACTTACTAGCGTGGGCTTGTGCAAAGAACCCTGGACTCCAAGCAAAAATACCGGGGTGGGAGCATCCCCTTGCTGGCTGTGAGCCTGTGGGTGAGTTGCTAAACCTCTCTGAGCCTCACTTTCCTCTTCTGTAAAACAGACAAATTCTCCACACATTCTCTCTGTCTCGTTGGGAGTTATGAGTGAAGAGTAAGCCAGTATCGAGCACACACACCTTTTTCCAGGTACATCTTGGAGGCCATGCGTAGGGCTGTGCGGCCCACCTCCTGGCGGGCGCCATGTAGCGTATGATGCAGGCAGGACAAAGATTCTGCACGCAGGACCTTTTGCAGTTGCTGGGCCGTCTTAGTCTTGGCTCCTGGAGAACACGCCGGCTGTGGTCCCATTGGGGGTATCACCAGGCTGGCACACCCCCCCACCCACATCCCACCTTCGCAAGCCACTGCACCAGATACCGCCCCACTCTAAAAGGGGGGTAAGGAACCATGCCCCACAAAAGCCCCTCTTAGTTCTCACCTCCACACCTTTGCTCCTATTCTTGTGCCCTACCTGGGATGTTCTCCCCTCCTTTCCTTAATCTGCCCCTCCTTTGAAGCCCAGCTACAGCCCCAGCATCTTGGTACCTAGGGCATAGGCTGCCCTCTATGGTCCTCTAACTATTTTTGTGTGAGTCTCCTCTACCTTGAAAGCAGGGGTGCTGTCTCCCACTTGTGCCCTCATATCTCCCAGCTGAGCACTGAGTCCATAGTAGGCACTCAATAAATGTATCATTAATTTAACAGAGAGCATTGTTCTGTCCCCAGTCCCCCTAGCATAGTACTGAGTACATAGTAGGCACTCAATAAATGCGTCATTAATTTAACAGAGAGGATGTCTGTCCCCAACTCCTTTCTGATAGGAAACCCTGAGAGTAACCCTTCCCCCAGACATCCCAGGAGGGGCCACATGGCATATGTAGTCAGCATCTGAGGCAGCTGGGAAATTCAGGGATTTCCTACTCATTCCGATTAGACTGGGTTGAGGGTACTCCTGCCAGCTCAATCACTGATTCACTCTGTGACCCTGGACAACTCACTCCCTGACCCTCAAGTTTCCTCCTCTGTAGCAAGAGGGAACTGGGCCGACTGATCCCTGGGGTACCTCCCGGCTCTCCCATTTTAGGGTTCTGCCCCCTCTGAAGCAGGGGGTCGGCCCAGTTACCTAGTTCAAGATGATATAATGCTAAAGCAACACTGAGGGGCGACAGGACCACATTGGGGCTCGTGGATGTCTGCAGGACTTTGGCAAACAGGTCTAAAGTGAACTCCATCATGGCCTCGGCCAGCTTGTGGGTCTGCTCTGCTGAGGGTGTCTCCTTGCAGCCAGTCTCCACTCTCTGCCAGGCCTCCTCTAAGGGCAGCAGGCAGCTGTGCACCCTCGGGAGGGGATCGTGTGTTGGAGCCCCAGAGATGAAGGCATCTGCTCTACTGGGGTGCTCCTGGGTGTCCGTGGGAAAGTTCAAAGCCCCAGAATTTTCTGGTGGCCCCATGGAACCCACTGGTGTCCTGTCTGAATCCTGGAGGAGAGAAAGGAGAGTCAGGAAGAATGAGAAAGTGAGCCATGGTCCTATTTCCTCCTGACGACGCACTGTGCTAAGGAGAGAACATGGGCCTGAAGTCTGAGGGCCTGAGGCGCTGCCACTTACTACCCATGTGACTTTAGGCAAGTTATCCTCCTCTGTAAAAGGAGGGAGGGTGGATCACATGACCTCCAAGGTCTTTTCCAGTCCTAGAGCCAGGATCCTGAATCCATTGGGGATCCCAGAAAACCTCACAAGCACATAAGAGTATCAGTAACCAAATAACCACATGTGGTTTGAGGGGGCGAGGGAGAAAGTCAAGGAAAATGTTGCCTTAATACGGAGCAGAGATCTGGAGATGAGAGGCCACCCGCCACCAAGGACCTCTTAATCGCCAAATCTCCCGGCCTTTTCCCAGTCCTTCCCCTTCTTGGCCTCTCTGCAGCTCTTCACACTCTCTTGTCCAGGATTCTCTCTCTCTCTCTCTCTCTCTCTCTCTCTCTCTCTGTCTGTCTCTCTCTCTCTCTCTCTCTCCCTCCCCCTCCAAGGTCTCCTCCTCCTACCTCTCTGACCATTCCTTCTCAGTCTCTTCTGCTGGATCTTCATTCAAGTCATACCTGCTAACTGTGGGTGTCCCTCTTCACCTCTCCTCTATTTCACTTGGTGATCTCATCCACTCCCATGGATTCATTCTTCATCCTTTTGCTGGGATTCTCAAATCTACCTGTCCAGCCCTACCCTCTCTCCTGACCTCCAGTCTTACATCTCTACCTGTCTCTTGGATATCTCAAATTGGATGCCCTGTCGATGTCTTCAACTCAACATATCCAAAACTAAACTCATTCTCTCTCTTCCCAAACCCTCCTCTCTCCCTGACTTGCCTACAATTGTTGAGGGTGCCATCTTCCTCCTCATCACTCTGGCTGGCAACCTAAGTATCATCCTCACCTCCTCAAGCTCTCTCACCCTCCCATACCCAATCTGTTGCCAAGCCTTGTCAGCCTCCACCCGCAGTATCCAGCATATACATCCCCTGATGCTGCCACCACCACGGCACAGGCTCTCGTCACTAATGCAAAAGTCTTCTGTTGGTCACCCTGATTCATGCTTCTCCCCACTTCAGTCCATCCTCCACTAAGCTATCAAACTGACCCACATGGATACCTCAAACGACCCTCCTTGACACATTTGGAACCCCACCAGTCCTTAGTATCACCCCTTCCTGAATGTCACCTTATTTCCCCTTCTCTCTGGACCTTTGCCATTGGCTCTCAGTCCTGATTGCTGACCCTCCCGATGGGTCTCCCCACTCCTCTCTTGCCATGCCTACTCTCTCTAGGTTGTGTGCCCCAGCATGTAACCCCTCATCCCTCTGGCAAACAGAACCATAGCATTCTTTTAGAATCACAGATTAAGAGCTAGAAGGAATCTGAAAGGCCATCTAGTCTGACCTCCTCATGTTACAGATGAGGAAACTGAGGCTGAGGGTGTGAGAGTAACTTGCCTATGGTCACACAGGTAATATGTGTCATTGGCAGGATTTGAATACAAGTCATAGGATCTTAGATGTAGAGCTGGAAGGGACTTCAAAGCCTACATGTGAAGAAACTGAGGCCTCGAAAGGAAAAGGGTTTTGCCCAAAGTCACAATGTACGGACTAAGTGGCAGGGCCAGGATGAGAGCCCAGGATTAGGAGGAAGCAAAGAGGTGTTTGGGGGCCACTCCTGGCAGACCCTTGGTGGTGGGGCTTTATGAAACTGAGATGTTTCCTGAGTTGTCCTCTTGATTTCACTCCTTGCTCCATCCCTCCTTTAATGCTAATTCCTCTCTCTCTTCAGAACTGCTGTCCCCTTCCCTTTCACCTTTCCCCATTACTAACTGAGAAATAATGCCCGTGCCAAAGATGCCAATAGCTGATAATGCTTTGATAACAAAGTTCCTTCCCTTATATATGAATTATATCCCAGGGCTCTGTCCAGGGGTCCTTCATCTCTTCATCTCTCTCTCTGTCTCTGTCTTTATCTTTGTGTCTCTGTCTCTTTCCTATTTCTGTCTCTTTTCTATCTCATTCTCCCTTTTCTATCTCTGTCTCTGTGTTTCTTTCCTATTTCTCTTCTTTCTCTTTTCTCTCTGTCTCTGTCTCTTTTCTATCTCATTCTCTCTTCTCCTATTTCACTTTTCTCTCTCTCTCTCTCTCTCTCTCTCTCTCCCCCCCCCCCCCTTGGGTTTAATTATCACTTCTATGCCAATAACTATCAAATTCACATCTCCAACTGCCTGCTGGACATTTCCACCTGGATGCCCTACAGGCATTTCAAAATCAACATGTCCCAAAGGGAACCAATTATCTTTCCCCCAATCTCATTTCAGAGTTTTAAATGTTTCCCATTCCGGCTCAGCCTACTGCTGTAGGCTAATTACACGTCAGTTCCCCTCACTAACTTGGCATCCAGCCCAATCGTCCCATCTGCTGTTGCCCCTATAGGGTAGTTCATCTGCTGTAATCTCCAGCCTACATGCCTTTGCACAGGCTGACTATCCTCCCAGACCCAGAATACTCTCCCTCCTCAATTCTACCTCTCCCAAGTCCTGATTCACTTGAAGGCAGCCCAAGTACCACCTCCCTCAAGAAACCATTTCCAACTCAGTTGTCAGTCCCCTCCCCCAGCCCCACCAAAATCACTCCGAATAATCACTTTATTTTGTGAAGTCCTTGTAATTACTTTATCTGTGAATATTTTATTATTTATTTGAATTATTTTATCTGTGAATCCTGCAGTAGAATTCAAACTCCCTGAGGGCAGGCACTTTGTTTTGTCCCCAGCATAACTGGGCAGGTAATGGGGGCCAGGGGAAAAGGCCTCCCTGGTGGCTCTCCAACCACACGCTTGCTTGTGCTTGTGGAATACGCCAGACCCCCACTTCTACCCTGAAACTCGAGCTCCCGTTACTGGTGAATCACTTTGGGGCCCTGACCCAAGGGCTGGCCCCTTGTTTTCTCTGCTCCATTCTTCTCACCACTGGGCTCCCATTACCTGGTTGCCTGACTTGAGGAGGAGAAGCAGGGGTACTTTCTCCTGTTTCTGCCCCTCCATAACTGCATCACGGACTGGCTCCTGGAACAGGAAGCATATTGAGACGCTACCTCCTTTCAGAAAGCCCAACCACTACCCCTCTTGATCTGGAGCCTACAAGAAGGCTTGTCCCTTCCCCAGCTTTCCTCTCCTACTAAGTCAGGGGTCCCAGCCTGGGGCAGATGCTTCCACAGTATCCATACCCCATCTCCCTATGACAAAGCCCTTCTCCAGTTAACAGGAGGAAAGCAGTAGGCAAGGCACAGTGAGCAGTATCTCCTACCCCCCAACCCTCCCACAACCTCAGAACCCCTTCCAAAGGGCTTGTGCTCTCTCTGTCTTTCCCCACCCCATCCCTATTTCCCCACTTCCCAAAGGGGTCTCGCCAGCCCGCCGTCCTTACTGATAAACAGGATCTAGGCAGGACAGACAGGCCAAGCAGCAGGAGGGCCCAGATCGGGGGTGCCATGGTCCTGGAACAGGGGAGACAATTTGTTATCCATCCTTATCTCAGGGCAGCACATGCTTTCACACTCCCCTTCCATCTCCCCAGGGCGAATCCTATCCCCTCCTTCCAAGTCCAGCTCAAATCCCATCTCCTTCAAGAAGCCTGAGGACCACAATGACCTCTGAACCAGGATCATCATTCAGCATTTGGCATACGCTCTTACCTGTCAGCTAGCAGTGACATGGTGCTTTACGTTTTACAATGCGCTTTACATAGTTTATCTCATTTGATTCTCACAAAAACATGAGTGCTATTATTACCCTCATTTTACAGATGAGGAACCAGAGGCTGAGAAAAATCAATGACTTGCCTAGGGTCACACATCTCTGATGTGTCCAGGGCAAGATTGGTCTTCCTGACTCCCATTGGCACTGTCTGCCCCTCACCCAGATGCCAGATGAGATGACTGGCCTGAGGCCTTCCAGCTCCAAAGCTACATTCCTATGACCTTTACACAATAGTTGACTGGTCAGTGGGAAGAGTTGGAGGGAAAGGAGCATGTTAGAAGATTCTTGGGTACCACTTGCTCCCACATGGCATGGGGCCTTTTTCCTACCCTGGTTGGGGTAGGTAGTGACCAGAACTGACTTAGACCAGGGCCATTTCCTACACCCCTTTGGTGGAAACCCTATGTAAAGAAGGCAGTAGAGAGAAACTCCTGCCCACTTCCCAGAACCCACGGGGCCCTTCTCCCTCCTTGCTAGTAACTCTGGCTGAAGGCCCAGAGCTCCCTGAGGTTGTGAAAGGCCTAGATAAGGAGGACTCCACTCCAGCATTCCCATTGTCTGTCCACTCCAGGCTTGCTCTCTCCAGCCTGCTCCAGCCTCTTCTACTCTCAACATAGATCCCTCCCGGCCTCATGTGCCGCCCCCCCCCCCCCAGATAAGAAGGAAAAGTAGAGGCCATGGGGCCCACCTAAGCTGCTCTGGTGTGGCTCTCTGCAGACCACTGGCCTCCCACAGCAAAGTTAGGCCCTCGAGATGACGGACAGCCCTAACCCTGTAAGGGAGAGAGTTCGCATGACCCAGTTGGAAAGAGCATCAGGCCTGGAGTCAGATGAGACGGGTTCAAATTCTGTGCCTAATATTTATGCTTGTGTTAGCCTGGCCAAGTTACCACCTCCCCAGACCTGTTTTCTCATCTAAAAAATAAGAGATGGGACTGCATAGCTTCTCAGGCCCCTTCCAGCCTTAGACCTAGGATCATTCAGGGTTTAACTCCATCAGTTCAAGCTTCCCTGGCCCCAGAATCCAGCTCTCTGGCCCAGGTTACACACTGGATCCCTGGGGGATTTGCAGCCCAACCCCCCCACCCCAACCTTCAGGCCTACCCACTTACCTTGTCAGGCTCCTGGATGTTGTGTACGACGTGTCCACTTTGACACTGTCCTGGGCTCTGGCCCCAACTGCTGCCCTGCCCAGCCCTCCCACCCTGACCTTTGATCTCAGTCTTTTTCCAGATTTCTCTCCCTTTCAGCAAATATTGACCGACACATCCATTTAAACATTTGTATAGAGGCCAAGCCCCCTTTCCTGTTTAGTTTTCTGGTGTTCTCCTTCCCACCCCCACCCCCAGCTTGGGGGCCCAAATGGGGACCTGACAAGACAGTTTTAGGATCACTGTGTCCTAACCCACGGAGAGGCCCATGTCCATGAGTGGCCCCTAACCATCGAGGGAACAGGTCAGAACCAGTGCAGAGGCCCGGCCAGTGGAGCTGGGGCAGAGACTGGGCAGCCCAAGCCTGACCCAAGCAGCACTGTGAAATACAGCACGCTCTACCACAAGCACTGGCCTGACCGCCCTCTGGAGAGGTCTGGGTTCCGTCACCTAGCGAAGCCAGCGGTGTGACCTTGGGCAGGTCCCAAGCTCAGCATCACCTCTGCAGAAGGAAGGGGCTGGACTTACGGTCTGAAACTCTGCCCGAGACCCAGGGGGGATGGGGCATAACCCTGTCACCCCAATGGGCCAGAACCCAATGTCCAGGCGCCTGTTGCCTGTCTGGGGCCCAGGCAGTCACTTTTCTCCAAAGAACTCAAGGCTGGTGGCTTCCTGCTCTCCAGTTCCACCAGCTAGCCTGGGTGACAAGTCCATTTTGACCCACTGCCATTGGTTAGGGGGATCCCAAGCCTGGGACTGCTTGGTGAGCCGAGGCTGGGCCCGGCCCCCACAGATGGGCAGCAGGCCTTTCCCCCTCAGAGAACCTTCATTTGCTCTAGCTCTTGTGCGTACCTATTCAGGCGCCGTCTCCTCCATGAGAACGTGAGCTTGTAGAGGGCATCCCTAGAGTCTGACACCGTGCTAGGCACACGCTGCGCTTAATGCCTACTAATTAACAAGTTAGGGACTTCTCTCTCTACTCCTAGCCCCAATGGGGACAGACACCACTCCTATGAAAATCCTCTAACATCCACATGCTCATTTCTTTCAACTTGACCGCTGGGTTTTCTAACTTGTCAGTCAACTTTAATGCTGTGAGGGCTTACTACAGGCTCCACACTGAGGATACACCTGGAACTTTGCTGGGTGAACCCAAGTGACTCAATCCCACCGAGCAGGCGGGCAAGGCTCACCTTCCTTTACGGGTGGAGTTTTGGGATCCTAAGGCTCCACAGCACCTGGCGCCACCACCACTTGATTGCTAGGGATGTTGGGGTCTCCACTAGCTTTCTGGGCATCCTTCAGCTAAAACTGAGGGGGGTGGGCCGCACAGCACCGGTCCCTTAAGGAAGGGCGCCCATCCTTTTCTTAGGGAGGCTGGAACTCATTAAGGGAAGTGGTTTCCTCATAAGGCTGCCTATTTTGATCTGATAATGGGCCTGCTTCCTTCCTGCCCCTCCTACTGTACCCCAGCCCCCACATCAACAGTCTTACTCCATTTCATGGCTCTTCCAAAGTGTTTATTGTCATATTTACATCTATTGCAAATAATGGGAGGCTGGAACCAAGAGGCATCCCTGCTCCTCCACCCCGGGCTCTGGGAATGTTGGCCCATAAGATATTCCTGGGACCCAAGGGAACCTCTTCCCCAGTCTGACAGCCAAGGGCCCTCTGGGGCAAGGGTCCAGAAGCTGCCGCCCCAGCTCAAGGCACAAAATGCTAGGGTGAGATGGGAGGGGAGGGGAGGGATTTCCCCTCTATCCCCTCTGGGGATGGGGGTTGAATGGAAGGATCCACTGGCTATCTGGTAAGCCAAGCTTGACTCAACTCTCCTGTTGCCTCATTTCCTCTCTCTTCCCCCATGCTGGTCCTAAACCAGATAGGACAAGGACAGAAAGGAGTCTCTGGGACAAAACAATTGTCATCCTGAGCCTGCCCCAGACAGGACTCCACCTATGGGCTGAAGCCTCCAGGAGCGGTCAGTGATCAGCACCGGCATCACAACCCCACCGAACGTCTGAAGACACTGTCATCCTCACCCCTCACTCCCCGCTCTGCCTTTTGTCCTGGGGTACGCAGAGTGGCGGGACGTCCTCATGTGAGGGAAGGAGGTGAGGACTCGACAGTCATGGCCTCCTAGGGCCATCACCACCCTTCTCCTTCAGGACCTCATCAGGGCGAGGCAGATCCAGCTAAGGAGCAGCCTCTGTGTCCTCCAACCTCAGCTTCGTGGTGGGAGGGGGGCCAGGAAAGTGACATCCTCAGCCAGCCGACACCCAAGGCACGGGTCAAGGCCTCTCCAGGGCTCCCACGTCTCCTCTATTCTCAACAGAGCACTGGCCCCGAGGGCTTAAGTCCAGGATGTGCCCACCCCTATGCCTAGAGGCCCAGGGCAAAGCTTTTGGAGGTTTAGCAGGGGTACAAAGGGGGATGAGTCTTGGGCCTTGGGGTCTAGGACTCCTCTCTTTGGTGTCAGGCACAGGTGGTATGGAGCCCTGAGGCTCTTCGCCCAACTGGGACGTGCCCTGGAAGCCCAAACACCATACCTGCTGGGTGAGTTTTGAGACAGACGGGCGAAGTCACCAAACCAGGGAAGAGAAATCTAGGCCCACGTTTGCCAATCCTGAGCACATTTGCCAATTCCTCAGCCTGGGTCTGCTATGTCCCTCCCCTATGCCAGGAGTCGGATGGCCCCATTGTCTGAGCCCAGTAAAAGGTGACGCTTGGTGGGTAACACAGCCAGGCTTGTGAGCGTCCCCCGGAAGTTCTCCGAGCTGAGCTTGGTGGTGGCCTGAGAGGGCGTCTCCGTCAAGGAGCAGATGCCAATCTTGTTGGCCACGGTGCCCGTCACCACCTCGCTGCCATAGAGGTCGAAGGTGTGAATGGGGTCTGAGGGGGACTTGTAGTGGTGGGTGGGCTTCTGTTCCAGCTCTTTCCAGATGGTCAGGGAGTGGTCTGAGGATGAGCTGATCAGGGTGCTCCCTTCCACAGCCTGGCCCAAAGGAAGAGGGAGATCACAGCAATTAGCCAGAATTCAGGGTGTTCCCCTTCCTCCTGCAAGCTGGGCCTTGGGCTACCCATAATGCCCATAAAACCGATCCTCAGAACCCATTATGCAGGGACAGGCCTGGATCTTAAGGTGGGATCACTATTACGGAGGATGCTCAGACTCTCGCCACTGACTCTTGGGATAACTGGCCCTTTCCCCAGCTCAGCAAGCCCTATCGGGAAGGTGGAGAAAGGTTCTTCCCGATTCCTGACTACCTGAGTAGCTAGCTCCCTCCTCCACCTCTCACCTTCCTCAGCAACACTCTGGGGCTGGGAGTGAAGAGAGGAGCTAGGGGTCCTGACTCATGGGCCTGAAGTGCCCCCACCCCCCATTGTCACTAAGGGAGAGTCAGGGGGAGGAGAAGAGAGCCTGGACTCTGGTCAGCCATGCGGGGGCAGTAAACAGGCCTCCCCTGAGCTTTATTTAACCTCAACTAGGTCAAGGACAGAGGGACTGACCCCTGCCCCTTGGGGCCAGGCAAATATGGACAAGGGTTACTCATTAGAACGGGGCCCCAGGGGGGCAGAAGCGACACCTCCACTCTCACTCCCCCCAGCAAAGCCCCTGCCACATGGAGGTACCTATTATCAAGTCCCAAAGCTATGTGGGATGCTGGGCCAGAAGCACAACACACAACGCAGGCTGGATATTGGCTCAAACCCCAATCAACTCTTAGGGTCTTGAACTCCAAGACAGAGAGCTGGGTGAGGGGAGCTGGTAAGAAGGAACCCGGCTCAGGTCTGTCCTGTTCACCTTCTGGTCAAGCAGCCCGAGCTGCAGGCTAAGATGTCTAGGTTGGACCCGTGCTATGGGAGGCAGGGAAGAAGACCCCACCTTGATTTGCAGGATGTCGCCCTCGTGAGCCGGCCACCCTCGAAGGATAAGTCCGGTCCTGGTGTCCAGTAGTACCATGAAGCCCGAGGAGAAGCCCGCTACAACGCTTCGGCCACTGGGGCTGACGGCCAACGATCGGACGAGGCCAGCGTTCAAGCCACCCCCAAGACGGAACTCATGCTATGGGACCAGAGACAAGGGCTGAGGGACGGCCCAGCTGCCTCCGGGCCTCCCCACGGCCCTCTCTGCCCTGTCATTTACTGCTCCCCACAATACTTGAGGGCCTCCTTTCCCCTACCATCCCTGTTCCCCTAGAGGCTTCTCGTCCACTTAACAAGGCCTTGTCTTCCCCAGGAGGAGCCCCTGAGAAGGTCCAGCGAGAGGGGCACAGTGTTTCCTGTCCTTCCTCTGTCTGAGTCTCCACGTCTCCCAACTACGAGCACAACCCAGGGACTGTTTCCTGTGTGTTTCCTGTGCCCTAGCACACACCTGCAGTCCGGGCTTCCGACAGTCCACAAAACGCAGGGTGGAATCCGCACTGGCCAGGGTGATGCTGGTGTGGGGGGCAGGCATGACAGCCACAGCAGTCCAGGGCACCCGACTGTCCCAAGCCTCCACCGTCCGCACCGTCTTCCCTGGGAGGGTGCAAGCACCGCGTCGGGGGGCCAGGAGGGAACAGCCGGAGCACCCTCCTCTGACGTTACTCCAGCCGTCTGCCCGCCATCTTTCTGTTGCTTCCCATGGGCAGCTCTCAGGGCCCTCCCCTACACAGGCCTGCTGCCCCCTCTGGCCTGGCCTCAAGCCTGCCCCTAGCCCTGCCTCACCCACCCTTCCCCATGCCCAACCCCAATCCCTCTCCCACCCATATGCCAACCTAGCACCACCTTCCTACTACTAAGCCCCCAGGCTAACTCCCTTCCCTTTTCCTTCCCACCCCCAACAACCATCTCCCTCCAGCCCACCTCCTTCTCCAAATTCATCTTACCTGCAGACCCATCACAAGAGGCTAGCGGTGGGTCAGTGCTGGCTCCAACCTAACCCCTGCGTCCCGGCCAGTGTCGTCGGCTGCCTCCCCCC
This sequence comes from Vombatus ursinus, assembly GCF_900497805.2. Classification (NCBI taxonomy): domain Eukaryota; kingdom Metazoa; phylum Chordata; class Mammalia; order Diprotodontia; family Vombatidae; genus Vombatus; species Vombatus ursinus. Next base: position 22,817,013 of record NW_020954546.1, read on the forward strand.
CAAGCAGCGCAGGGGAGGCCTCACCTGTGAACGGGTCCCAGACGTGGACAGTGCCATCACAGCTCACCACCTGCTGGGACGCCTCCAACTGGCTGACGTGGAAGATGCTCTTGCGATGGTGGGTATAGACGAGGCGTGGCGCCGTCTCACTGGTGCCGTCCCCACAGCTGTAGAGGGGCCAGAGCCGGACCGTCCTGTCTTTACTCCCACTCAGGAAGAAGTCCTCACTGCCCAGTGGGGCCACACACTTCACAGCCCCGGAGTGGCCCAGAAAGCTCTGCAGCCTGATTTGATGGAAGTGGAAGTGGGCATCGTGCTGGCTGACACCAATCTCATATTGCCAGTAGGCCAACCAGTTTCCACTCAATCCGTGGGTACATCGAGGCAGGTCGCGCTTCAGGGAACTCTCCTCCCCACCCATCTCACAGAGGCCCCCGATACAGCCGATCTCCCCTGAGCTGGGGCCCAGGGGACCTGGACTGTCAGGCTGTGTGTCTGCAGGAATCTGGATCCGGTTCCCAATCAGGACGCTCCCAAAAGTGCCCGAGTTGCCGTCATCACGGTTTACCCCCCTGCCTTGAGGATCCTGCTCTGTGGCGGCACTGGGCATGGGTGCCAATTTCATAGGGTCCTGGCCCACCGGGCTGGCACTCTCCAAATACTGCCCTGCCAGCTGCCCCACGAGCACGTGGTTGGGGACGATCTTCTGGATGACGTCACCTAGACATGGGTGGGAAGAGCTGCTCAGGTCCAAACGGAAGGCCATCCCCGCCTCAGGACCCAAAGCCCAAGCAAGGAAGGGATCCGTGGGCAGCCCCGACAGTACTCCAGGCTGTGCCCAGAAAGGGCACCCTTGCCTGGAGACACTGAGAGGCAGAGCCCCTGGAGACTGCTAATGGGCCTGCCCCAAGGGACGGGAATCCAGGGATTCTGGAGCTAAGATGACCAAGTCCAGCCCCTCATTTGACGGAAAGGGAGACCCAACCCCCAAGAGTAGAAGTGACTTGCCCAAGGGCACATCACAGTCCATAGCTCTTTTCCCTCTGCAGGGCAAGACCCTCGAGATCATCTGATGCCTTAAGGCTACGTGGCCTAAGATGAGAAAGGGGAGCCTGGAGCCATGGGGCCTGGGGAAGCATCTCAGGCATGACCTCCAAGGAAGCAGAAGGTTACAGAAGACAGGGCCAGAAGCAAGGCACAGGAACAGAGAGGAAAACGAAGCTGGGCAGACGAGGAGCAAAGGAATGGGGCGAGAAGGCCCAGGGCCCGGGAAGCCGATCCGGCCGGCTCGTACCCAGCAGGCAGGAGAAGGGCACGTAGGTCATGTAGGCCATCTCGAGAGTGAACACCTTCTGCAGCTCGTCCAGCAAGGCCAGGTCGACGGCCCGCCGCTGCCCATCTGAGAAGGGCACCTCCAGCACCCGGCCTTCGCTTGGGCTTGGAGCCTCTGGCCTCGGTGCCTACAGGAGGAAGACAAGCCCAGGCTCACGCCTCTTTACTGGCCCAGTGAGGCCAGCCCCATGCCCCCCAGGCCACCCCGCTCACATCCGAACCCACCTGGCACTGAAGCTCATGCACCAGGGAGAACACCTGGAAGAAGGTGGCCACTGTCTCGCCGAGGTGCTGCTGGACCATCTCCTGCCCGATGCGCAGGCAGATCAGGGCGATCAGGCTGATGGTCTTCACACACAGGACGGTCCGGGCCTGGGTGCCCCCGGGGAACCTGAAGGCAACACGTTTACCCGTCACCTGTCTCTTCTCTGCTACCCAGGCCTGCCCCCCTCCCCCAGGGCCTAGGGGAGCGTTAAAGACAGCTAGGCAGAACTGTAATCCAGGCCAAGGGCTCTTCGACTCCCCTTGGAGAGCCACTGGATACAGGGTCCATGAACTTGGATGGCAAAAAAATGACATCGTTATTTTCACTAAACTTTGGTTTCCTTTCTAAGTCTGTGCACTTTATTTTACGCATTTAAACATGTTCTGAGGAGGGGTCCCAAGGCTTCACCAGAGGGGTTCAAGACACAAAAAGGATCCAATCCAACCCCTTCACTTTACAGATGAAGACACTGAGGCCCACAGAGGGGATGTGATCTCCCAAAGGTTGTATGGCTAGTTGGCGGCAAAGCCAGGACCAGAATGAGGCCCCAGGTCCCAGCTCAAAGCTCTTCTCTGGCATTGCCGCATTACCGTATTTCCCTGTGGCCAGCTCCTCCCTCCTCAGGGACCCTTCTCTGCTCCTCCCCTTCCCCAGGCCTCCCTTTGGAGGGAGTAGCCTACCCTGTGACGAGGGAGGTCAGGGAGCTGAGCACAGGCAGGAGGACCTCGTGGCTGATGCGGGGCAGGATGTCCATGAGTGTGGTGTCACAGAGGTACACAATGATCTTCTGTGTCAGGGTCACAGCTGCCAGCAGGCCTGCCTCCTTCCGGCTATTGAGGCGGCTGGGACCTCCCCCCGCTCCCGGAGCCACCTTGGAACGAGGAAGGGAAAAGAGGCCAAGTCACCCTGAACCCTATTCAGAGAGGTGCTCCCCAATGATCCCTGCCTGCTCACGGGCCCTGAGAAAGGGCTTCGTTCCTCTTCCCTCCCACCCACCTGGCGGCATCTTATAGCCCCAGGCCTGGCCCAGCTAAATGAGGACTCAGGGAGGTGCGGAAGAGCTCAGGACCAGGGCACTGACCAGGTAGCTGATGTAGGGCAGATACTGGTAGGTGAGGACGGGCTCCCCATAGAGGCAGGCCACGTGCATGAGACAGCCCAGCACGGGAGCCGACACCACATCCCCCAGCACCGGACGCTTCTGGTAAATGTTGCCCGAGTTCAAGGGGCTCGCGTCGCTGCTGCTCCCCATAAACTGCTGCCTTGTGGCACCTAGGGAATGGGAAAGGATGGACCGCGGCTGCTCTCGGAAGTGGGGGGAAAAACTGAGCAGCGAGCTACCCCAATGTTCAGGTGGAATCACAGAATTAAAGCCCTGGAAGGACCTCGGAGAACACAGGAGCCATACGGTACCCGCGCCTGCTACCTGCCCTGTGCACACAACACAAGGACCCTCCTTCCCCGACCCTTCCAAGGGAGAGGGAAGGAGCCCTGGGTGGGACCAGAACCCCCAACTAGAGGGTCATCAGGAAGGGCAGGAAATAAAGGAACTTGCTGGGGGAGTGAGGAGAGGCAGAGGAGGTGCCCGCTGCAGCATGAAGGGATTTCATCTTCCCCTCTCCCCTCTAACACCCACGTTCTCCACAGACATTACCAACGTAGCAGGAGGTCAGCAAGCGAAGAAGATTCCGGGCCACGTAGCGGGACGTGACAGTGGGGCCAAGCTTGGCCGAAAGCCAGCGGATCATCTTGCATGCGGTATCTGTAGGGGGGAGCCGGGGCCTGGGGCTGTCAGATAACAACCTGCTGGACCAGGCACAAGCTACACTCCGCCCTTCCCCGCCCAGGCACCACACTGCCAAGAAAGCTCCCCGGCCTCCTTTCCTGGGAGGCCCCGACCTCGGTCCCCTCAGGCCTCAGCCGCTCTGCCCTCACCACCTGGGGACAGAGAAGCTTCCCAGCTTTTCGTGGGATCCCACGTCTGAGGCCGGAAGCTCTGGGTACTTTTCTCCCACTCTAGTACCGAGCATCTGGACACGGCAGAGAACTCACCCAGGAGAATCTTCTGCTCTTTGTCCTCAGACTCATCGGCGAGGTCCTCCTCCTCCTCCCCGTTTCCGTCATCGTTCGGTAAGCCAGCATCCACAGAGACACCCGTGTCCGAGAGGGGGAGCTCAGGCGCTACCGGGCTACCGTCCTGTTCATCTTCCTCCTCCTCTCCAACTCCCCCCGCTGGACCAGCGACTTCCTCCTCGTCCTCCGCCGCATCCTCCTCCTCCTCCTCCGACCCTTCACTCTGCTTCAGGTCCTGGCCGCTCTTGGCCCGTGGGAGCTCGGCCTCATCCCCAGGCCGATCGTCCCCCAGGGACGCCTCGCTGGGGCTGCTCTTGTCGCTGAGCCGTCCCAGGCTGAGAGCCTCGGGCTCCGGAGGCGGGGGAGACCCTGCCACGTACAGACCCGCCTGGAAGTCCTCGCCCTCGGCCAGGTCGGCCTGGTCGTGGAAGCTGACGCCTGACGTGTAGTCCAGGAGTCCCAGGCCCGACGGGCCCGGGTCCCCTTCCATTTGGATGGTACGGGGGCCCAGACCCTCGTCCCCTTCCCCAATCTCCTCATCTTCCGTGGTCCCCCCCAAGCACTTGGTGTCCTCCTGAGAAGTCTCCACCCCAGCCAGGACCTGAAGTACATGCGGCAGCAAGTGGGAAAGGAAGGCCTGGAGCCCAAGGCGGACCATCAGCTGGGCCACAAAGCAGTCAGTGTACAGATAGAAACGGCCATGCAGCTGGCAGGGGTTCTCGTAGGCCCCAACCAGGGGCTTCAGCAAGTACTTGTTGGCGTTCTTGGGGCCCAGGGCCCGGGCGATGGGCTCAAACAGGTACCAGGCCGCGTACACAGCCGTGTGGGCCTCCGACATCAAGGACAGCACAAAGGGAAGGAGGATTTCCAGGCCTTCGGGAGTGATCTCCCGCAGGGTCCCCTCCACCTGCTGCCACAGCTGAAACACCAGCTCCCGCCCCTGCGCCTCGTCCTCCACTCTCCTCGTCTGGTACAGGAGAATAAACTTGTAAAGTGACGGGAAGTAGGAAGGAAAGGTCACAACTGAGCTGTACGGGCTGAGGAGCTGAGCTGGACTAGGTGGGGGCAGGCCCCAGGAGATGGGCTTATACGCAAAGAGTCTCCCGGTCATCGGGGGCTCCACAGGCTCACTCAGCTGCAGCAGGGTCTCCAAAACAGGCTGCAAGGGGATGGGGATCTCCTTGGGGTAGCGGGAACAGAGCCCACGGACGGCGAGGAAACGTTCCCGTAAGGGTGCCTCAGGCCGCAGCATCCGCACCCTGGCTGCAAACACAATCTCAGCCACGAGGACCCCCAGGGCCTGCATGTCTCTCTGGAAGAGATCAGCAAGCTTCAGGGCTGGTGTGGCCGGGGGATCATCCGGGGCCTCCATTCTGCCACGAAGGCCTCTGGCCAGAAAGTTGCCAAATTTCTCCAGCTCCTCCAGAGCTTGCAGGGGATTGAAGCCCTCAGGAAGGACAATCCTCCCGTCATCCCCTTCCCCAACGTCTACTCCGCCAGCCTTGTTTCTTCGGCCCAGCCGTGCCATCGAGACTGATGAGAAAGGGTGGCCGGAAGCCTGCAAGGAAGAAGGGCAAGGCTGGTCAACAGTTTTGCCAGCCAGAGAGATGGAATCCAAGGCCTCTGTCCCCTGTTCCAAGTCATCATCACCCCCAAGAGGTCTATCCCCACTCCAGGCAGCCTCGCAGGGCATAGCCTCCAAAACTAAACCATCAGCCCCATCAGCCAGCTGGCCTGGGACGTCTTCTTGACCAGCAGTCTCTCGGACTATCTGGATGAGAGGCCTGGGGATGACCGGTGGCTCAGGGGCCAGGGCTGGGGCTCCTACCAGGCGCTGGGGGTGGGGCTGGTCAAAGAGTTGTACCACACCATAACTGGTCAGATGCGTGTGGCTATCTACAAGGTGCAAGCACACATTCTTCTCCTTCACTGCTTCCTTGCCTTGCAACTTGTAGCCAAAGGTGAGGTCAATCCAGTGATGAAGGTCTTGGGATACTTCTTGGCTTTCCAGCAATGCCCGATGGGCCGCCACAAACTCCTCACCTGAACTGCACCAGGCTGGCACATCCAGATCTGGCATATCTGAGTGGATGGAGCGGAAGATGGTGGGATCAGTATAGAATTCAGGGATGCATTCGTCAGGTGTCCAGCTCTGCATGCGTTCCATGCTGGCCGGGTATTCGTGGGGTTCCCACTGGGCCCTCACGTGGCCACAGAGCACAGCCCGGGGAGTGCGCCGTGCTGTATACACGTAATAAGTGATGTCAGACAGCACATCCGAGATGTGGTGTGGCACATGGGGTGGTTCTCCAGCACTGACACCGCCACTAGCCACAAAGGCCTGTCGTGTCATCTCGTAAGTGAAATCCAGCTGTTTGTCCCCTTTATTGAGCCGGAATTTGGACTTTCGCAGATCCCGGAAGCGTCCATTCTGGGTGGTGAAGTCAACCACCCAGGGCAGCACAGGGTGGTAGTTGGGGTCTCCCCATCGGCGCCCCGCCAGCCAGTTCAGCTGCATGAGATAGTGAAAGTTACTGACTCGGCCATGGACCCAGTCGAGCACCAGCCTCCTCAGCCCTTCCTGGCAAATAGGATCCCTGGGCCCTTCTCCCTTCGTGGGCTCAGGGACACTCGCAGGCTCAGCCTCCACTACGTTCTTCATAGGCTTCTCTTCCTCCTCTTCCTCAGGGGCTTCATAAGCACTCAAGTCCGGCTGGAGTTGGCTGCACAGCTTCTCATCCACAGCAACATGACACAGGGAGAGGGCCCCACAAGCCAGACCTTGTCGATGACAGGCATCCATAGCCTGCAGCACATGGAAAAGGATGAACAGCACTTTGGCATGGCTGTTACTGAGCTTGGCTGGACTGAAAGTGACCACATCGTGAAGACAGTACTGCACATGAGGGTACACAACATACAACATGTCTGGCGATTCTAAGAGCGCTTCAGCCTGTAAGAGATTGGGGCAGACTGTCGCGGCCCTAGGAGCTGAGGGGCCCTCCCTCACAGGAGATGGGCACTGGGTGCCCTTGCCCACTTGAAGGAATGGGCAGCCATAAACCTTCTGCAAGGCCTGCTTCACAGCACTGAGGGCAGAACCTTCAGGCGGAGCAGTGCCGTGGTTGTATGGCCGCCCATGGGCATGGTAGGCACTATGCCACAGGTTGCGATAGTTCTGGGCAGCAGTATCCCGCATAAATCTGGTCAAGGTCTCAGGGACCCCAGAGTGCTCTTCTGAAGGTTGGCTGGAGCCCAGAGCCAGTGGATAGGCCAGTTTCCGCTTCCGCAGCCCATGTATTTCCACACGTGTCCAGCCAGCTGGCAGTCTCTGTACTGAGCGCTGAAGGAGGGTTCTTGTTTCAGCTTCACTCAACCCCTCAGTTCGGGGACAGGGCCCAGGAGGCAGCTTCCTTTCCCGGAGACTTGCCAGCCACCGCACAGGCACCAGGGCTACCACATAGGTACCCCCAGGAGCCAACGCCAGCTGTCGAGAGTCAATGCTTAGGTCCCTCTCCACACTCTGAAGCAGCCCCTCCATGTCAGAAGAAGAAGACACCAGGATCCTAGAGAAGTGAACAGCGAGAAAGCCTCAGCTTGGACAGAAAAACTCTACCTTCTTCTTTATCGTTTCTTGTAGCCCCCCCCCCCATTCCTTCCTGCTTTCTTTTGAACTGCCACCCCCTCCTTTCCCCTTCCCTTCTTCCTACCTTCTCACTTGCCTTTCTCTTCATGCTTCTCTCCCTCCTTTCTTCCCCCCTTCTTCTTATCTCTCCCCCTCCCTCCTCCCTGCCCCTTCCTTCCCATCTTTCCCCTCTTCTTTACCTCTCTCCGTCCACCCCTTCCCCACTTTTCTCCTAACCTCTTTCCCCCTCCCTTCTTCCTGATCCACTCCTCCTCCTCTCTCCTCCCTCCCCTGCCCCACCTTCCTCCCTTCTTCCTGCCCCTCTTTCTTCCCCTTTCAGTTCCTTGCCCCTCTCTTCCTCCCCCTCTCCTCTTTCTCTTCCTCTCCCTCCTCCTCTTCCTCCTCCCCTTCCCAAGGCCGACCCTGCTCAGGGCAGGACGAAGTCGTGCCCACTCTCACCGTGGCTCACGGACCACTCAGCAGGACGGTTGGGGCGGTAGAACCCATTAAGCGCGGGTACCAGCCATGACGGATCAGCTGACTCGGGTCACGTGAGCGCTCCGGCCTAGGAAACAAGCGCACGTGGCCCGGACTCCGGGTAGGGCGGGCAAGATTGGGCCAGGGGCGGGGCTAGGCTCCGCGAGAACGGAGAGGGCGGGGCGTCCGTCCTTGCGCCTCGCTCTAAGGGGTGGGGCCTCCCTCACTCCGCCCGCTCGCTCTGGTGAGCGGGGCACCCCGCGAGTGCCGTCCATCCCGTCTCTCCAGAACTTTCTCTTCCACGACGACCCCCAACCCTGCCTCTGCTCGGCTTCCTCCCTCAGGCTGCTGGCCGGAGAGTCTTGGCGGCCTGTCGTCTCCTCCCTGACTTCCAGGGCCGGTCACCGCCCCCTCGTAGGGCCCCTAAGCTCCTTACAAATCCAGCCACGTCGGGTCTAGAACCCAGGCCCCCGGGGTCCATTCCCCTCCCCCCGCAGCTACTGCAGATTGTGGAGTGGATGGGCATATGTAGGAAGCACAGTGGGAAAGAACCCCCCCCCTCCACCGCCTGAGCCAGGCTTCTCCGCCTCGAAGTCCACCAGCTTCCAATGCCCCTGCCTGGAGACCCTTCCCCTCCCGATCTGGTCGGAGGAGAAGGCCTTCACTGCCCTGGGGCTGCCTCAGCTTGGGGTGTGGGTGGGGGGGTCCTTGAGAACGGAGGATCTCGAGAGGGTAAGGAAGCAAGAAGCACGTGGCCCCAGCCATTTGCCTCCCCTCCCTTTTGGGGTGGTCAGAACCTCTGACCCCTCTCTAACTGCGGGATCCAGAGGGAGAAAGGCAATCAATGGGCATCGACCTGACTCGGTTTCTCCACATGTGAAATGAGCATGCTTCGACAGAGACGGGGCGGGAAGAGTTAGAGCTGCACCGGTCAGCGGAGAAATGACATTGCCAGGAAACGCCAGGACATTGCATGGTCAGCTATAACGGTTCTGGGTTCAAAGTTCTGAATCACAGAAGGCACTCTCGGTCATTTGGTAAAGGGCATATGCTGAAGACACACATTTGCATTCGATGAAGGAACGTCTCCAAAGGAGGTGCGCACAGGGAGGGCTGTGACGCGGCCAGTGCAACATCTGACTTCAACCTCATTCTCCAATTCTTGGAAGAAACGCCAGCCCCCTTGCCAAAGTGACAGTCAGGTAGGGGCAGGAAGTCATGCTATTCACTTCAACAAACAGCGTCTCCTTTGCAGGTGCTTTAACTGAGAACCTGTCCTACACCGATTACGTTCACAATTTAGGAAACTTTGGACGAACTCATCTGACTTGGGCTGGGCATCTGGCCTCCCACCTTATCCAAATCTTTGGGTGTACTGCCCTCTAGTGGTGTTATCTTATACTGCAGGAGGTGGCCCAGGCTGTATCCACCTCTCGCCCCCACCCTCACCCCAATCCAAGCCCCATTCTCTATTCCTGAAATATGTGGTACTAACCTTGGAGAAGCTCCTTGCTGCTTTCGGGACATAGATTCCCACTGACCCCAAATCTCAGAGTCTCACCCCTGAAAAGTCTTTTTGTTCCATCCCCTTAAGAGACTTTCTTCCAGACATTCTCCCCCAGCCCACCCCCATGCCAAAAGAAACAAAACACCCCAGATTGGGAAAGTTAGGGAATAATTGTCACACTCCCTCCCCCCAGGCCCCAGGTAGATCACGTATTGGCCAGTCAGAGAGCTGAGCAGCTGCCCTAGCAACGGCCCCATTATGGGTGGGATTAGTTCTTATTGGCTAGAGAAGAGGGGCGGAGGGAGATCAACTAGGAGAGGTGCCTGCCCAGCTCGTGGAAGAACAGGAGAGAAGCACTGCTGTGGCTGGGCTCAATGATACTCTACCAGGATTTGGGGTTCCATGATGACAGAGATTGGAGGGGAGGCCTTTGGTAAAACACCCTTGTTATCTCCAAGCCTAGCTCCAGCCCTGTCCTTCATCACCCCCACCTTCCTGCCCTGGGACATCCAAGTCAGTCTGAGGTCCCAGGAATTCACACTAGACTTGTCCTAGAATGACCCTGTCTCCCTGCCAAGGGCTGGGTGGAACCAGTCTTCCAAGGACAGGGTATTTACCTGGGCTCCATTGTTGAGCCTTCCAGCCAAAGCTCCTGGAGATGAAGGTGGGGTGGGGAGGAGACCTGGAATCTACTACTAACTATACCTATGGCCATTGGGAGGACCGATATTAACCCATATCTTTGATAGAGTACTAGGCTAGGTTAGGGACATTTACAGGGGAAAACTAGAGTGGAGGGCACTTTTCTGCGGACTGGAAGCTCTTGAGGAAAAGGCCAGAAATTAAAATGGTTAATAACCTCAAGGAAGGCCCCATAGATAGACCAGCCTAGAGAGGGAGAAAAGTCTCCAAGTTACCCAACCCCTGCAGAGCGTCACCAGGGAGGGAATACAGTCCTGGGGTCCTTCCCTAGCCTAGGGTATCCCCCCAAACCTGTGCCCTTTTGGCACTGGTCAATCTAGGCTCCTCTTTTCCATACCAAACACCGACCCCCCCCACCCCATCACTTCTCTTCCTTGGCCTCAAGGCTTCTCCCTCCCCTCCCTAGGGTGGGCCTTTCTCTAATGACAGCATTGACAGGAAATGCTTCTCATTCCATCCTCTAGCTCTGGGGCTCCCAGGGATAGACAGATAGACCTCCCCCTTCCCGCCTCTGGAGAGAAACGTAGCCCAAGGTCCAGGAGTCCACAGGAGGAGAGGAAAAGGGGTGGGTGATTCTCGGTCCAGCTCTTCTCCACCTCCCTTTCCCAAGGGGACATCACGTGTGCTGGAGGGGGGAGGCAGGGATACTGAAGGTTGGGGGAGGGATGTGGAAACAGCTGATTCGTCCAGAGGTCACACACTTTCCAGCAATCAGCTGTTACCAGGGCTAAAAGCAGGAAGTTTCCTTAAAGGGACAAGCTGCTTCTGCCCGGCCTGAGAGTCGCCGAATCTTAGAGCTGGAAAGAGCCCTAAGATCTAGTCCAACCCCCTCGTTTGACAGATAAGGAAACAGTCTTTCCTCTATCTCCCTTCCAAGCCCAATCTTAGCTGAAGAAAATGCCGAGGGCAGAAACCACCGCTGGCAGAGGAAAGAGGTAGGAGGAAGGAAAGTCTGACTTAAAGCCGGGGGACCCTGTGCGAGTCATCACTCCTCTCAGCCTCAGTTTCCTCATCTGGAAAACGAAGGGGCTGAAACCAAGGGCCTCTAAGGTCTCTTTCAAACTCGAAATCTATGTTCCTATGATCTCTGTGTGTCAGTCTCCTCCTCTGTAAAAGAAGGTTGAACCTAATGGGCTCTTAGATCCTTTCCAACTATAAATCATTAGCCTTTAAGCCCTGGCTGCACATTTAGCTCCTACCCTTCCCCCCCCCAGGTATGTCCCTTTAAATAACCTGTAAAGTCATCGACTCAGAGTCGCTTTTGCCAAGTCATTGGGTTCAGCTAAGTTTGCCTATCCCTCCCACTCTGGACTCTGATTGGTCCCTAGGGAAGAAGCTGCTTCCTCATTGGCCTCCACCTTTGCAACAACTCCTAGCTTGAGTCGAGGAAGATTTTTTTTTCTTTCTGAAGGGAGGGGTGAGGAAGGAGGGAGGGGGAGCAGGCACCCCTCCAGCTCCGCTAATTCCCAGGTTTGTGGCAGGAAGCCGCCCCCACCCAGCTGAGGGCTGAGGTGAAGCATCTCCATAGAGGCCGTCCAGGGGAGGTTTGGGTTTCATTTGTTGCTGGCCCTGGAATCCCTCTGCCAAGAGGAAGGGCCGTAGAGAGATGCAGAAGCCAGAACCGCTGAAGGTGGTTGGGGTTGGACTGAGTCCTTTTCTCCGTGCCCACCCTCACACCTCCCGGCAGACTTTCCCCATTCAGGGGCCTTAAAGTGAGAATCGGAACATTCATGCTCATAACTGCCGCTGCCGCCGCCGCCCCGCTTCCCTCTCTTCCCTCCCCCAGGAATAGCTGGTGAACACGTTTAGGGGAGTGCCTCCCTCCGAAAGCTGTGTTCATCCAGAGGCCAGGCCATGCCCACCCATGAGCTCTGCATGATCTCTGCCCTGGCTGCCTCGGGATATGAGTTCTTCCCCCTCCACGTGTCGAGGCCTCTCCTTTTCAGTTGTGGCCACCCTTCCCTCGAGGGGGGGGCTCCTGCCCCAACTCCTCCTCCTCCACGGAGGCTACCGAGTGGGAATCCCCTCCTGCCCTGCCACTTAGCCCACTCTTGGGGCCCGTCTAAGGGTGGCAGGTTTTTCCCCTTGGGGGAGGGGCGCTGGCCCTTTAAGGACTTTTCTGGTCTAGGATCCGGGTTGAGTTTAAAAATGCCAACTCACAGAGCGCCCGGGATGCTGGGAACTGTAGTGCCAACGCGAGAACTACGCTGGCCGACATGCACTGCGCCCACCATCACTGTCTTCCTCTTCGTCTCCAAGTAGCTGATTGGCTTTGCGGAGCGCTAATCAAAATAAGAAGCCTGAACTGAGGGCTGGGTGTGGGTCTTTCCACCTATTGGCCATCTCGCGAGTTGGGAGGCATGGTTCAAAGCCGCTTTGCTCGGAAGGAAGCGGATGACCTCGGTGTCAATCAGAGCTGAAACGGCCTGGTAGGCGGGGATAAAGGCGGAGTTGGAGCTCCCTGAGGCGTGGCCACGTTCGCCATCGGTGGGTGGTGATTGGCTGAGGGCGGTGCAACCGGGTGTCATGCGTCACGACGCCGCCAGCTGATCGGAGGCTGGAGCCGGTGTGTGCGGGGCGCTGGGGAGAGACGGCGGCGCCGGCCGAGGGGAGCGGACGCGTGGGATACGCTCTCTCCCAGTCCAGCTGCCCCCCAGCGCTCGGGCTCCGGCGCCCCCGCCCGGGACCAGGTGGGTGTGAGCCGTGGGGGCCGCGCCGGGAGCGGGGTCCGGGCGGGCAACGGGGTCCGGCGGCCACACCCTGCACTCCGGCCGAAGAGGGGGTGGCTAGGTGGGTGGGTGCCCGCCCCGGGAGAGGGGCGTCAACCCAAGTCCGGTCCGGAGGAGGTTAGCAGGGGGCAGTTTCGCTGGGAGTGGGGTGGGGGGGTGGAGAGATTCAGTTCCATTGGACGGAGCTAGGGAGCCGGGGCGGCCCTGCCGCGGGCCGAGCACAGACCAGGGTCCTGGGTCTAGGACCGGGGGAGCCGGCGTGGCGTCCGGTCCGGGGTAAGTTAACAGACGGGCGCGGACCGGACCGGGCGGGATGGGGCAGGCGGGTCGCTCCTCTCTGTCTCCCTCCCCTCGTAGCGCAGGCTCGGCCGGAGTCCCGCGTCCGTCCCCTGTACGGGGAGGGGTCGCTGGACTGGACGGCCCCTCCCCTATGGGGGTGGAGAGGGGGAACCTTATGTAAAGAGGGGGGTAGTTAGGGGCGGCGGCGGCGCGGGATCTTATGCAACTCCCAAGCTAAGGTTTCATTTGGGGGAATGGGGGGGCGCCTAGAAACTCTTTCTCCCCTCCCCCTCCACCCCTTCTCTGGCCCGGCGGGCCTGGGCCTTGGGAAGGTCACCTCTGCACCTCCCCCCCTGCCCCGCCCGAGTGAGCGGCCCCCAACCCAAGCCCGGCCCTGACCGCCCGAGAAGCCGGCTGGCTGGGTGGGGCGGTCTGAGTTAGTCATCACTGGGCTCCCTTCCCCGCCTCCTCTCTCCTCTTTTCTCCTCCCTCCACTCCCCCTACTATTGGCCTCTCCTGGTGGCCTCCCTGCTATCTTCCCCCACCCTTAAGACCCAGTCCCTGACTCCAGCTGCCACCATGGCCTGTCCTCAGAGCTGTCAGGGTGCCAAAGGGGTGATAGAGTAACTGGTCAGAGGGTTAGTGCCCTGGTCCCGGTCCTGCCTTTCTGCCAAGGGCACCTGCCTGGCTCAGGACTGCCAGCAGCAGAGCCTTGTGAGCTGAAAGGCTGGGGGGGAGGGGGCGATTGAGAGCTTGGTACAGAGGGCACATTCTTAACTCTCCTCTGGAGAATGTATGTGCTGGATTTTACCCACAGCCTCTGGCTACCTGCCCTTCTTTCTACCCGAGGAAGCAGAATTTTACTGAGTACTTTAGGTTTGGAGGGATAGCTCCACACCCTGGGAGGGGCCATGCCCTTGGAGTAAGCCTGGGCCTGGGGGCCCCCAACTCCCGACACCCAGCCACACCCCCAGCCCCCTCCCTGGGCCGTGGTGCAGGGCCATGGCTTTTCCTGCTGATTCATGCGTTGGAACCTGGGGGCGGGGCCTGGGACTTGGAACAAAGTTCAGACACGGAGGGGCCGGCAGACAGCCTGGAATTCATACCAGATGTACCCGGAATGCGCAAGCGGAATGCCTGGCATCCAAGAGGCCTGGGGAACCTGCCCAGCCACCCGCCCCCTGCTGCCCTCTGCTCAGGCCCCTAGCCTGAGTCACCCTCCCTTTCAGAACATTGCTACTCTGCTATCTTCCCAAGTCTTTGAACCCTGCCCCCATCCTACCCCTCCAAAACACCTTCCCCTTACTCTAGGCCCCTACCAACCCCCTTCCAGACCCAGCTGAACTTCTCAGGAAGAGGCCCCTGGGCTGACCGCTGAGTCCAAAGAGCCTGTCTCACCTAGTGCCTCGGCAGCTGCCAGGCTCTGTCCCCCAGGGCCCCAGCTTCATTGCCCTCCCCCACCCCCAGCTGAGAATGCAGAAGAGGTTGGGGCCTGCATGCATCCCTCTTCTTGGGAGTCACCATGGGTGGGCCTTGGGCCAGGTTACTGGGGGTGCTGCTGAGCTAAATGCTGCCTGTTGATTTTTTTTCCTGTAGTGCCCTTTACTTTAAAAGTCCTACTATGGGCTAGGGACGTGATGTGGTGGGGAAAGGCCTCGAAAAGGTGTGATGGTGGCAACTGGACCATGGCCCTGCCTGGCAATTAGTGCCCCAGGATGGCTCTGACCAGCTTCTTCCCTCTTCTCCCCCCTCCTCCCTCCGCCCCCCCAGGATCCTGTGCCCCCACACACACTCCTGGCCGAGCCACAGCAGTTCTTCAGTGGCGAGCTTTATGTCTTGTCCCAGCTAAAGCTGCCAGTTGAAGAACTGCTGAGCTCTGCTCCTGTCTTCGAGGACTGAGGAAGAGCCGCGGCCCTGCCCTGCCATCTAGAAGGTGAAAGGCCTGGGGGGTAGCGGGAGGGCCCAGAACCTTGAGTTGGGGGGGGGGCATCCTCTTGCAGGGCCCAAGAAACTCGGCAGTGGGAGGAGGCCTGAGGGCCTAGGGTTATGAAAAGCACTGCCACCTTTGAAGTACTGCAAGGCCTTAAGGGTGTGGGACCCTTCTACCACCCCTCCTTTTTGAAGGGACTCTTATTTGGTATTGACTCCCTTCCTGAACAGTCTGTTCCAGTAAAACTGACCTGCTACCTGTTCCCTGTACATAACATTCCATCTCCTGCCTTTGTACAGGTGGCCCCCGAAGTCTGGAACTCTCCCTCCTTCCCTCCTCAAATCAATCCCTAGCTTCTTTCAGAGACCAACTCAGGTGCCCCCTCCTGCCTGCCTTGCTCAGGTTTGGTGGCTAGACACTAGCATTGGGCTCGAAGTCAGAAAGACCTGCATTCATATCCCACCTAGGATACTCACTGCTTCATCCTAGGCAAGTTAGCTTCACCCCTCATCTGGGAAAAGGACTCACGCTCAGCTACCTGAGGTTTCCCGTCCAGTTCTAAATGTATGATCATTCGGTTCCCCTCACTTATTAGCACTTTCTGCTGTTGTAATTACACGATTGCTTTGTATTTGTTTTTGTACGGGTTTTTTCTCTTCCTCATTGTCCTCTAGAATGTAAGCTCATTGAGGGCAGGGACTGCTTCTTGTTTGTCTTTATATTGCTAGCACTGTAGGTGCTTAATAAACGATTGTTGGTTGACCTTTGTGTTTCTGGCACTTTTCCTTATCCTGCTGACCTCCTGGTGTAAACTCAGAGCAGGTTCATTTATAAAGAGAAAGGCAGAGCCACCCTTGATGAACATCTTCCTATCAGACCCTTATGCCCATTCAGGGTTGCTCTGGGCTTCTAATAATCCCTGTAGGACTAGGTACCCTGTTTGACTTTATGAAGGGGGTGGGAAGTGGGGGCCAAGTAATCAATGAAAACTAAGGTGAGTGTAAAAATGGGAAAAAAAATATTGAAAGGATTCTGTATAAATTTAGAGGAGGATTGTGTTTGTATATGTGTGCATTCTGAACCCCATCCTCTTGTCTTACATAGACTATACCTAGAACCTGTAGGGAGGCCAGTGGGGGCTGGAGGGGAAGGGCAGACTGTTCAGGTACTCATGGCTGCTGCTATCCACCCTCAAAGGGTCGTTGGGAGGAGGGTAGTGTGAGAGAATTTTGTTCTCTGCTTTATTTACCTAGCCTCCAAACCAGGAAAGAGACTGCACTCCACAGTAGGAGTCTGAAGTAGCTGGTATGTCCAGACTGCTACTCCTTGCTACCAAGGTTGAGTGGAGGGTTCCCAGAATGAGGAAAAGCATGACTCTTAAAATGTCAAGAGCACTCTTTGCCTGGGTCCTAGGAACCTCCCAAGACCAGAATGGCTAAGATGGAGAGGATAACCAACCACCCTGGGCAGAAGACGGGAGGTCTGTTGGTCCCAGAACCAATCTCTAGCCCTGGCATCTATGGCCTGGCCTGATTCTAGCCTCTGCCCAATTCTTTTTGTGGCTCAAATTTCAAGTTGTAATGGTGCTAAGGAATCTGTATTTATCAGTGGTTTCAGGAAGAGGGTTACGAGTGGAATGGGAAGCTGGGGAGCAAAAATTAAAAAAATTAATTGATGGGCAGGGAGACTTATTTGCCTTTTGGGGGATGGAAGAGTTAAATCCAATAGTCCCTTTACTGGGCAGAGAGCTTGAGATTCTGAGGGGTCAGGGTGAATGGGATTGGATTTGGAGAGGCCAGAGTGAGGAGGGGCATTTATTCTAAAAGGTGGGGCAGGGCTTGACTAGCCTTATTCTGCTAAGTTCTCAACTCCCAATCAGAGAAAACCTTCCCTGTCCTGAAGAGCCAGCCTTTCCCCATCGATCTCAACACAGAGATACCTGAGGAAGAATGGATGTGGCGGAGCACCCCAGGGGATGGGTGGTGAAAGCCGGCATGTGTCCAGCCCTAGAAACTGGTCTGGATGTTGAAACTAGCCCTAGGCGTAGATATGGAAGTTGCCTACCAGATGGCAGGCTGGGGTGTGGGGGCTCCAAACAAGGCAAACTCGGGTAAGGAAGGAGCAGGAGCAGCCATTCCTGACCAAGGCTAGGGGCTGGGACTCTGGCTCCCTTACAAATTCATCCCATCCCCCTATGATTCCGCCTCACAGGGTCTTGTCCCTACGTGAGTGGGGGTTAGGGAAAAGCATTCTGTGTGATTCGTTTCCGAAGCATGTTTATCCTTGTGAAATCAAATTAAAATGGACCTCAGGAAGGGCCTTGAGGGAGAAAAGAATTCATGAAAGCACAGTGAAACAAGAGGTGTTTATGAAAGGGAAAGGGTCAGACCTTGGTGAAGGCTGGGAAAGGGTTAGGAGCATTCCTTCTTTCTTGGTACCAGCACCAACTGGTCCCAAAGTCACTGCCCAGCCACCAACAAGGGCCTGGCCAAAGCACCTTAACCATACCCTGAGCACTCCTGCTCTCTTCCTGTTACTTATGGTTTGGGGGAAGGAGGCTCTTTCTCCTCTAGCTGAAGGGACTATTCCTATGATTCGAGAAGATTTCAATCTGTGGAGATTAGATTTCTCCCACTTTTGCCCTCCCTTTGTGAGGGAGATGGGTGGTCCACCTGACCCACAAATACTCATGTCTTTCATTTTACCTCTGACCCTAACTGCTTGGTCAGCCAGTGTCTACGCCAGTGGACTTGAAGTAACACCTGCCCAGGCTTTTGGTTTGCGTGGGACTGAGGAAAAAGTGGGGTCTATGCATTCAGAACTAGGGCTGCTAAACCATCCTCATCATAGTGGATGGAACTTTAAGGTTTGCAAAGCCCTTGACATGTTTCATTTAATCCTCACGATAACCCTGAGAGGTAGATACTATTAACTCCTTTTACAGATCTGGAAACTGAGGCTGAGGTTAGGCACCACATGCTAGTAAAGTGTCTAAGGCAGGATTTGAACTCCATCCCCTCCACCAGACTTTATATCGCCATGGTAATCTGAGGAGGCCCCAAGGGGCCGTGAAGATCTTTAAGAAGTTGACCCTGGACCCTCCCTCCCCTCTGCCCAGTCAGTCTGATGGTGCCATTGGGCACGGGGGTCTCCCGGCACGAGGGACTGAAACGGGGCAGGGTTCTAGGGTGTTAGCCCGGGAGAAGAGGCAGGGCAGAGGAGGTGGTGAGGCTCAGGTGTCCTGGGCAGAAGGTTCACCCCACCTCTGCCTTAGAGGCATGACGCGGTAGGCTAAACCAGGGAAAGGGTGAAGCCAGGAGTGGGGGTGGTGTGCAAGGGAACCAAGCAAAAGGTGCAGGGGCGGGGTCCTCCGGCCATCGGTGGATTTGGTACACGGAAGCCCATTTACCTAGCAGCTCGGTCCTAGGCACGCAGTCCCAACCTCCGAGTGGATCCCAGTGGAAGTTCCGAGCCCCCGAAATCTAGAGGGTGCACGTGGGGATCCCCCCCACGCGAGGGCAGGACCCGGCGGGTTGCCGTGGTTACGGAGGCGGCCTCCTGGCGGGGAAGCCAATGGGGATGAAGATCGGGGCATGGGGGCGTGGCCAAGCCCCAGAAAAGTTCTCCGAGGCTTTGGAAGCCGGGGCGAGAAAGCGCTGGAGCGGAAGCGTGAGTCCGGCGGCTACGGGGGGAAGGGGGCGGGCGGGCGGACGGACGGACTGACGGGCGGACAGGCGTCCCTCCATGGCGCCGGCCGGACTCGTGGTGGCAGCTGCCTCCTTCGCTGCGTTCAGGGGGCTGCACCGGAGTCTCGAGCTGCTGCCCACCCCGCGCCTCGCCGACACCCGAGACCGCTGGACGTGGAGAAACATCTGTGCCTCCCTCGTGCACAGCCTGCTGGCCGGGGTCGGGGCGCTGCTCTGGTGCGGGGGCACGGCAGCCTAAAGGGGGGGACCCCGGAGAGAGCGGAGGGGTCAAGCGGGGTCAGGCGGAGGCGCGGGCTCTGACCTTCTGCCCAGTCCCTCTCTCCCAGGATGTACCAGCACTCACATCTGATCTCGGATTTCACCCACAGCTGCCCACCTAGGACTGACTGTCTGGTCTCTCTGTCCATCGGTGAGTGGGGCAGGCGGAGCCGGGGTGCTGAACTCCAGGGACATGCCTCCTCTCTCTCCACCCCATGGGGACTGAGGCTGGGGTCTCTGGAGCTCAGCACCCTACCCCCCTTTCACCCGTGCAGGTTATTTCCTGGCGGATGGGGTGGATATTCTATGGAATCAAACATTTGGCCGGTCGTGGCACTCAGGTCCTCCTGACTCGAGGCCAGTGCTCTATCTACTGCACTGCCCCTCAAACATGGCATGTAAAAACAGGAAGGCAGAGATGAATGGGAACCAGAAAAGAGAACCAGATGAAGAAAGACAAGCTGTAGATAGAGGAAGAAACACCAAGAGAGACCACATAAAGGGATGAAGGAGGAGGAGGAAAACAACTGGAAAGAATGAGCTAAAAACACAAAGAAAGGGTTGTTTGGGGTTTTTTTAAGGGACAAAAATAGAAAGGATGGGTAAGATTATGAGAGGCAAAGTTTTGGAGGTCCATCTCTAGAACAGCCAGGCCAGCAAGATGGCCGCAGCTGACATTGAAATGATGCTTTACATACATCATCTCACTTGGGTCTTGAGATAGCCCAGGAGGTAAGCGTATAGAGGTATTACTGCCCACACACCAAAACACAAGGAAGCTGGCCCAGAGAGGTGAACTGATTTGTCTGGGGTCACAGCTATAAATAGCAGAGGTGAGATTCGAACCCAGGTTTCCTTGACTTCCAGTCCAACCCTATATTCCTTCTGCCACATTGTAAATGGATGACCACAGAAGTAGATATAAAGGAAGAAAGCAGTTTCGACAGAGCTGTGCCCGAAAGGCTTGGGTTCTCTTTAGTATCATTGAACAACAAACGTCAACCACCTTATTAAGCAGAATTCATTCGCCCCTTTGAGCTTCAGGCAGATGAGAAGATTGAAGTAAAACAGGGTTGCTGTACAGACTGCAATCAGATAACCCACAAAAACAGAAATAAAAGAAACAACCGGCAGAGCAATAGTCCCCTCTTTAGTAGAAAGAGTGCCAGGCAGGGAGCCAGGAAGATCTGAGTTCCAAGCTCAGACAATAGTCACATAATCCTGGGCACGTCACTTCATTACTATTTATTTGCCTCAGTTTCCTCATCTGCAAAATGCAGCACCTGCCTCCCGGGGTTGTTGTGAGGACTAAATGTTTAACACAGTGCCTGGCATGTAGTCTTATTATTCAGTCATGTCTCATTCTGTGATGCCCACGTGGGATTTTCTCGGCGAAGTTACTGGAGCGGTTTGCCATTTCCTTCTCCAGCAGACTAAGGAAAACAGAGGTTAAGTGACCTGCCCAGGATCACACAGCTAGTGAGTGTCTGAGGCTGGATTTGAACTCAGGTCTTCCTGCCTCTAGGCCCCGTTCTGTATCCTAGCTACCTAGCTACCTTGGCACATAGTTAGCTATTTACTATTATTATTCTCAAAATGTGGTAGAGGGACATGTGGGTATCCTGGGATGCTTTAAGGGGATGAGGACAAAACTTTTCATAATGATGGTAAGACATTTCCATTTCTAATACAGTTAATATCAATAGAAATAGCCTACATAGTAGGAACAAGAAACAGTGTCATGGAAATTGAATTCAACATGACTGCCATTCATTAAGGGCCTGTTGTATACAGAACACTTAGCAGAGGTGCTGGGGAGATATAAAATTGAGGGTAAGCACCCCAGAGCTGACATCTGAAGAGGATGTGAACCCCAGCACCCCCCCTCCCGCCACGTAAAGAAGAATAGCACCCTGTAAGTGACATAAGAACCAAGTGCTTCCGGAGGGCCATAGAGAAGAAAGGGCATTGCCACATGGTGTGGAGGAGAAGGAATCAGGGAAGCTGATTGGTGCAAGTGGCCTTTGAGTTGGGATAGACAGGAAGTTAAAACATAGTAATATTGAGGGTGTTGGAGGAGACTATGGAGTGAACATAGGCGTGGAGGGTAAGTGCTGTTATAGTCACTATTAGATACACAAAAGTAAGAGGCAGACCAGAATAAAGACATAGAGACAAACGCCAAGAAAGGAGATTTGGGAATTCTAGAAAGATTTCCAACAACCTTTGAAACCAAGGTGGTGTTTCTGGTCAATATCTACTCTAAGTGTTGTATGATGGAATGCTATGCTAGGAGAGTGATGGACCCGGGTTTGGATCCTACCTGACCATGTACAAGTCACACTTCTGAACTGCAGTTTCCTCAGCTATAAAATGGGGATCATAGCTGTAGCACTTAGCTTACAAAATTACTTCCAGGATTAAGTGTAATTGCGATTGTAAATTGCTTTGCATACCTTAAATGGCTATATAAAGGATCAGTCGTTATTATTTTATGGCACACAAAACCTGAATTTGCCATGCCCAAAACCAGAATTTATAAAAGAGGATTTACTGGGGAAAGTTTCCCCTAATTTTTCCCCATTGATTCCCCCACCCACCCACCTCACAGCACGCGCGCGCACACACACACACACACACACACACACACACACACACACACACCACCCATTGCCCTTATAGATCTAATGACTAGAAACCTAAAATTTTAATCCCTTCATTTTACAGATAAGGAAACTGAGGCCCAGAGACCCAAAAAGTGACGTGTCCACAGTCACAAAGTAAAGACAGATCACATTTGAACCTAGTCCTCTGAATCCAGAATCAATTCCATCAAGTCTCTTCTTATGTGCCATTTCTATTTCTTTGTTGGGAGGTTGAAAAGGCACCGACCATACATACAATGACCACAGCTGAAACTGTCCCCTGCCATCAATCTACAGGTCTGGTGTGAAAGACCAGAGGCTACCGGTAGGCCTTACCTCCTTGCCGACCACCTAATATCGATTAACTTAATATTACAAAATGCTTCATACCCCCTTGCTCCTTCCCTCCTCCAACTAGGCTGAGGCAATACTCATGCTTGCCAAGTCCTCTGCAAGCCTGCATGTGCTCCACAGTTAAGGGAGGGGCTGGGAAGGTGCCCAAACTTGAGCTCTTACATCAGAGGTAAAGATGTAAGCAGTGATGTGATATGAGGGGTTCTGGGAACCCTCCAGCCCTAGGTAACCCTCCCAAACTACCTGGCACACCATGCCACCACTGTACTAATTCCACAATAGTGATTCAGGTTTTTAGCTTAAATGTCACTCTCTGCCTGTGATCCTCTTTGAAAACTGAAAAACCCTCGGGGAAGATTCCTTCATGTTTTTGCCCTTTGTTGGACTCACTTTGCTAATCCCCAAGACTGAATCAACCCCAAAAAATCTGTTTTCTCTGTTTCTGTTCCTGGACAACACAGTGTTTCTGGAATCCCTATTACACTCCTCTTTTCACTCTCCTCAAGTCCTCAACTTACCCCACCACCAACACTTCCCACCTTATCTCTTAATAAACGACCTTGACTCCTACTTTGCTTGTAAGATCCAAGCTATCCATTGTGAATTTTGTTGGGAAAATCAAACCTGGGCACCTCATTTTCAGAAGGACAGACACTGACAGACTGCGGTGTGTCCAGATTAGGGGTGACCAGAATGGGGAGGAGTCTGGAAAGCATGTCATTCAAGGATTTAGTGGGGGTAGGGTTCAGAGGGCAGAGAGAAACAGGATCACTGTCTTTGAATGAGTGAAGGTCTGTCATGTGGAAGGAGTAGCCTTGTGCTGTGTGGTTTCTGTATGGAGGTAGCAGAGCCATGACTGGGGTGAATCAACTTGGACCTTGTCCGAGGGTGCTCAGTTTTCAAAAATACTATCATTATATTCACTTCTACAATGTACAAACAACTGAACTTATCACTTTATTAGCAAAAATAGGAAGCGATTATGTATCCATGTGTAAGTGACCCTTGAAAGTCCAGGACCAAACTAGGAAAAAGAAATCTGCATTTCTTTATGTTACCCACAAAACCTAGCAGAAAGCAATAGAATTCCACTTAAATAACTACAGAAATGGGCCTTATTTTTCTTGTCTTCTCAATGAGCTGGGAAGGGGGAGAGAATTTGGAACTGAAAATAAAATAGAATTTTAAAAACTACAGAGAATATAAAATACTTGACTGTCTACCTGCCAAGACATACAAAAGGACTATATCAAAAAACTATAAAACATTCTTTACACAAATAAAAACAGAATGAAATATCAATTGCTCATGGGTAGGCTGAGCCAACATAATAAAAATGATAATACTCCCTAAATTAATGTACTTATTCGATTCCATACCAAACTACTAAAAGATTACTTTATGTAACTAGAAAGAAAAAATAATGAATTCATCTGGAGGAACAAAAGGTCAAGAACTTCAAGGGAAATAATGAAATAAAGTGGGAAGGGAGGAGGCCTAGCAGTACCAGATCTCAAACTATACTTAAAGCAGTCATCAAAATGATTTGCTACTGGTTAAGAAATAGGTCATGCAGTGAAACAGACTGGGAACTCAACAAGCAGAAGCCAACAAACACAGTAGTATAATGTTTGATAAACCCAAAGACCCCAGCTACTTAGATAGGAATTCACTGTTCAACCAAAACAACCAGAAAAGTAGAAAGCAATGTGGCAGAAATTAGGTAAAGACTAGCATCTCAGATTGTATTCCAAGATAAACTCCAAATGGACACATGACTTAGACATAAAGGGTAACATCATAAACACAACAACAAGGAAGAAATATGATACATGAATAGGGGAACCGTTCCTAATAAAGTAAGGTACCAGGAGAATCAAAGAAGATAGAATAGGCAATGTTGATTACATAAAATGTAAAAGCTTTTGCACAACAAAACTTCTAAAATTAGGAGGGAAACAGAAAACTAGGAAAAATCTTTTCAGCAAGTTTCTATGATAACAGTCTATCATTTACAATATCTACATGGGACTGATTCAAATTTGTAAGAATAGTACAAAAATATTTATGGCAGCTCTTTTTGTGGTAGCAAAGAATTAGAAATTGAGGGGATACCCATCAATTGGGAAATGGTTGGACAAGATGTGATGGAATACTATTATGCTATAAAAAATGGTGCACAGGAAGCTTTAAAAAAAAAAAACCTGGAAAGATTTACAAGAACTGAATGCAAAGTTAAGTGAACAGAACCAGAGGAACATTGTACACAGTAACAGCAATATTTTATGATGATCAACTATGAATGACTTAGCTATTCTCTGCAATACAATGATCCAAGACACTTTTGAAGGCCTTAGGATAAAAAATGCTATCCACCTCTAGAGAAAGAACTGATGCAGTCTGAATGCAGAATGAATTGTAATTTTTTTTCAAACTCTCTTTTTCCCATTTTGCTTTGTTTTGGTTCTGGCCCATGTTTTCTTTAGTAACATTGCTAATATGGAAATGTATTTTGCATGACTGTACATGTATAATCTATATCAAATTACTTGCCTTCTCAAGGAGGGGGAAAGGAGGGAAAGGAGAGAATTTAGAATTCAAAATTTTAAAAAATGAATGGTAAAAATTGTTTTTACATGTAATTGGAAAAAATATAAACATTTTCACACAAAAATAAATAAGCTTGTAAGAATAAGAACTATTCCCCAATTGATAAATAGTCAAAGCATATGAGCAGGCAGGTCTCTAGGGAAGAAATCCAAGTTATCTATATTCATATAAAAATGTTCCAAATCACTAACAATTAGAGAAATTAAAATTAAAGTAACTCTGAGATTCCACCTTACAACCATAATATTGGCAAAGTTAATGAAAAAGGAAGATGACAAATGTTGGAGGGGCTACAGGAAAACTGGCACATTAGCACACTATTGGTAGATCTGTGAATTGGTGCTGTGTCCCACTAATTACTAAAAGTTACTGAACTGTGCATACCCTTTGACCTAACAATACCACCACGCTGTCTCTACTGCAGAGCACTCAAAGAAAGTAGAAAAAGACCCACATGTACAAAAATATTTAAAGCAGCCTTTTTTCTGTAGTGGTAAAGAATGGGAAACTAAGGGGATTGCCCATCAGTTGGATAATGACTGAACAAATTATGACATACATATACAATTTATGATCATAAATGATTATATATAGATGTGATGAATACTGTTATAATAAATGAGGAAAGGTTGATTTTCAGAGAAACTTGCAAAGATTTATATGAACTGATGTAGAGTGAAGTGAGCGAAACCATTGAGAACCATTTATATACTAACAACCTTATAAATACAAGCAACTTTTTTTCCCCCAAGACAAGCAACTTTGAAAGACTTAAGAACTCTGATCATTGAAATGACCAACCACAAGTCCAGAGGACCCATAATGATGCCTGTTCCTGATAGACAGGTGATAGACTTAGGGTGCAAAATGAGACATGTATTTTTGGACATGGCCAATGGGGAAATTTGTTTTTACTTGACTATGCATATTTGTTAAAATAGTTTTTATATTTTTTCCCATGATAGGGTCTGGGAGAGAGGGAAGAAATAGATTTTTTTTATTGAAAACATTAAGTTAAGCCTTTGAGATCCTTGTCGGTTTTTCCATTACTCAGAATTCTTTCAGTGACCTTTTCACTTACATTGTTTTCATCACTGTGTACATTTTGTCTTCATGCTACTCATTTTACTTTTCCCCAGTTCCTGTAAAACTTAGTTCACTGAGCCCAGAAAACCTACGTGAAGAGGAGGCCAGCCCCTAACAGGATGAGAGGAAGACTCATGGAACTGGAGAATGGGAAGATGTAAGAAGACACATAGAATTAGGAGAGTGGAAACTCAAGCAGAGGCAACCATCACAAAGAAAGGGACCTGCTTATTCCCCGATCAGACACCAGATACATCGGGACTGAAACTGTGCTGCTCAACCACCTCCTCCATCAACACTGTGTACCCCAAAGTGATAACCCTGTGCTTCCTTTCTCTCCTTGGGTTCTTTTATGGGAACTTGAAGCCTTTTCTTCTGGCCATAAGGACAGTCTGTTTATTTTCCCTTTATTTTGTCCGTATGAACTGTGCTAACCTCTGACATTTTTGAGTCAGGCATACTTACTGGTAACACAGTTGGGAGGAGGCAACTTGGGAGCAAACATCCCTAGAGAAGACGTAGAACCAGATCTAACATCGAAGTGCTGTCTCTGGTAGGGGGCTTGGAGCTAACAAAAAAAGAGAAAGAGAATAATAGATCTCTTGACAGTGTTTTCCAGAGTAGAGAAGGAGGTTTTATATCCAGAAACTCATCTGGTTAATCAGTCAGTTAGGGTGAGAGGCAAATGGTAGTAATTGAACAGCCCTGATCACCACACCACTCCAGGGCACATGCACTATGAGCTTCTCCTTCCCAAGGGAGTTTCTCTGTAGCCCTGGGCTCCACATCCTGCCCTGCTACTTATGACAGGGCACACGCCTCCCGAGCATTTCCCTCAGGATTTCCTCCAGCTTCTGTTTAACTACAGCCTACCCCCTAAGTCCCACAGGGTAATATCTTGGGGCATCCCTACCCCCAATTGATTTACTCCATAAAGTAAAATTGCTATAGTAGTTAGTGCTTTGAGAGCTAGGACTACTGGGTAGAAGTAACAGGAGGACAGATTTCAACTTAATAGTAGGTAGAACATAAAGAACCCCACATTACTGTAAAGTCAACATTAATAACCAATTAACCATTGCATCAATCACAGCAACCAAAGCACTAGATTTTGAACCATTTAAATCTCAGTTAGCTGAGGAAGAAAAAAAATCAATAAATCTTATACCTGCATATTTTGTTTTTCAAACTTTCAATTTTATTTATATTTTTACATGACTTTCATTTTTGATTATATCCTCTACCCTTCCTTCTCTTAGATAGCCATCCCTTATAACAAAGAATAAAAAAGAAAAACCCAACTGTATATTTTAACAAGTAGAATCAGACCAAACAAATTAACAATCAAACAACAAACAAATAAAACATATACTTGCTCT
The DNA here is from genome assembly GCF_900497805.2 of Vombatus ursinus. Classification (NCBI taxonomy): domain Eukaryota; kingdom Metazoa; phylum Chordata; class Mammalia; order Diprotodontia; family Vombatidae; genus Vombatus; species Vombatus ursinus. The sequence continues at coordinate 22,843,971 of NW_020954546.1, forward strand.
GGGTCTTCACCACATTCAGGCTTTTGACTCCTCCTGTATGTGGCCATCACTTTAGAGTTACAGATTCGGAGAGATCTGGAAGGGTTCTCCTTGACCATCTACCTATACCTAAGCAATAATCTCTACAATGACATGGGAAGTAGAAACCCAGACTCTGCCTGAAGCCTTTCAATGAGAGGAAACCCACTCATTACCTCCTGAGACAGCTCATACCCCTTAGAGCTAGCACCAACTGTTGGGAAGCAGGAATCTGCTTCTGTATCTTTCACCTGTAAGTCCATTCTCCCTAAAAAGAGTTCATCAATCCATATGGAACAGAGACTTGTGATTTCATCGAGGTAGTAAACTCCTGGTAAGATCTCCCACCCAATGCATATCAATAACCTGTACTGCAACATGCGGTCTGTGGAAACACACTAAGACCCCCTTCCTTTTAGAAAAAAATTAAGAAAAAAAATATTCCTTCAATCTGAATTCCTTTCTAGACTTCCCTGAATGAAGAAAACCTTACCTATCAGCCTTCTAAGAAAACAGTGTTTTGAACTGAAAACTTTAAAAATAACCAGTTTCTAAACCACCTAGTTTCCTAGGTCATTGAGAGGTTAAATGATTTGCCCAGGGTCATCTAACTGGGACTTCTCAGAAGAGAAATTTGAACTCAGGTTTTCCTAACTTGAGGCCAACTCTCTATCTACTATACCACGTGTCCTCCCCATGAGGTTATTAACAATCTGTATTTCCACCTCCAAAAATCGCCTGTTTACATCCTTTGACCATTTTGCCATTGGGGAGTGTGCATACCCCTATAACAGTCTTATGGATTCCAGATACCAGGCTTTTGTCTTCTATATTTACCACAAATATTCTTTCACAGTGTTTTTTTTTTCTTTTCATTTTGGGGCTATTACTATTTGTTGGACAAAACCCCATAATCCCTGTATAATCAAACCCATGGATTTTGTCACTGAGAACTTATTCCAATTATGTTTGATAAAAATGTTCCTTCCCTCCATAATTGAAATAAATGTTATTTCTTTTTCTTCAAGTCTTTAAATATTTTCTGGCCTTGCAGCTATGCAATTTTCTCAACCATTTTTTTAAACTGAAGATTGATTCCATTCTCCAGTGGTATTTTTAGACATGCTTTTATCAAGTACTGTCCTCTTCTATACATTGGCTTCTATTTCTGGGTTCACTATTCTATGTCATTGACCTGCTTCTCTGTTCTTTTTCTGGAAGCAGACAGTTTGTGTAATTGTTTCTTTCTCATACATTCCGAAACCTGGTGCAGGAAGTCTATCACCCATTCTCTTTCTCACTGTTCCTCATATTCCATATGTATTTTGTTAAAATGCTCTAATTCTGTAAAGTAGCCTATTGGTATTTTGATTGCTAATTAATTAAATCCATAAATTAATTTGGGAAATATTGACTTTTTTACTGTATTTATTCAAACTAAACATGAACAGGGCATATTTCTGCATGTATTTTTTTTAAGGAAAAACTTTTTTATTTTTAAAAATATATTTAATTGATGTCTCTTGTCCATCATTTCCCATTTCACTCCTCCCCTTTGTGACAAAGAAAAGGCCCAAGTTCTTCATCGGAGATCATATCTGACAACATATACAATATTCTGTCCCCAAATCCCTCCGACCTTTGGGGGGGGGAAAGGAGGGGTGTTTCATTGAGATGTTTCATGTGAGATCCTTGCTGGTTTTTCCATCCCTCAGAGGAGCTCATCACTTCTATTGTTGTCAGCCTGTATATTTTCTCTTGATGCTGTTTATTTCATTCTGTCCCAGTTCCTGCAAATTTCCCCATATTTCTCTGAATTCATCTTATTCTTCATTTCTTGCTGCAAAAAAATAATATTCCATGACATTCATCTACCATAGTTTTTCAGCCATCAGAGGAAAACACAATAATTAGAGCTGTCCAACAATGGAATGGATTGCCTTGTGAGTTAGTGAAGTCTCTGTGGATGGAGGGAGGGCTTTTGAGAGAGGTTGTCTGGCCACCTGCCAAAGAGTTTGTAGAAAAGACTGCAGCATGAGGTGGGAGGCTGTGTACTGACACGCTTCTTGTCCTCTCGATATTTCTTGCCTTCCAGGGCTCTTTCCCAGCTTCCTATAAACATGCCCAGGTCTTGCTCATTCTTAAACGACCTTTGCTTGACCCTACCATACCCTTCAAGCTATTTTCAAATATCCTCCTTTTCACTGTCAAACTCCTAGAAAAAGCTGTTTTTTCTAATCACCTCCATTTTCCTCTTCTTAACACTTTGCAGTCTGGCTTCTGGCTTTATTCAACAGAAACTGCTCCAAAGTTTTTAACTTTTATTTTTATCTATTAGCAAACACTTATTTTCTCTCTTTCCTGCATCCTTCTCCACTCCCCCCACCCCCCAAAAAAGGAAAAAAAAAACCTTTGTAACAAACATGAGTAAGTAAGCAAAACAAATCCTTATTTTGGCTATGTCCAAACATGCATGTTTCATTTACATCTTGAGCCCATCACCTCTCTGTCAGGAGGTAGGTAGCATTCTTCATCATGGGTCCTCTGGAATCATGGTTGGTCACTGCACTGATATGACTTCTTAAGTCTTTCAAAGTCGCTGTCTTGGGGGCAGCTAGGTGGCGCAGTGGATAGAGCACTGGCCCTGAAGTGAGGAGGACCTGAGTTCAAATCCGGGCTCAGACTAAACACTTGACACTTACTAGCTGTGTGACCCTGGGCAAGTCACTTAACCCCAATTGCCTAAAACAAAAAAAACAAAGTTGCTGTCTTTATAATGTTGTTATATAAATTGTTCTCCTGGTTTTGCTCATTTCACTCTGTATCAGTTCATACAAGTCTTCTCAGGTTCATCTGAAACCATCCTTTTCAACATTTTTTACAGTACAAAAATATTCTGTTGCATTTATACATCATGATTTGTTCAGTCACTCCCCAATGGATGGGTACCCCCTCAGTTTCCAGTTCTTTGCCACCATAAAAAGAATAGCTATATAATTTTTGTACCAATGGGCCCTTTTTCTCTTTCTTTGATTTCTTTGGGGTATAGGCCTAGTAGCCGGATTGTATAGTTTAGTGACTTTTGGGAAATACCAAGAATCTCTTGGTTATCCAAACCTGTGGCTTCAGTTTGGTCCTCATCCTGGACCTCTCTGAAGCATTTGTTATTGTTGATTTCCTCTCTTTATGGATTTCTGTGGCTCCATTCTCTCTTTGTTTTCCTTCCACCTATTAGTCTACTTTGTTGCAACATACATATACCGCCTAACTGTGGGTATACCCTAAGGCTCCGTCTGGGCCTTCTCTTCCCTTGTTATACCTTCTCCTTTGGTCCTTATGGTTCAATTATCATCTCTCTGGAAATGACTCCCAGATCAATATCACCCCTCATCTCTCTCCTCAGCTCTAGTCTGATATCACAATTGTCTATTATACATTTCCAAGTGGATGTCCCATAATCGTCTCATACTCAACACAACCCAAACAGCACCCATCATCTCCTTGCCCTCCCACCATCCCACCAAAGCCTACCCCGATCCCTCAGCCACCCCCTCCATCAGGCCCTCATCATCTCTTGTCTGGATTGTTATAATAACCCCTGCTTGGCCCCTCTGCCTCAAGCCTCCAATCCATTTTTGACATAGCCACCAAAGGGATTTTCCTCAAGCTCAAGTCTGACCTTGTTCCTTCCAGGCTCAGGAAGCTCCAGTCATTCTTCCAAGATCAAATACAAACTCCTCTGTTAGTCAGTTCAAGCCCTTCACAATCTACTGTTAGCATTATTTAAAGCCCTTTACAATCTGATATTAGCTTACTTTTTCAGGTTTATTTCACGTGACTCTCTTCCATTCTAGGTTCTAGCCATCCTGTCTTTCTTGTTGTTTCTCACACAAGACACCCCATCTCCTGAACTTTTTCATTGCTTGTCTCCATGCCTGGAATGCCCTCCCTCCCTGCTCACCTCCACCTCTTGAGGTCCCCTGTATAGGCATGGTCTTTGTCCAGAGGAACCTTCTCCATATATACTTGACATAGTTACAAAAAGCAAAGGGCAAATCTAACCTTAAGATACAGCTTCTGGGCTGTCAATGCTATGCCCATTCCCTGGCTGTGCCCAGGCATGCAGTTAGACAGGATTCAGTCCTGGGGAAGCCCTCCTATTATGAGAGAGGCTGGGCTCTTTTTTCTTATATTCTTTGGCTTGTTCAGCCTCCCATCCCAGTTCCTCAAGGATGATTCTACTTAGGACTCATGAATAGGACCCCTCCCCAAAAGTAGGGAATAAAAACCTTATTCTTAATGTACACATGAATCAGATATGGGACAAATAATTTGTTCCTACGCACAAAAGGAATACTAAACACAAAATACATACAGATGTGTATTTAACAAAATTGAAACTTAAAACAGCATTCTGCAACAATTTATGGCTACTGTTGCAATCTGCTGGGAAGATGATACATAACCTTCATCAGAACACAAAGCATTTTGCAGTACTACTAATAAGGCATTTTACATTTCACCTCGGCTTAGTGTTGTCCCCAAACTCTCAGTGCATATATGCTAGTAAAACAGCTAGGCTTGTTCCAATCCTTTGGCTACCCATCGTCTTCTCCAATGCATCAGTTTCTTGTGAAGCCAGCTCCATCCACCTGCAGTAATCAGCTGCCCCTCTCAATAGATCAGGACCTCCAGAACTCTTGAACTCACAAGGTTGCTTCCAAGCCTGGACATATCCACCTCAAGGTCCATGACTGATCATGAACTCAAGAAATCCCTCTTGCTGCTGTAATGGGGTGGGGAAATAACCCATTACATCATATTAAAAACCATAAGTCCTTTGCCAACTGGACAGAAACCAGCCTCCAACATCCATCTGGTCACAAGTCAGGAATGGTGACAACTCAGAGCCTGTTCCAAAGAAGAGGGGAATGGGGCTCCCCATACAGATAACAGAGACAATAAGGTCTGATATGTCAATGAGGTGTCAAACTAACTGAACAGATTTGTCTAAGCCAATTTGGAATTATATGAACAAAGTAACGAAAATGTCCATATTCTTTGATCCAGAGAGACATTCCACTGCTAAGCATATACCCTAAGGAGGTCAATGACAGAAAGGAAGGCCCCAGAAGACATCCCAACATTTATAGCAGCACTTTTTGTAGTTGCAGCAAAAAAAAAAAAGAAAGAAAGAAAGAAAGAAAGAAAGAAAGAAAGAAAGAAAGAAAGAAAGAAAACTGGAAACAAAGCAGATTGTTTTGGTTAAGCAAGAAATGGCTAAGCAAGTTTTCGTACACAATGTAATAGAATGTTGCTACTGTAAGAAACAATGTAAAAAAATAATAGCTAGCATTTATGTAACATTACAAGGTTTATCAAATGTTTTATAAATATTATCTCATTTGCTCCGCACAGCAACCCTGTGAGGTAGGTGCTATTATGATCCCCATTTTACATATAAGGTAACTGAGGCAAAAAGAAGTTAAATGACTTACCCAGGGTCCCACAGCTAGTAAGTGCCTGAGGCCAGATTTGATCTCAGGTTTTCCTGACTCCAGGTCCAGTGCTCTATCCACTGCACCACCTATAAATATGGGAAGCATGGGAAGATATATATGAACTGATTCGAAGTGACATAAGCAGAACCAGTAAAACAATATAAACAATAATGTTGGCGACATAAATGGAAAGCACAACAACAAAATGATAAAAACTGAACACTGTAGAAAGAGGATGATCAAGGTTGGCCCAAGGAAAGTGCCTGCCTCCCCTACTTATTTACAGAGGCAGGGAACTATAGGTAGAGAACACCGGTTATACTATCTGGCTTTTTCAAGACATGTGTTAGTTAGTTAGTTAGTTAGTTTGTTTGTTTAGTGAGGCAATTGGAGTTATGTGACTTGCCTAGAGTCACACAGCTAGGAAGTATTATGTACCTGAGTCCGGATTTAAACTCAGGTCCTCCTGACTCCAGGGCCAGTGCTCTATCCACTGTGCCACACAGCTGCCCCTATGTGTTAGTTTTGATGAAATATTTCCCCCTCTTTTTCATTCTTTATTGCAAAGATTACTGCCCGGGAGGGGGACAATGAAAAATGTAGATGATGCAAAAAAATCATTAAAAATGCATTTTAAAAAGAAATATATCTACACTTTGTGTTTCCTTATAAAGTTTAAGAACCTTAATTTGATTGACCTGGGAGGGGAGCATGGAATTGGCTGGCTAAAAACTGGCTTTAGTTCTGGGCAGGACTCTCTCCAACTCTTGCACTGACTTCAGCGCTGGCAGGCTTGGTTTAAAGGCTCCCAGGGGTGGGTGGAGCTGGTGTTGGTCCCTAGATGGCCAGACTTGCAGAATGAGTGCTCCCCATTCACTTCCATGTTCTCATTGCTCCATCCTTCCTTAAACTCCTGCAATATTATTGTCTCCCCAACCACAGTCTGCCAATCGATAAAAATTTATTAAATGTTTGCCACATACCAGCTCTGTGCTAAGCAGGGGAGATATAAAGAAAAGGGGAAGAACCAGTCCCTGCCTTCAAGGGCCTTACAATCTAATGGAGGAGATAACACGCAAATAGTTAGGTACGTGTAAGACACATGTAATCGCAGTCCCAAAGCCCGTTGGTATGGGACTCTCTCCTCATTGGTAGAGATGAATGCCCTGCCCTGAATGAGGGGAATGGGCAAGGGCAGGGTGGAGTTAGCAAGAGGGGAGACAGCTTCATCTCTCCAGTCTTGAGTCTTCTGTAGTTACAGAGTCTCTTCAGACTTAGCACTTTTGACTTCCAGCTTTGAGTGAGAAGATGAAAGAGCTCAACCCCACTTCAGGTTGTTGAAAGACAAGATTCTGGAAAGACATGAGAAGAGCTGACAGTCTCTATCATGTCCCTATCCCTAGTCTCTATCCACTGCACCACCTATAAATATGGGAAGCATGGGAAGATATATGAACTGATTCAAAGTGACATAAGCAGAACCAGTAAAACAATATAAACAATAATGTTGGTGACACTAGAGACTCCAGGGAACATCCCTTGGGTGAGATCCAGGACCCTCTCTCTTGGTTGAGATCTCTCCTCCAGTGGGTGAACTCCTTCACTCTGTATTATCTGGTATATATTGTCCTATGTCAGGGGCCTCGAGGCCACATGTGGCCTTCTAGGTCCTCGGGTGTGGCCATTTGACTGAGTCCAAATTTTACAAAATAAATCTTTTTATGAAGGGGATTTGTTCTGTGAAGTTTGGATTCAGTCAAAGGGCCACTCTTGAGGACCTAGAGGGCCATATATGGCCTTGAGGCCGAAGGTTCCCCCCCCCCCCCCCCCCGGCCTGTGTATACCTTCTCTGATATCTGTTTTGCTATCAAAACAAAAGTAAATGGATAAATGGGCTTCTTGGCTACTTGCTATGTGTGTTCATTGTAGAACTGGCATTTGATGGGAAAGGGATCAAACCTTGGATATAGATCGTGGGGTCCTGCTTCCCCCAATAGTGAACAGTGATCAGAAGTTAGCTTGAACCTGAAAATCACATCTCCTAGAAGAAATAACATTAAAAGGAGCAGACAGATGTAACTTTAACCTGGTAACCCCTGTCTCTGAGGGGAATATCGTGGTCTCTGGCCCCAACTTCTTGCTTGCCCCCCTGGCAGGAATTAAAGTCTGTCTTGGGAAAGGGGTGGTGGAAGAAGAGGCTAGAGATGTCTATTCTGCCTCCCTTCAAGCCATGCAACAACACCCCGATGCTGAAGGGGGGCCGGGTATAGCGCTGGCTACATATCCAGACAGAGTAGATGAAGGCAATATGAAATTAGAGGCATTAGCAGCTGGGCGAACACCAGGAAAAGGCTTCTCCTAGAAGGCTGGATCTGAACTGAGTCTTGAAGGAAGCCAGGGAGGGGGCAACATGTTCTGGCAGTGGCCAAAGCTTCCTTATGGCCACATTCAATGACCCTTTTCCCCCCTCCAATTCTCATCCTTCTTGACCTCTCTGTGGCATCTAACCCTGGAGGCTACTCCTATCTTGAAATCTGATTCTCACTTGGGCTTCTCTAACATTGCACAAGAATTCTTGGTTCCCCTGCCCACTTCTTTGACTTCCATTTTTTTCCTCTATTTTCCTGACTTCCCTGTTTCGTAGATTTAAGAGACTTTAGAGCTGGAAATGACCTTAAAGATGATCTAGTTCAGCCACTTTCATTTTACAGAAGATGAAGAAGTGACTTGTCCAAGGTCATACTGATAGAAGTAGAAACACACTAGAACCCAGGTCTGATGTCTCTCAGTCTCTTGTCATTCATTCATTCATTCTACAAGCATTTATTGCACCTACCATCTTGCAAAAACCACTGTGCTCAGAGAAAATGAAAAGCAGACCTTGCCCTTAGGACGCTTATGTTTTACTCTAAGGATGCAATATGATGAATAAATACAGATAAATAAGGTAAAATAAAAAAGATTTTAAAAATACAATTTGAGGAGGGAGAAGGCAGTAGAACTCGGGGGATCATGAAAGGCTTCTGATAGGACATCATCCCTAAGTTGCACAAAGTTAAGGATTGCTAAGGATTCTAAGATGCAGAGGTAAGAAAGAACATTCCAGGCATGGGACACAGCCTGGGCAAAGGTGATAGATAGAATATCAAATATGAGGAACAGCAAGTCAGGCAATTTAACTGGAACAGAGAGTTCGTGAATAGGAGTAATATGAAATAATCCTTGAAAGATCATGCAGAGCCAGACTGTGAAGGGTAGGCTTTAAATGCCAAGGTAAGAAGTTTGAATTTTAATCAGAGGCAATGCAAGCCTGGAAGGTAGGTACTATTATTACCTCCATTATAAAGAGGAAAGCTAAGCAGGCAGTGGATAGAGAGCAGAGCGTGGAGTCAAAAAGACTCATCTTCCTGAGTTCAAATCCAGCCTCAGACACTTACTAGCTGTGTGACCCAGGGCAAGTCGCTTAATCCTGTTTGTCTCAGTTTCCTCATCTGTCAAATAAGCTGGAGAAGGAAATGGCAAAGCACTCCAATATCTTTGCCAAGAAAACCCCAAATGGGGTCATGAAGAGTCAGACATGACAGAACACCAACAAATAGAGAAAAAACTGAGGCTGAGGGAAATTATCCAACTTGCTCAGAATCACACAGATAATAAGAATTAAAGGTCAAATTTAAACTCAGGTCTTCCTGCCTCCTCCAAATGTCTCTAAACCTGATTAGTTGGGACTTGAGTTATAGAGAAGAGCTGGTTCAGGGGGTCAGCTGAGAGAGCTGAGAAGCAGAGATCCTATGCCCAGCAAGGGGCAGTGTGAATACACCTGGAGACCTAGCGACTTCTTGGGCATAAGAGGCCTGCAGTACCATAGGCCCAGCGTTCTATGCACCATGGCGCCCCCTAGTGGCTAGAGAAGTTGTCTTGGCCTCGTGCATGTGCTGTAAACTTCACTCCAACCTGTCCCACTGATGCTGTGGGTATTTGTGGTACAATTTGCCCCAGATTTGGGGGATAGAAGGAGGGAGGAGGAGATCTTATAGCTATGGCTCTTACTCTCCCATTTCAGAAAGTACCTTTACTTTGAGAGAGAAAATCTCTAACATGAGTATCTTCTTTTCCATTCCCACTGCTAACACTCTGGTTCAGACCTTTCCTGCCTCATCACTTGGTCGTGACAACAACCCCCTATCTGATCTCCCAGCCTCAAGGCTTTCCCTGCTCAGATATATTGGCTGTCTTTAAATCCCAACTAAAATCCCATCTTTTACTGGAAGCCTTCTGCAACCTCTCTTAATTCCGGGGCTTTCCCTCTTTTCATTATTTCTTTTTTATCCTGTGTATAACTTTGTGTGTATTTGTTTGCATGTTTTCTGTTTTCTCTCCCATTAAATTGTAAGTTCCTCGAGGGTAAGGGCTGTCTTTTGCTCCTTTTTGTATCCCTGGTGCTTAGCACAGTGCCTGACAGTAATGGGCATTTAACAATTGAGCGGTTGATTGATATTGCCACACCACCACCAGATTAATCTCCTCCACTCCATTAGTCTTTAAAACACTTTCTAAAGCACTCTTCTCATCATAACTCTCTGACTCATTTTGCAGATGGACCCTAATGGGTGAATTCTTCATGAGTAAACTGTTAGCTCCTTGCAGGCAGGGACTGTGACTTACATGTTGCTGGCACTAGGGGGCGCCATAGTGTACAGAGCACTGGGCTGGAAGTCAGGAAGACCTGAGCTAAAATCCAGCCTCAGACACTTACCAGCTGTGTGACCCTGGGTAGGTCACTTAACCTTAGGTTGACTTCAGTTTACTCATTTGTAAAATGGGGATAATAATAGTATCTACCTCTCGGGTTGTTCTGAGGATCAAATAAGACAATAATTGTATGCCGATTAACACTTAGCCTATGTAGCTTAGCTTATAGCTAAGCACTTAGCACATAGTAGGTACTATATAAATATAAATGCTTATTCCTTCCCTTCCCCTTTGGCCTCCCCCAATGCCCCTAGAGTAGAGATTTTTCTCACTTTTTTTTGTTTTGTGCAGAATTCCACTTCAGTTTACTATCCCACCAGAGTCCTGGCTGTGCCCATGTGTGTGTATGTAAGCGCTTCTCTCTCTGCTCCCCTTGATTTTGTTTCTTCTTTTACTTCTTGCTTTCCACTTTTCTTCTTCTTCCCTTTAGGCTCTCTGTCTCTGCCTCTTAATCAATCTATTAAGTCTCTACCCTGCATTTGGCACAATTGTTATTGTTTTTTAAATTAGGATTAAGGTATATTAGGTGGGGGGGGGAAAGAAACTGCGTTTCATCCAGACAGGTGATTTATTTAGCAATGCGTGTGGCTGCAAAACAAACCGGGTCCAAGGCTCTAGGTAAACCAAGGACTCCTAAGCTTGGTTTCTATGAAGTTAATATATAATTTGGAAGGAGTGAAAAACAGGAAAAATAGGATTGTAGGGATTGAGACATGTGGTTTCTCACTGGTGGAGGGTGAGAAATTCAAATTAATTCCACCTTGTAATTGATTCTATATTGTATTGATTTTTATAATTGAGTTTTCATTTGCCTAATGCCACCCATGTCCTTAAGTTGAGCTAACAAATTCAGATTTCCCTCTTAGTTTAAACTTATAATTAAAAGTTGTCACCTTTCATGCTGATAACCCCTGAGACACTTCCAGGACATCTGTTTGTTATCTTTAAGCCCCACAAGTTAACTTGGTACCATCCTCAAAAGATATGTCACCTGAACTTGTACAGTTAGGGGAGTTTTCCTCTCTTCCAAGGAGACAGCAAGTCTGGTAGTTTTGATCCCCTAACAAAGATTATAAAATGGGGAGGGGTCCCATAAAACAATGAACATTCCTTAATTGTTTGAAAGGAGTGGCTACTAGCCCCACGTGGGTGCCAGCAGATTTCCTTGATGTAACTAATCATGTTGTCCCCTTGGCCATGATGCTGTTTACCCTGTAACCAGTCACATTGTCTTCCCCACCTACCCAATTCAGTGCTTCCCAAAACTATATGAAGGCTAGTAAGTCCTACCTCAGGGTTATTGAGAGGCCATAGACCCAATTTATCAGTTACTGCTAGCCTAGTAAATTGGTCATGCTGGGAGTCTATCTCAGTTTACCTTTATTTCTCAATGTAACAAGGGTATAGAGAGACACTGAGGTGAGAGGGAGAGCGGGAGTTTTGTGATATTCCTTAAGCTGGGGAACCTTTAGGAGGGGGAGAAATCTTGTGACTTCTCCCAAATCAGGTGACTTTACAAGCAGATGGAACTTTAGCTTCAGGAAATGTCGGACAAGGGCAATATGGAGTCATTAATGTTATTGTTATTACTATTTTTAATGTAACAGGTACCAGTTTTAAGTTCTCTGACCCAGGGTTGTGTTCATCCTGCATTTTCAAAGCGACATCTCGAGGTGATGTCTTGACTTATGCGTGAATTGGATTTAAAGGAGGCACAGTTGTGAAAAGTCATCAGCCTCACTCTCTCTTCCAGAGTCATTCAAGTCCAGAGGCAAAATAAAAGTCTGGATGACTGGAAATGGCCCAGGATGACCTTGGCATCTTGGGTGTCTGACCAGGCTCTAAGCATTCCACAGCGCCTGCTTCAGCCGCCTTCGTGGCTGTTGGAGCAAAATGTTCTCATCTGTCCATTCTGCCAGGGGAAGTCTTCACATGCTTGGGTGAAACATCCCCCTAACTCATTGACAGGTTTGAGGTCCATCAGTTACCCTTGGCCTGGGTTAGCCTGTCTTCTGAGACTGTTTACTGGGGTGTGGCCACTGCTCTCGCTACAGCTTCTGGGAGCCACGTGTGAAAGTTGGGTGACAGGCGGACATCAAAGGTGGATGACCAGCCCTGAAAAGGGCTTAGTAAGCCCTCCCACCTCAGGTGCTCATCCTCCTGACCACCCCATACACCTCAACCCAATGAAACAGTCACAGAATGTCAGAGCTGCAAAGGACCCACTCACTTGCTATGTTCCATCTCTGGTCTCTGTCCCTCTTCACAAACTATTCCTCATTGCCTGCTCACTGCTCATCCCTAGCTCCTAGAACCCCAACTTTCTTCAAGATGTAAGTCAAGCAACAGCTCCTTTGACATGAAGCATTTCCTGATCTCCCTGGCTGTTAGTGGGGTCCCTCCTTAAACGACTTTGCATGGTTGTATATATTCTATATGTACTTATATATGTGTATGTGGTCCCTCTGATAGAATTTAAGCTCCCTGAGGGCAGGGGCTATTTTATTTTTCTCTTAGCATGCCTAGTACTTTGCTAAGTAGTCAGAATAGTCAGCATTCATACAGCACATGAAGGTTTGCAAAGTGTTTTACCAATATTATCTCATTGGATCATCATCATATCAAATCTGGGAGGTAGGGGCTATTATTACTCCCATTTACAGATGAGGAAACTGAGCAAACAAAAATTTTAAGTGACTTACCCTGGTTTGAACTCAGGTCTTCCTGACTGAAGCCTAGCCACTCCAACTTAATAAATGCTTGTTGATGGTTTGATTACTGTGAGGAAAATGTTCTGGAAATCTTATAGATGAGCTATTATTATTATTTTACACAAGAGGAAAGTAACTAGAGGAAGAGCTGGGACTCCGGAAAGCTGAAACAGCAGGTCAATGTCTTCAGTATGTCCTTGGGAGAAATGAAAATCAGGACATGGAGAGAGGCAGAGAGAAAAGAGAAGCCCAGAGGGATGGGGAGAGTCAGCCGTGGAGACAGACAATGGACAGTCCACACTCACTAGACATGGTACTATGGGCAAGTCACTCTTTGGGCCTCAGTTTCCCCAGCTGTAAAATGGGGATAATAAACCTCACAGCTCCAGTGTTAGGAGGTTCTAATGCGATAATACACGCAATGCCCTTTGCAGGTCTTAAAGGGCAGTACAAATGCCAGATATTTCTTCTTTTTCTTCTTCATCATCATCATCATCACAGTTTCCATGGGAGGAAGGTGGGGATGCTTCTCAGAGTGGCTGTTTTTGTTTGTTGGGTGGGACCTGTGATTTCCTAACGAGGAAAACTCACTCTACCATGGCAGGTCGGCACTCTCTTTGCTGTTTACAATCCTAGAGTTGTCTAGGGGCACTAAAGGGTTAAGTAATTTCCCCAGGGACACCCTGCTAGTACAGGTCAAAGGTCAGACTCGACTAGGGTCTTCTGAGGTCCATGGTCAGCCCTATGGCCAGCGTTAGGGTTCTGACTACACGTCTGGAGGAATCAGAAAACCTTTGCATAGGGTTCATTTGCATAAGTTATGCAAAAACATGTAATGCCCACATATTTGCAGGAAAGCCGATCGTCCTGGAGACCTACAAGATCGAGGCGGGACCAGAGCTACACTGAAGGGGAAGGGCGCGAGCGTGGGAGAGGCGGGGCTTCTCCCCAGAGCGCCCCTCCCCTTTTCTGGGGCAAAGCCACTCTTATGTCTCGGCCCGCCTATCTAATCCGGATGCATGGCGCCTATTGGCTATGCCCATCCTCCATCTTCTTCGACCGATGCGGATTGGATGTTAGTGCCTTTTCCACCGCGGTCGCTCCTTGCGCATTTCCGGGCGTTGGGAACGTGAGGCGGACTTGTGATTGCCGCCATTGCGTTTTCGTAGAAACGGCAAAGTGACTGCCCGGTGCTGTGGGGTAAGCAAGGGGGAGTAAAGGGCTGATGGCACGTGAGGGGGTCCGGGAGGCTGGCCAGGGCAGGGGCGCGCGGGAGCGGGATGGTTTGCACGAAGAGGTGAAGGAGAAATAGAGGCGGTGGGGGGCGGGGATGCTGGGAGAAGTGGCGGCAGTGTCCAGGGAGGGGGCGCGCACGCGCAGTAAGGAAGACGGGAGCGCGCGGGGCAGTGCGTAAGGGGGGGGATGCGCAGTGGGCATGCGCGATGCAGCGGGGGCCGGGGGCTGAGTGAGGTGAGAAGGGGGCTTCTGGGTGAAAGGGGTGTGTAGAATGGGGAGCATGTGGAGTGGCAGGGAGCGTATGGAGTCGAGGTCCTCTCGGTGAAGGGGGCAGGGCTCGGAGTGAGCGTGGGGCGCAGGGTCATGGTGAGGGGGGGGCGGGGGGGGGAAGCTCGAGGGGTAAGGTCGTAGGTAAACTTCTTGAGGGCAGGCCGGTCTCCCTTTTGTATCCGAATCTCCAGTGCCTGGCGCTACAGGCTGAGTAACCGGCAGCATCGATTAAGCCCTTCCTGTGGGCCTGGCACTGAGGATAGATACAGAGACAAAGTAAAGCCGCCCCTGCCCTTAAGGAGCTTCCAGTCTATCTAGGACAGCGAGTGCACATAGAAGTGTGTGCAAAGCAGACACAAGGCCCTGGTGGGGGGAGGCATTGGCATGGGGGGGTGTAAAAGGTATGGAGAGGAGTCTAGGGCATCGATGAGGAAGGGGGAGGACAGCCAGCACCCAATGCAAGTGTTTGTAGAGTCGAGGTGGGAGGGGGATTGAGCCAGGAGGCTGGCACGACAGAGGCACCAAATGTGGGCGTACACAGCCAAGTAGGCAGAATCAGGAGCTTGAATGGGGGGTCTTGGTATGTTAGGAGCGGCCCTAAGGTTGGGGGAGGCGAGGAAGGCACAGGAGTGAGAGGAGGTTGAGGTGAGGTTACAGGATGAGTTGGGAGAAGACCAGGAGGTTACATTTATCTTAATGTAGGTATAGAGACCTAGGGGGTGGGTTGGGGAAAGGGCCTAGAGAGTTTCCAGATTGCCCTTTCCCTCCTTTTTGTTCTTTTGTAGACTTTACTGAGTTCCATTACTATTCCCCAGGTTCTTCGGACATGGCCGGGGTGTTTCCCTACAGAGGGCCGGGTACCCCTGTGCCCGGCCCTCTGGCACCGCTGCCCGACTACATGTCAGAAGAGAAGCTTCAGGAAAAAGGTGAGGGGTCTGGGAACTTCAGGCTGGGAAGTGGGGTGCCACTTGCATCACTACCATGTATAGGTCCCATGGGTGAGCTTCCTCTGTAGACCCATCCAGAAAGCTTTTAGGGGAAGTCACCTTGGGACTGGGGATACTCACACGGGGTAGACAGTGACCCAAGCTGGTTTTTCTCTCCAGCCCGGAAATGGCAACAGTTACAGGCAAAGCGCTATGCAGAGAAGCGGAAATTTGGATTTGTAGATGCACAGAAGGAAGATATGCCCCCGGAGCATGTCAGGAAGATCATCCGTGACCATGGGGATATGACCAACCGGAAATTCCGTCATGACAAACGAGTCTACCTGGGGTGAGGAGATCAGGGATTAGAGGGATGCCGAGAAAGTGGAGAGGTTGTTATTTCCAGGGAGTCCCACACAGCTGCCAGTTTGGCCTTGGTTAGACCATTGTCCTCATAAAACTGTGATTGTATCCCCAGGCTGTTTGGTATTTTTGTTTCTGGACACAATTGTTATCCTCCTCTCTGACTGTAGATTGGAGCCTTGGACAACCCTTCTGGATAACACCTCTATGAGTACTGCCATTCTTAACGCCCATTTGAGGGAGGGAGCTCCAGGATTGTGTGACCAGATCCCAAAATTTATATTCCTCAGTAGCATTATTGCATGGATTTTTCTTACCACTTCTGGCCCAGAGGTCTGCTCTGTTCTGGCATACTTCAATGAATATGAATTCTCTTAAGGCATCCAGAACATAGAAACAGTAAAGCTGGAAGTTGCCTGGAGTTTCCTGGTCCCTTTTACCTCCTCCCTATCTGAACTGTACACTAGAGGCTAGGTGAGTGGAGGGACCAGAATTTTAACACATCACTCCCTTCACTTGGAAACAGAAAAACTGACCACGGTCACCTGGCCTGGAACTGAGCCTGAGAGTTTTGGAGTTGCCAGGGCAGTTGATTTCTGGAAGAATATGAGTCAGGTGGAACAATGTAGTATGTGGGATAGGGAACAAAGCATCATGGGAGTACTGATTTTCTGTCACCCTCTCATTACCCACTGCTGCAGTGCCCTGAAGTACATGCCTCATGCTGTCCTCAAGCTCTTGGAAAACATGCCCATGCCCTGGGAGCAGATTCGGGACGTACCTGTTCTGTACCACATCACTGGGGCGATTTCCTTTGTCAATGAGATTCCTTGGGTCATTGAGCCTGTCTACATCTCTCAGTGGGGGTAAGAAGGACTGGGGAATGCTTGGGTTCTAGAGGTTGTCTCTTTGTTCTCTGTGGGGTTCTGATCTGTGACGTGGCTCACCCCAGGTCCATGTGGATCATGATGCGTCGAGAGAAGAGGGACAGGCGGCACTTCAAGCGCATGCGCTTTCCCCCATTTGACGATGAGGAGCCCCCCCTTGACTATGCTGACAACATCCTAGATGTGGAGCCTCTGGAGGCCATTCAGCTGGAACTGGACCCTGAGGAGGATGCCCCTGTGCTGGACTGGTTTTATGACCACCAGCCCCTAAGGGACAGCAGGAAGTGAGTGAGCACAGCTTCCAATCAGTGGGCCAGGCTCAGCCAGCTGGAGTCCTTGGTCCTCTTTGGGTCTGCTGAAGGGCGATTGAAGTCCTGGCTTTAGGAGTGATTGCTATGGCCTGGGGAGATGGTATTGGTTTCTCACCTTTGCCCCCTCGTTTACAGGTACGTGAATGGCTCTACTTATCAGCGCTGGCAATTCACACTGCCCATGATGTCTACCCTCTACCGCCTGGCCAATCAGCTCCTAACTGACCTTGTGGATGACAACTACTTCTATCTGTTTGACCTGAAGGCCTTTTTCACCTCAAAGGCCCTCAACATGGCCATCCCAGGGGGCCCGAAATTCGAACCCCTGGTCCGAGACATCAATCTTCAGTAAGTGCGCTAAGAAAGAAGGGCTCACAGGGTCCCTGGTTTGGGTCAGATCTGTTCTTGACGCCAGGCTCTGGCAGGTCTGGGGCACTAAACACCCCCACTAGGGTAGCTGAATTTACTGGTGCTTGCTTTCTGCCCCCTCCTTCCCCCCAGGGATGAAGACTGGAATGAATTTAATGACATCAATAAGATCATCATCAGGCAGCCCATCAGAACCGAATATAAGATTGCTTTTCCGTACTTGTACAACAACCTTCCACACCATGTCCACCTCACCTGGTAAAGAGACTGGAACCTGGACCAGGAGCGCAAAGGCTGGGAAATGGGCCGGGTCGAGGTGGTGGCGGGTGCACACGAGAGGAGGGATTTGACCTGTTGATCGTGAGGCTCTGACTAATCCTTCATTTCAGGTACCACACTCCCAATGTTGTGTTCATCAAAACAGAGGACCCTGATCTCCCCGCCTTCTACTTTGATCCTTTGATCAACCCCATCTCGCACAGACATTCTGTCAAGGTGAGGCAGAGGGGGTGACCTCAGGGTCTCATCTGTGAATGACTGCCTTAAAGAGAAACGTGGCTTCTTTCTAGCTGAGGATTGACTTTTAGAACCGATGGCTCAGTGGTGACTCTTCTTTTCACCCTCTTCATGAAGACAGATTGGAATCGCAGTAATTGGCTGAAATCACTGTTTTGCTCTCATCCTTGATTTCTGTATGGGGGCTCTGCCTCCGCTTTTGGATAGTAGTTGCTTTCCCCGTGTTAGATTTTCTCTTTTTCTCTTCTTTTTCCATTTTGTTCTCAGTCTGGATGGAGTTTTTTACTGTGTTGTGTTTTGCTAACCCGGCTAGGAAGGGTATTGTTTTGGGTGGCTGTGATCGCTTCCTGTGGGGTTCAGGCTCAGTTGGCCTAGATCCATTTCGCGTGGGAGATGTGGGGCCTGCTAGGCTGGATCTCCCAGCCGCCTGGCTCCTCGGGGATAGGGATCACTGATGGGCCTGGCTTCTGGGAGTCCAGAGATTGTACCCAGCGCAGCACGGACTGAGCCCCTTGGCGTTCTCCCTCTTAGAGTCAAGAACCCTTGCCAGACGACGATGAGGAGTTTGAGCTGCCTGAGTTTGTGGAACCTTTCCTCAAGGACACACCCCTTTACACAGACAACACGGCCAATGGCATTGCCCTTCTGTGGGCACCACGGCCTTTCAACCTTCGCTCTGGCCGCACCCGCCGTGCCCTGGACATACCCTTGGTTAAAAATTGGTAAAGTCTCCTCTGGAATGTAGAGGATGGGGCTTTTGAGGTAGGTGGCATGGTGTGATAAGGGGCGTCTGCCATGTCCTGCCCTGTCTGTCCCCCCAGGTATCGGGAGCATTGTCCTGCTGGGCAGCCCGTGAAGGTGAGGGTCTCCTACCAGAAGCTGCTCAAATACTACGTGCTGAATGCCCTCAAGCACCGGCCCCCCAAAGCCCAGAAGAAGAGGTAAGGAGCGTCAGCAGTCCCTTTCCCCTTCTGCCACCACCCCTTCCTCAGCACCCCTGGAACAAAGGGGAAATTTGCCTGTCTTCTGTCTTTCAGGTATCTCTTCCGATCCTTTAAGGCCACCAAGTTCTTCCAGTCCACCAAGCTGGACTGGGTGGAGGTGGGGCTGCAGGTCTGCCGCCAGGGCTACAACATGCTCAATCTTCTCATCCACCGTAAGAACCTCAACTACCTGCACCTCGACTACAACTTCAACCTAAAGCCTGTGAAGACGCTCACCACCAAGGTGCCCGGGCTGGCTGCACGGAGGGAGGGCTGCTGGAGATGCAGGCTCCAGCGCTCCCAAGTGGAGAGCCTCTGGGGCTTGGGTGTTGTCTGCTTCCTGACGCCGGTATCTCCCTCAGGAACGGAAGAAATCCCGTTTCGGAAATGCCTTCCACTTGTGTCGGGAGGTGCTGCGGCTGACCAAGCTCGTGGTGGACAGCCATGTTCAGTACCGCCTGGGCAACGTGGATGCCTTCCAGGTGAGGCCCGGGGGCTGACCTGTAGTTGGGAGGGGGGCTGTCCCAAGTCCAGAGCCTTATGGGGGTGATGCTCTTCCAGCTAGCAGATGGGCTGCAGTACATATTTGCCCATGTGGGACAACTGACGGGAATGTACCGCTACAAATACAAGCTGATGAGGCAGATCCGGATGTGCAAGGACCTGAAGCACCTTATCTACTATCGCTTCAACACAGTAAGGGGGCCTTTCTTGCTCTTGGCTTTTCCATGGGCCCTGCTTGGCGAAGCTCTGGGTGAAACCCTGCAGTGAGCTCCTGGGTCTGCTCTGCCTTCATCCTGGGGGCCCTTCCCCATCAGGGGCAACAGACGGACCCAAACAGATGGCTGACCTGGGGGCTTTACTTGGCATTCTAGGGTCCTGTGGGGAAGGGCCCAGGCTGCGGTTTCTGGGCTGCTGGTTGGCGAGTCTGGTTGTTTTTCATGCGTGGCATCACCCCTCTTTTGGAACGGTGGCTGGGCAACCTCCTGGCCCGGCAGTTTGAAGGTGAGTAACTTCTCTTTAGCACCCAGCTTCTGCTCCCTTATCCCTCAGCATAGGTGTTGAGGTGGTCTTCATATTGATGCTCGTCTACCCTCTATCTTCTTTGGGGTGAATTTGATCCCCTTCTTTGGATTGTGGTGTTGCAAATGTAGAGAACACTCCTAGGGTTCCTCCCAGTCAGATGGTCAGCCTCAGGGGACTGAGGCTTCTCTCTGAAGAGGAGTGGGCTAAATGGTAGTAGAGTTAATTAGGAGCTGGATGAATTAGGGACTATAAGAGTGGTCATAAATGGGTTTGTGTCAGCTCTCGAGAAGGTTTCTAGGGATGCCCCTGAGCATCCTTTATTGGTTGGTCTTGTGTGGGTCCATGTTTTTATGAGTAACTTAGATAAAGTTGTAGACCTGTCAGGTTGGCAGACGCCCAGCAGCCTGGAAGGACAGCTGATGGACAGGACAAAGTTAAGTTCCACGAAGATTTAAGAGGCTAGAAAAGTAACCCATCATCAGCTTCCAGGTGTTGGGGCAGGTGGTCTGGCTAGAGAAGGACCTGGCAAAAGATGTGGGCATTTTAGTGGATCACAGGTTGAGCCAGAGATAGGGAGGGGGTCAGGGGACTGTCAGGGTCTCTGAGGGGTGGAGTGTGTTGAGAACAAGGGAGGTCATCAGCCTGCTCCTCTGTGTCCTGGTCAGACTCCATTTGGAGCACCAATGTCTGATTCTGAGTGGCAAGTTTTACGAATGATGTTGACGAGCTAGGAGAGGCTGTGAGATGGTCTTTGGCCAATTAAGGATCTGTATTTTCTCCTACAGAACAGGAGGCTCAGGGCCAGGTTAGCTGCCTTCACCTCTGTGAAAGAGGGGTCAGATTTATTCAGCTTGACCAGAGAGGGCAGAACCAGGAGCAGTGGGTAGAGGCGCAGGTTTAGAGTTGCTGTTTTTAGAAAATAACAAAAACCTCCTAACGAATGTAGCCATGGAAAATGGAATGTGGCACCCCAGGAACTTGGGGCGCCCCTCCACCCTCGATATCTCCAGGCAGAGTTGAGGTGGCAATCTGTTGGAGCTCTTGTAGGGTGATTCTTGTTGGGGGTGGGGGGAATGGGACTTTGGGATCCCTTTCACAGAATGGGTTGGATCTGCTTTGATGGGATTGCTCCCCTGTAAGACAAGAAGTTACTCTTGGATAATCATCCAAAATATGAAATGAAATCTTGCATCAAACTCAGAACATTTAATAAAGTAGAAACAGACATGAATAGACATAGAAAAATACATTTGTTCTGTGCTCCTTTTCACATTGATCTGAAGTTAAGATTGGAATTTCCTTAGAGGGTCAGCCTGGCTTTTGCCAGGGTCTGCACTGGCCCCTGGTAAATAATTGCTGATTTGATGGTGCCATGAGGAGTGGAGGCTTGTTCCATTTCTCATCTCAGGAATGGTGAGGTTGCAGACCCCACAGATGCAGATTGCTCACACTGTATCTTCACTCTCCCTCTTGGGCCCCATGTAACCTCCAGGCCGCCACTCCAAGGGGGTGGCAAAGACCGTGACCAAGCAGCGAGTGGAGTCGCACTTTGACTTGGAGCTCCGGGCAGCCGTCATGCACGACATCTTGGACATGATGCCCGAGGGTATCAAACAGAACAAGGCCCGGACGATCCTGCAGCACCTGAGTGAAGCCTGGCGCTGTTGGAAGGCCAACATTCCCTGGAAGGTGTGTGTGGGGGGGCGGCTGTTTGTGCCCTCATCGACCATCTTCCTCCTCCTGTCGTTCTGTTCCTGCCCCAACTTCTCACTGTGCCATTTACCTGTTTAGGTTCCTGGGTTGCCCACACCCATTGAGAACATGATCCTGCGCTATGTGAAGGCTAAGGCTGATTGGTGGACCAACACTGCCCATTACAACCGAGAGCGGATCCGCCGCGGGGCCACTGTGGACAAGACCGTTTGTAAGAAGAACTTGGGTCGGCTCACCCGGCTGTATCTGAAGGCCGAACAGGAACGGCAACATAATTACCTAAAGGTGAGGATCAGTGGGGGTGGAGCAGGATGTGGAGAGGGGCTCCGGGCATGTGGCCCGAGGTCGTGCCGCTTTCCAGCACAGACTAGCGTGTGGAATTGGATTTCTCTCTGCCCAGGATGGTCCCTACATCACAGCAGAAGAGGCGGTGGCTGTCTATACCACCACGGTGCATTGGCTAGAGAGCCGCAGGTTCTCCCCCATCCCTTTCCCCCCACTGTCCTACAAGCATGACACCAAGCTACTCATCCTGGCCCTGGAACGGCTCAAGGAAGCCTATAGGTGAGGGTTTGGGGGAGACTGGGGGGGGGGTCTCCCTGGGGCCTGGGTGAAGGCGCCTCTTTCTTGGTCCTTGACCCTTGTGCATCTGCTCTCACTGCCTGGCCTCTCCTCTTTCATCAGTGTGAAGTCCCGTTTGAACCAGTCGCAGAGGGAGGAGCTGGGCCTGATCGAGCAAGCCTATGACAACCCCCACGAGGCTCTGTCTCGCATCAAACGTCACTTACTCACTCAGAGAGCCTTCAAGGAGGTGAGTGGGCGGTGGCTTCTCTTCATTCGCAGGGAGGGATGATGGGAGGAGGGAAGTGCAGTGACCCCAGCTGGTTTGTACTTGGGTGTGAGTTGGACACCTTGCCCCACAGGTAGGCATTGAGTTCATGGACCTGTACAGTCATCTGGTACCTGTGTACGATGTAGAACCTCTCGAGAAGATCACAGATGCCTACTTGGACCAGTACCTGTGGTACGAAGCTGACAAACGCAGGCTCTTTCCTCCCTGGATCAAACCTGCTGACACAGAGCCCCCTCCTCTGCTTGTGTATAAGTGGTGCCAAGGTGAGGCCCTCCTTGGGCTGTCCCAGGGAAGAAAGGGCACCTTTGAGTCCATTCCCAACCAGTCACCTGGGGTGGGCATGGGGAGATGCTGCTGCTGATACTGCATGGAGAGCCTATGTAACCAGCAGCCTAAGCGGGTTGGTGACCCCTGTACCTGCACTGTGCTGGGCAGCTGCATGCAATAGAGCCGTATCCTCCTCCTGCCAGGCATCAATAACCTGCAGGACGTGTGGGAGACGAGTGAGGGAGAGTGCAACGTCATGCTGGAGTCGCGCTTCGAGAAGATGTATGAGAAGATTGACCTGACGCTCCTGAACAGGCTCCTGCGTCTCATCGTGGACCACAACATCGCCGACTACATGACCGCCAAGAACAACGTGGTCATCAACTACAAGGCAGGCCTCGAGGGGGCTGGGGGCCGGGGGGGGTGGGGGCGGGGGCAGCGTCGTGACACCCCATTCTTCCTAGGACATGAACCATACGAATTCCTACGGAATCATTCGAGGACTCCAGTTCGCTTCCTTCATTGTGCAGTACTACGGGCTGGTGATGGACCTGCTCGTATTGGGCCTGCACAGGGCCAGCGAGATGGCCGGGCCTCCTCAAATGCCCAACGACTTTCTTAGCTTCCAAGATATCGCCACAGAAGCTGCCCACCCCATCCGCCTCTTCTGTAGATATATCGACCGCATCCACATTTTCTTCAGGTGTGTGGTCCCTTCCCTGTGGCCTGGTGGCGTGGTAGCTCCTTGCCTGGGATGATGGGGAGCTTGGGCTTGGGGGCCGAGCAGGGGCCGTGCCTGGGCTGAGTCATTGGGTTCTGGCTGGCACAGGTTCACTGCGGATGAGGCCCGGGACTTGATCCAGCGCTACCTGACGGAGCACCCTGACCCCAACAATGAGAACATCGTGGGCTACAACAATAAGAAGTGCTGGCCCCGCGATGCTCGGATGCGCCTCATGAAGCACGACGTCAACTTGTGAGTTTGGGAGGCCCGGGTGGGCAGCGGGGGGGGACCGGGCTGCTCCCTCGCTGGGAAGGAGAGGCTTTGGTTCTTGGAGCCTTGTCTCCCAGAGAAGGTTCCCCCCCCGGAACCTGACCAGGCCCTGTGTCCTTCTGTGGGCAGGGGCCGGGCAGTGTTCTGGGACATCAAAAACCGACTGCCGCGGTCAGTGACTACAGTGCAGTGGGAGAACAGCTTTGTGTCGGTGTACAGTAAGGACAATCCCAACCTGCTCTTCAACATGTGTGGCTTCGAGTGCCGCATTCTGCCCAAGTGCCGCACCAGCTATGAGGAATTCACCCATAAGGATGGCGTCTGGAACCTGCAGAACGAGGTGCTGACCAGTGCTGGGGGTGGGGGAGGAGGGTGGCTGGGTCACCCTGAGTGCGGCCCATGGGGCGCGTGGTGGTAGGGGAAGCTGTCAGCAAGGCAGGGACAGAGGCTTGTGCCCTCTGCCCTTGGGGTTCAGGAACAGGGCTTTCAGCAGGGGGGATACGGGAGAGGTAGAGGCAGCCTGATGGGTCACACCTTGTGACCGCTGTCACCACCTCCCTGGCTCAGGTCACTAAGGAGAGGACCGCTCAGTGCTTCCTGCGTGTGGATGACGAGTCGATGCAGCGCTTCCACAACCGCGTGCGGCAGATCCTCATGGCCTCTGGTTCTACCACTTTCACCAAGGTACCGTGGGCCTCGCCTGCTGCTCCGTCCCCTCACTACTTGTAGTCCTTTTTCTCTCCTTATATTTAACATCTCTACCTTTTTTCATCTTTTCCTTGCCTTTTGCCCTTCCGTTCTTGTAGATCGTGAATAAGTGGAACACGGCTCTCATTGGGCTCATGACGTACTTCCGCGAGGCTGTGGTCAACACCCAGGAGCTGTTGGACTTGTTGGTGAAGTGTGAGAACAAGATCCAGACCCGCATCAAGATCGGGCTGAACTCCAAGATGCCGAGTCGTTTCCCCCCGGTCGTGTTCTACACCCCTAAAGAGCTTGGCGGGCTGGGCATGCTGTCCATGGGCCACGTGCTCATCCCCCAGTCTGACCTCAGGTGGTCAAAGCAGACAGACGTGGGCATCACCCACTTCCGCTCCGGGATGAGTCATGAAGAAGACCAGCTGATTCCTAACTTGTACCGCTACATCCAGCCTTGGGAGAGCGAGTTCATTGACTCTCAGCGGGTCTGGGCTGAGTATGCGCTCAAGAGACAGGAGGCCATCGCTCAGAACAGGTAGGGGCACCGCCAGGGAGGGAGAAGCTCCAAGGTCTGACTGTGCACGTGCAGGTGCTGCTTACGTTAGGGACCGCTCCCTGAAGCCAGGGACGAGTGAGTGCATTTAGGGTGGCCCTGAGCGCCACAGAGGGACCGTGGCATTCGTTCTCCTCCTTCACCTATCCCTTTTCCTTCCCGGGCAGGCGACTGACGCTGGAGGACTTGGAGGATTCATGGGACCGAGGCATTCCCCGGATCAATACCCTGTTCCAGAAGGACCGGCACACTCTGGCTTATGACAAGGGCTGGCGTGTCCGCACAGACTTCAAGCAGTACCAGGTGCTGGAGGAGACGAGGGCGGGCAGACTTGTCTGGGAGAAGCTGCTGCCTTGTGGTTCTGGCTTTGGGCGTAGAGATTTGGGGCTTCTGCTGGTCTCATTTAGTCACGTGCTTGGATCTTACCAACTCACATTCTTTTCCTTACTTCCTCTGCCCCCTTCAGGTCCTAAAACAAAATCCATTCTGGTGGACACACCAGCGGCATGATGGAAAGCTCTGGAACCTGAACAATTACCGCACAGACATGATCCAGGCCCTGGGCGGTGTGGAGGGCATCCTGGAGCACACCCTCTTCAAGGGCACTTACTTCCCCACCTGGGAGGGTCTCTTCTGGTGAGAATACTCTTTCATCACCTCCCAGGCTTCCCTTTCCTCCCTGCACAACTGCCTCTCCCACATTCCTAATGACAGCCCTCGTGTCCTTCTTTTCTCTTTACCCTGCACAGCCCAGTATAGTAGCCCTCAGCTAGGCATCCCCACGAGGTCAGAACACCTGGGGCCTGGGCGGGAGGGAGAGGTGGCAGCCGCTTGGTAAACAGGCTGCTTGGGCCCTCGTAGGGAGAAGGCCAGTGGCTTTGAAGAGTCAATGAAATGGAAGAAGCTGACCAATGCCCAGCGGTCCGGGTTAAACCAGATCCCCAACCGTCGCTTCACACTGTGGTGGTCACCGACCATTAACCGAGCCAATGTGAGTATTCCCTGGGTAGGGCAGGGGAGGCTGGGAAGCAATTGGAAGGGACATCACCCCTGTTACCTGGCTCAGCTCCCTTCATGGTCTCACGTCTCCTCCTCTCCTTCAGGTGTACGTGGGCTTCCAGGTACAACTGGACCTTACTGGCATCTTCATGCATGGCAAGATCCCCACGCTGAAGATCTCTCTCATCCAGATTTTCCGTGCCCATTTATGGCAGAAGATCCATGAGAGTATTGTCATGGATTTGTGTCAGGTGGGGCTTTGGGGAGAAGGCGAGAGGAGGCAGCACCTCTGTGTCGGGGGGAGGAATCCCTGTAAGCCCAGGGCTAGGGAGCCATCTTCTGGGGGCTGTCCGTTAATGGCGGGGGGACGATGACTTTTTCCTTCTTGCTCTGCAGGCCGCCTATCGTCAACATGTCCCTAAACTCTCTTTCTCTCTTCAGGTATTTGACCAAGAGTTAGATGCACTGGAAATTGAGACAGTGCAGAAGGAGACAATTCACCCCAGAAAGTCCTATAAGATGAACTCCTCCTGTGCTGACATTTTGCTGTTTGCCTCCTACAAATGGAACGTCTCCCGGCCCTCGCTGCTGGCGGACTCTAAGTAAGTGCCTGACTGGCTCAGCCCAGAGACCTCCTTTGTTTTCTCCTTCCTACCGTACCTTTAGGCAGGGTTCCATGCTAGGTCACCTTCTGCCCCTGCTCTGAACTCTGAGCCAGAGCCTTTCCTGGGATTGAATGTGCCCTTTTTTCCTACTCTTTGTCTGCCAGGGATGCTGATGCCCTGGAGCTCTTCATGAAAGGAAAGGGTGTCGTGGGGATCCTAAGTGGTGATCTGGCAGCTCTGTCCTGTTGTGAGGAAGATCTGTCGGGTCCGTTGCTCACTAGGGCCTGGGCCCTTGACTTCTTTGTCTTTGTAGGGATGTGATGGACAGTACCACCACTCAGAAGTATTGGATTGACATCCAGCTGCGTTGGGGTGACTATGACTCCCATGACATTGAGCGTTATGCTCGGGCCAAGTTCCTTGACTACACCACCGACAACATGAGTATCTATCCCTCCCCCACTGGCGTGCTGATTGCCATTGACTTAGCGTACAATCTGCACAGGTGAGGAGGAGTTAAGGCACCACCCTTCGCCAGCACCTAATCCACATCATTTCTGTCATTTTGCTTTGTGACCTGTCTTGTGTCTTCTCTCCTGGCCCCAGATCACTAATCCCTTTTTTTTTCCTACCCACCATGTTGCTCACTGTCAAACCTACAGCCTGCCTTGGTTGGCCCAATCCTCCTTTTCATCTGGTCTAAACTCTTGTTTCTTTCTCCCATCTTCACAGCGCCTATGGAAACTGGTTTCCAGGTAGCAAGCCTCTGATCCAGCAAGCTATGGCCAAGATCATGAAGGCGAACCCTGCCTTGTATGTGCTTCGAGAACGGATCCGCAAGGGCTTGCAGCTGTACTCGTCAGAGCCCACTGAGCCCTACCTCTCCTCGCAGAACTACGGTGAACTCTTCTCTAATCAGATCATCTGGTTTGTGGATGACACCAATGTCTATAGAGTCACCATTCACAAGGTAGGCATGGGCACCGGTGCTTAGACACTCAGCCCTGTCCAGGAGGGGACCCAGAGCTTTTCTGTGTCTCCATCATTAAGGTGGGCTGTGTCTCTCACTCATGTTAATGGGGGTGTCTGCTTCTCTGCCTTAGACCTTCGAAGGGAACCTCACCACCAAGCCCATCAATGGGGCCATCTTCATCTTCAATCCAAGAACAGGGCAGCTCTTCCTGAAGATTATCCACACGTCTGTGTGGGCTGGACAGAAGCGTCTGGGTCAGGTATGCCCGAGATTGAAGACCTTGGATGTCCCTCCCTCTGTTCTATTTGGGCTGGCATCCCGTTAGGGTACCAGGTGGAGGACTAGTGGCCTGAGCCTGGGAGGGGATATGTAGGCCCCTTTCTTCTGCCACAGGACCTGAGCAGTCTCCTAAAATGATCCTTTTGGTCACAAAGCCACTGAATGTGCCATGAATGCTAAGAAGCCTTGGGCAACACACCCCGCCTCTCTGTCCTCATTCCCTCTACTATGGCTCATGGGACGGGGGCCTCTTCCGCGTTCTCCCAGGCACCTTATTGCCTTCTTCCTGTACCCTGCCCATTCCACCCCCCTTCAGTGTGCACTCCCCTCTGTCTTCTTCCTAGTTGGCCAAGTGGAAGACTGCTGAGGAAGTGGCTGCCTTGATCCGTTCTCTGCCTGTCGAGGAACAGCCCAAGCAGATCATCGTGACCAGAAAAGGCATGTTGGACCCATTGGAGGTAAGAAGCAGTGGAGGGAGCAGAGTTGGGTCCCAGGGCCTTGGGGCTGTGCCATTGAGCTTGACTTTGTTGCAGGTGCACTTGCTGGACTTCCCCAACATTGTGATCAAAGGCTCCGAGCTGCAGCTGCCCTTCCAGGCCTGTCTTAAAGTAGAGAAGTTTGGGGACCTTATCCTCAAGGCCACTGAGCCCCAGATGGTTCTCTTCAACCTCTATGATGACTGGCTCAGGACCATCTCATCCTACACGGTGCGAAGCTGTGACAGGGGGTCCTGGCCCGGGGACGGGTCGCGTCCTCAGCTCTGGCCTCAGAGAACCTGAATTTGAGATCCAGGACCGCTTGACTTGGGGCTCTGATCAAGGCCTGGGGACTCCCAAGTCAGTGGTGGAAATTGCTTATTCTCAGGAAGGAATCATGGGGGAAGGAAGGTAGAAAGCGGGGAAAGCCTTTTCCTGTGGGCTCTTGTGGCTGACATTCTTTTCTCACGCCCAGGCCTTTTCCCGTCTCATTCTGATCCTCCGTGCCCTCCACGTGAACAATGACCGGGCCAAGGTGATCTTGAAGCCGGACAAGACCACCATCACAGAGCCACACCACATCTGGCCCACGCTGACCGATGAGGAGTGGATCAAGGTCGAGGTGCAGCTCAAAGACCTGATACTGGCTGACTACGGCAAGAAGAACAAGTGAGCTGGGGGGGGAAGGGGGAGCCCACCGAGGGCTGGGCCGGGCTTGGGGAAGAGAGAGAATCTGAGCCACGGGCTGTGCTCAGGCACTGATGGATCAGCAAGGCTCCAGCATGACGTGGGTAGGGCACCAGAAAGCTGAGACAGAGCTCAGTGTCAGGCCCGAGGGGATGTGGAGCATGGGACAGGGCCTCCTCTTCAGCTCCACGGGTGAGAATCCAGCTCCGAAGCCTAGTGAGAATTGTCTGAAAAATGAGGGCTGTCCCCTTGGGTCAGGCAAGCCTGGGTCTCGGAGAGATCGGGAGTGCCCTGCAGATGGCCACATGCATCACTCTACTCTGCCGCTCCCCTGGGGAAGGGTTGGGGGAAGGTCGGGGACTGTCCGGGGGCCAGATCCAAGCAGAGCAATGCTCAGAGTCCCCATGGGTGTGGTGTGAACACCTCTGTCCACACAGCGTCAACGTGGCCTCACTAACACAGTCAGAGATCCGAGACATCATCCTGGGCATGGAAATCTCAGCTCCGTCACAGCAGCGGCAGCAGATTGCTGAGATTGAAAAACAGACCAAGGAACAGTCTCAACTGACAGCGACACAGACCCGAACCGTCAATAAGCATGGCGATGAGATCATCACTTCCACCACCAGCAACTATGAGACCCAGACCTTCTCCTCGAAGACTGAGTGGAGGGTCAGGTACTGTCCCAGGAAATGGGAAGAAGATGGAGTGGGGCTTGAGGAGAAACTGAGGGCGGTGAGGTGGGAGGGAGAGAGCGGTTCTGTGTGTAACGCTGACCATCCGCGTTCCATCTCAGGGCCATCTCTGCTGCCAACCTGCACCTGCGAACCAACCACATCTACGTGTCATCAGATGACATCAAAGAAACAGGCTACACTTACATCCTTCCCAAGAATGTGCTCAAGAAATTCATTTGCATTTCTGATCTTCGGGCCCAGGTGAGTAGGTGGGCAAGGGCCCAGACCCCACGATGGGCCTTGGGGGACAGGAAGGGGAGCACACACTGCTGACAGGCCAGAACCCTCCGTGTTTTGTTTGTTTTTTGAGGCAATCAGGGTTAAGTGACATGCTCAGGTTCACACAGCTAGTAAGTGTCAAGTGTCTGAGGTCGTATTTGAACTCGGTCCTCCTGACTCCACTGCCCCTGGAACCCTTCACTGTTGAATCTGTTATTTCCAGATTGCAGGCTACCTCTATGGAGTGAGCCCTCCGGATAACCCTCAAGTGAAGGAGATCCGATGCATTGTGATGGTACCTCAGTGGGGCACCCACCAGACGGTGCACCTGCCAGGCCAGCTTCCCCAGCACGAGTATCTCAAAGTGAGTATGGGGGTGCTAGCGTGGCCTTGGGGCTTAATCTGAATTTCTGGCTCCCAGGAGGCGCTGCTGCCCTGATGCGTTCTCTTTCACTCCTCACAGGAGATGGAGCCCCTTGGCTGGATCCACACTCAGCCCAATGAGTCCCCCCAGCTCTCGCCCCAGGACGTCACCACCCACGCCAAGGTCATGGCGGACAACCCCTCGTGGGATGGGGAGAAGACGATCATCATCACCTGCAGGTGAGGAGGCCAGCCAGAGCAGAGGGGCTGGGGGAGGGGCTTGGGGGCCCCTTCTGAGCGTCCCGGCTTCTCCCCAGCTTCACCCCGGGCTCCTGTACGCTGACTGCCTACAAGCTGACTCCCAGCGGCTACGAGTGGGGTCGGCAGAACACCGACAAGGGCAACAATCCCAAGGGCTACTTGCCTTCCCATTACGAGCGGGTGCAGATGCTGCTGTCTGATCGCTTCCTTGGCTTCTTCATGGTGCCTGCTCAGGCGTCCTGGAACTACAACTTCATGGGTGAGTGGGACAGAGGGGAGGGGGCTTGAGAGGTGAGGCCGGTCGGGGAGGAGCATGCTTTGTGGCTGCCCTGACTTCCTCCATCCCCCACCAGGCTGGCTGGGTGGGAACCCCGCCTTCCCAGTGCCTCCTTACAGTCTCAGCACACATTTTCCCCCCAAAAGATCCTCATGAACAAACTAGTTTTTAGAAAAAGTAAGCCGGATATGGAAATGCATTTTGCATGACTGCACATGTATAACCTATAGCAAACTGCTTGCTTTCTTAATGAGGGGTAATGGGGAGGGAACTCAAAATCTTAAAACACAAATGTTAAAAAATGTTTACATGTAATTGGGAAAAAATATATATTGAAAAAGAAAGGGAAGGGCAGCTAGGTGGCTCAGTGGAGAGCACTGGCCCCAGTGTTCAAATCCGGTCTCAGACTCATAACACTCACTAGCTGTGTGACTCTGGGGAAATCACTTAAACCCAGCTGCCTCGAGGAAAAAAAAGGGGGGGTACAGCTAGGTGGTGAAGTGGATAGAACTTCTGCCTTGGATTCAGGAGTACCTGAGTTCAAATCTGGCCTCAGACACATAACACTTACTAGCTTTGTGACCATGGGCAAGTCACTTAACCTCTATTGCCTCACCAAAAAAATCGAGTCTAAGAGGATATTTAGTTTTAAAGGGGTGGGGGTGGGGCTCCTTTGAGTGTTGACCACCTTTTCCTATTGACCACCGTTCCCTGGGCTTTCTCGGTCACAAACTCTGAGTGGATTGGGTGGGAAGGGTTTTGGGTTTGAAGGGGCCATCCTCAGGCTGACCTCGGCCCCTTCTCTGATGGTCTGGGCCCTGGAGAAGGCCCTGGAGGCAGCCAGGACGTCCCCAGGTCCCCACCATTCTGGGTCTGTGTACAGGCCTGCCTCGTGGTTGCCCCTGGCACAGGCTGTGTTAATGGGAGGCTGAACTGGGGCCCTAGCCTGGAAGCTTGCCCAACCCTTGACATTGTGCACCCCTCCCCTCCAGGCGTTCGACATGACCCCAACATGAAATATGAGCTACAGCTGGCCAACCCCAAAGAGTTCTACCACGAAGTGCACCGGCCCTCCCACTTCCTCAACTTTGCTCTGCTGCAGGAGGGTGAGGTCTACTCGGCGGACCGGGAGGATCTCTACGCCTAGATGGCGCCGCCCCTCCCCTCTCCTCCCCTCCCCTCCCTCTCAGCCACTGTTGACATTCAGCAGCCTGGCTCCACCCCTGTATTTTGTGCTTGTGTTTTTATGTCTTGTGGAACTTCAAGGCCTGTAGTCTGGAGATGAGCATGACAATAAATTTTGTACAAATTCCTCACGTCTCAGCCTTTTCTTGGGGGGCGGGATGTCGCAAAGCAGCTTTGGTGGGGTCTCCTTTATCCTGCTTTCAGGTTCCTCACCACCCCAGGCTCAACCTTGACTGCGTGAGAAGGGCTAGGTAGTGAGAAGACCTCAGGACCTGCCCTGGGGGGCGAGGGGGGGGGTGAGAAGACATCTGAAGAGAGGCACCTGCCCCACTTTACACTTGGGGAAGCTGAGGACCAGGCACTTGGCCCTCCCCTCCCGCTGGCCCGGGTCCTCCAGTCTGGGCCAGGGCTGGGTGGAGCCTGGTTGGAACAGGCTGCTAAAGGCCTAGGAACTGGACGGGACAGTTGGCTGACCACCCACTCATCTGTCCCGGAGGCGGGGCCAGGGCTCCGCCTCTGGGCCCCGGGAGTTCCCAGTTTCCAGGGGCCCCGGGCTGATCGCGCCTCCTGCCCTAGGCCTTGGCCGGCCCAGTGCCTCATGGAGCCGGCGGGGGCAGCCCGGCCCAGCCCGGAGTTCGTGTATCAGCTGGCCGGGGCCCTGGGCACCGAGCTGCAGGGACTCGCCAGCCGCTTCGGGTCCGAAGCGGTGGCCCGGCTGGTGCCCCATGTGGTGCGGGCGCTGGAGCTGCTGGAGGGGGCGGCGGGTGCGACGGCGCCCCTCGAGCCCGAGGAGGAGGGGAAGGGTGCGGGGGGCCAGGCACCGAGGAGCCCCCAGCGAGAGCTGCGGAAGGAGAACGAGCAGCTCCGCGGCCAGCTGCGGGACGGCACGCGGGACGGCACGCGGGACGGCACGCGGGGTGGGTGGCCTCCGGGACGCAAAGCAGGCGGGAGGGGGAGCGCAGCGCAGCCCCGGAGAGCCCTGAGCCCGAGCTCCTTCTCCCCCAGAGGAGCGGCTCCTGCTGCGGCAGCTGAAGCAAGTGACCGACGGGCAGCGGGACCAGCTCCGCGCGCAGAGCCGGGAGCTGCAGCTGAGGACGCAGGAGGCGGAGGCGGTGAGATCTGGCCTTGGGGGAAAGCTGGGGGAGGGGGCAGGGCGCAGGGCGGGGCTGGAGGGCGGGGGGCGCGGCCGAGGCGCTGGGGACGGGAACCGGGGCTGGCCGGAGCCGGGCCTACCGCAGCCTTGCTCCTCCCACCCACACCCTCCTCGCAGTTGCAGGAGCAGCTGCAGAGACTCCTGCGGGTGAACGGGGAGCTCCGCTGCAAGCTGGCCGCCGTGCAGGTCCAGCTGCGGGCAGCGCTTCAGAGGGCAGCCGACGCGGAGGGGGCCTCAGCTCAGGCCGGGGCACGGGAGGCGCCCGAGGTGTGCACATGAGTGTGTGTTCCCCGGAAGCGGGCAGCTCTGGCTATCCAACTTGAGGGTGGGCGACGGCCAGGTCTCTAAGCCCAATTCACAGTGCCCCACTTATCCATCCACCAGCTGGCATGGGTCAGCTCCGTACGTCTATTTCTTCATTCTCCCCGGAGAGCCTAGGACGGTGCTGCCAAAAGCTTATCACTTTGTTTGGGGACCTCTCCCCTGGGTACTCCCCATCTCTGGTTCCGAGTTCCCACACAACCCCCCACCATGATCACCACCCCTAGGGTGGCACGAGATGAGGCAGTTGTTAAGGACGCGCCTCTTTCCCGACTCCGGCGGCCCTCCCATTTCCCCTTTGTCACCCGAGCAGGCTGTTTCCCGTCTGTCCGACGCTGAGCCTCAAGGTCAAGGGAAGCCATCAGGCTTCAGCAGAGAGGAGGTCAGCCAGATTCTGCAGGAGCGCAACGAGCTGAAAGCCAACGTGTTCTTGCTGCAGGAAGAGCTGAATTATTACCATCGGTGGGTGGCGGGCAGAAGAGGCCGCCGGGATGCACTCCCCGGCTCTTCTCCCCCATCCAGCCACTACCAAGAGCCTTGAGCCCAGGAAGTAGTGAATTGCTATGACCCCCCACCCCCTCCCCCCCGCTGTCTTCTCCTGGGTCCAAGTGGCCCTCAGATGGTTAGCCCAGTTTCTCCTGTGCCTCCCCTGCCTGCTACAACCTTGCAATCCTCTTCCCAAGCCAGGTCACTCAGTTACTGAGGCACATTGTAATTAAAGTGACCCACCAAAAAACCTCAGTAGGGGGCAGTCATAGCCTTTCTTTGACTCTCACCGAGCACCCTAGTCGGCACAGAGACCAATATATCCCGAGACTCCCAGGGGCTGCTTCTCCCTGAATGCGTCAGGGCTTTATAGCCCCTTCCCCAAGGGCGAGCTCATTAGAGTTTTTAGACTTGCAGACTCGACCCCTCCTGAGGGCCCTGCTCCCTTCGGTTCCTAGGGAGCTGCTCACTGACCAGCGGGTCCCTGGGCTCCTGCTTAATGCTATGAAATTGACTGTGAAGAGACAGCGGAGAAAGATCAAGGCCAAGATGCTGGGGACCACTGATGAGCCAGGGAGCAGGTGAGGGCAGTCCTCACCGAGCCTGCCTCGCCTCTCCTGCCTCCGTGTACCTCTTGACCTTCCTTTGCCATGCCTGCTCTCTGCTTAAGGTGCTAACACAGTTCTAAGGCTGCCTTGCTGTCACCCTCTAGGGAAGGAAGTGTGGGCTGGGACTTTGCTTGAGGCCTTCCTGAACAGTGGGTCCTAGGGCTGGGAGTAGAGCCGCTGCCACCGTCACACCCCCACCCCCACCCCCCAGTCCCTCAAGAGCTCAGCCTGGATTCTCAGTGCCTTCCCAGACTGAAGGCCAAGAAGGGCCCCCATCACCAGCTGTGCTGTGCTGTTTTCTTTATGGAGTCCCTGTTTTGTTTTTTAAGAGGAGATCCCCAAGTGGGCTAATTACTTACATTTTAATACTGCTTCCAAGTTGTCAGAGAGTTCTCCTTGCAACCCGTGGAACAGGTGGTGCAAGTAATAACATTAACCCCAATTTACAGATAAGAAAACTGAAAGTCAGAGAGTTTAGGATGGTGTCTTAACAATAATAATGATAATAGCTTACATTTAGGCAGTTTGTGAATTAAGGTTCACAAAGCATTTTCCAGATGCTATCTTGTTTGATGCTCACAAGTCTGTGGGGGTAAGGTATGATTATATACCCCATTTTACAGATAAGGAAACTGAGGCTGAGATTTTAATGATGATGATAGCCATAGATAGCTTTTCTGTAGTGCCTTTAGGTTTGCCAAGACCGTCACAATTTTCTCATCTCATCCTCACAAGAACCTGTCTCACCAGAGATAGGTGCTATTATCTCCATTTTACAGATGAGGAAATTGAGGCTGAGATGAATAATTAAGGTTTGCAAAGCACTTTACACAAGTTATCTCATTTGGCCCTCACAACAACCCTGGAAGGTAGGTGCTGTTATTATCTCCATTTTACAGATGAGGAAACTGAGGCTAAGATAGGTTAAAATTCTTGCGCAGGGTCACAGAGCTAGTCAGTGTTTAAGGCAAGATCTGAATTCTGGTCTTCCTGATTGAAAGTCTGCCAATCTATACTCTCCAGATGCTGAGTACCAGTTGGAGGACTTTAACCCAGTTCCTACTCACTGACTCAATTTCAGTGGTCTTTCCACTGGACTCAGGCTGGGGGCTGGTCCAGGCTCCTTGCTTTTGTATCAAATGTCCCCTAATTGGGATTCCCCCTAACCTCTCCTCGGTTTCTCAGCATCCCCAACCCAGTAGGGAAAGAGGATGGCAGTTAGAGAATATGGATCTTCCTTCCCATCAAACACCTTAATTGATAAATAGTTCATACTCGGACACTACCACATGGTTTGGTTTTCAAAGCATTTTACTCATAACCACTGATGAGGTATGAAGTAGAGTTCGGTTAGACCCATTTTACAGATGGGTCTAACCCTCACAAAACTTATGCCAGGCTTGAGTGTGTGTGTATAGCCCATATTACAGGGATAGTCACTGCGCCTTCATAAATAGGCAGGTCAAAGAACTCTACAGAGCTACACCCACAGGAGGTGGGGAGGGAGCTGAACTAGGTAGGTGGGTGCTAGCCTTCATCCAGCCTCTCTCTTCTGCCTTAGTGACAATGATGATGATGATGATGATGAAGATGATGACAATGAAGCCTCATGGCTACCACCCCCTGGTGTGGATGGGGCAAGCCCACCTGTGCCCCCTGAATCCAGAATCAGGAGTTTGTATGTTGAGGTTGGGGGGAACAAGGGTGCTTACCTGGGTAAGGAAAAAGAGGGAGACTAAATTAGGGTTTTTTTCCCCACCCTGGGTCTTTTCACTCCAACTTTACACTACTTTTTCCCAAAATTTCCCATGATTTCTCTCTTCTCTCATGTGCCCCAACTCTTCTCACCCACTTGCCTTGCCTACCCCAGCACTCAGTCATATTCCTACTCCATCAAAAGTCTCTTTGGTGAGACCTTGGGCAAGTCACTTTCCCTCCCTTTGGCCTCAGTTTCCTCCCCTGTAAAATGAGGGGGTTGGTCCAGATGTCTTCTGAGATGCCTTCAAGCTGGAGAGCTAAGACTCCTGTGACCCTCCTCATGACGCAGACTCTTGGCTTTCCCCTAGCTTCAGCCTTTGGTATCGGGGAAGCTCAGAGCCCTCTGCAGAAGTCCCACAAACTGGAGACCCCACCTGCTCCCAGGGGAGCTGAGGGGGGGAAGAAAAGGAGCAGCTACCTCCTCCTGAGCCCTCTGGAGGACCCCCATGACCACCCAGTTTGACCAAGCCCTGGCTGGGTACTTTCAATAAACATCATAGAGTGTTGTATCCCTAGCCCCTTGAATGCCTGGTATGTAGCAGGTGCCTAATAAATGCTTGTTGACTGACTGACTGATCTATCGATTGATTCACATCTCTGTAGCCTCAACCCTTAAACAGGGACCTGCTTTAATGTGTCTTCCCCCCCTCCTTGGTCTATTTCCTTGAGGGGGACGGGCAGGAAGGGAGTTGGAACTTGGACTGGGGGGGGATGGCTCACTACTGACCTGAAAGCAGCTTTGTCCTTCAGTTTTCCCTGGAATGGAACTAGAGTGTAAGGCTCAGAGCTTGTAGTTTTCTGGCCTGGAGAATCCATGCCAAGTATCTTACTCCTTTCTCCCCAGGGTCCAGTCCCCTTCTGCTCTGAGCCCTCCACATCTTGGCCTTGCCCTACCACTTGTGTTGGGAGATCAGGGTATCCCTGTTACCGTCTCCTTCAGCCCCCCTCCCCGAGTCTGAGTGGAAGGGTCCCTAAGTGGAGCAGGATGTGTCCTAGGAAAAGAGGAGGGAAGGAACAGAGCAGTCTGAAACTCCACCATCGTGGGGCAGCCTTGGTATTCACACACATCACTGGGATGGGCAGGACCTGGTGCCTTGCCTCCTACCTAGAGGTGAAAAGCGTTCTACTCACTGCCCCTTCTCTTCTCCAAACATTGTCCTTCCTGCCCCCGAGCCCCTTTTCTGTCCCTCCTACCCTTACTCCTTCCTTGGTCTTCACATCACCCCCCCTATGCATACACCCTTATTTAATTTTCTAAAACATGATTGACACCTTCTGGTTTTCCATCCCCCTCATTTCAGACTATGTCTGTCCCTTATCCACGTTCAGAGAGTTATTCCTTGTAAACAAAAAATTTAAAAAGAAAGGACTAAGCTTGACGTATGTTCCGGCACATCCGACTTAGTCTGACAATGTATTCGATGTTCCACACCCACAGGCACCCACCTCTGAAAAGAATCAATCAACAAGCATGTATTAAGGCCAGGAACTCAAATATCAGTCTGTTTTTGCCCTCAAAGGGCTTATATTCTCTCTGGGGAGAAAGAAAGGAGGTATATTTTCCCCTATCTTCTTTCACACTAATTTAATTTAATTTGGTTGGTCCCCTTCTCCCATCTCTCCCCACCTCAGACTCCCAAGGCGATACCCCGACATGCGCCACCCCCCCCAACAAGAAGCTTCCCCCAACGAGAAGCTTCCTCTGTCCTGTCACCTTCCTACCCCAAGGGAAGTCCCCTTATTCTCATTGTTCCCGCCCCCTCACCCTGGGGAGGGAGGGCCCCCGTTGGCAGCTTCCTCAGGAAAAGCCTTGAGAGGAAATTGGGAGGGGGATGGAAGGTGGGGGGGAGAGTCAGACTGACTGGAGCCTGCACTGGCTGCTATGGGGCCGTGGCCACTGCTGCTGCTCTGGGTTTGGGGCATCCTGGGGGAGCTGGAGTTGGACCCCATGGGGAGGCACGTCTGCCAAGATGTGAGGTAGGTCGGGAGGACTGCTAGAGAGAAGAGCGATGACGGTAGGGAGGGCAGAGATGATGATATAAGGAGGAATGTTGGATTTGTGTCTGGGTCAGTGGGAGGAAGGAACCTTAGAGCTGGTGGGGGGAGGTAAATTGGTAAAGGGGGGAATTATGTTGGGGATCAGTTGGAGGGCTGACGGGCAGTTGGGAAAGTGGGAAAAGAGAGGGATCACTGAATATGTTGGAGGGGACAGTAAGCAGGGAAGGGGACCTTCAATTGATGTTTATTTGATGGAGTGAGTGATTGGGGGGGACCCTGTCTGCTTCAAAATAGCCCCATCTGTGAAGACCCACAGCAAAACTGTGATTACTGGGGGCTGGAAACGTGGAGATGCATTTGGGATGCTAGGCAAGGATCACTGGGCTGTGGGACCTGGGGGGTTTTCCTGGATGTCCAAGCCAAAGGGCTGTTCCCGGGGGCACTGTTTTCTTTTTTTTGTTTTTTGTTTTTGTTTTTGTTTTTTTCTTTCTTTTTTTTTAATTAATTTTTTTTGATTTATCAATAATCACTTCCATATGCTTTTGAGTTTAAAATTTTTCTCCCCCTTCCTCCCCACCACCCTCCCCAAGACGGCACACAATCTGATATAGGCTATACATTTACATTCATATTAAACATATTTTCACATTAGTGATGTAAAGAGAAATTAAAACCAATAGAAAGTACCATCAGAAAGAGGAAACAAAACTCAACAGAAGAGAAAAAAAATTGGCAATTAGGCTCCCATAGTTCTTTCTTTGGATGCGGATAGCATTTTCCATCACAAGGCCTCTGGAGATGTCTTAGATCCTTGTATTGCCAGGAGGGGTTAAGTTTATCAATATTAGTCATCGCACAACGTGACTGTCATTGTGTACAACGTTCTCTTGCTTCTGCTCACTTCACACACCATCAGACCATACAAGTCTTTCCAGGTTTTTCTGCAGTCAGCCTGTTCATCGTTTCTTATAGCACAATAGTATTCCACCGGGGGCACTGTTTTCTGACATTTAACCTTTGCTAGTCGGTCCTTCACCCCCTGACCCTGTCTCTGTCCCGTTAGCTTCCCTGCTAGGTCAGTGTGCTGTCCAGGCTGGAGGCAGGAGGGCCAGGAGTGCACATCCCGTGAGTATCAAAGGAACCTTTCGGGGGCTGGAGGTTGGGGGTGGCCCACACTCAGAGAATGTGTCCTGAGTGACCTCAGAGAGATCAGCTTGGTCACCACTTTGGGACAGCCCGACCCTCGCCCTACCCCGGGCAATTCCCAGCCCCAGGATCTCACTCTTGTTGACTCCTTGCATCTAACCCACATTCAGCTAGGTGGTGCTGTGGATAGAGCACCGGTCCTGGAGTCGGGAGGAACTGAATTCAAATGCGGCCTCAGACACTTGACACTTACTAGCTGTGTGACCCTGGGCAAGTCACTTAACCCCATTGCCTAGCCCAAAAAAAAAAAAAAAAGAATACCTCTTGATCCTCAACACAATTTCTCTCAATTTACCCTACCCCTCCCAGGATATACAAGCCCCTCCCCAGTGTCTGGTCCTTCTGACCCCTCTACCATGGACATCTAATCAATCAACATGCATATTAAGGCTCTACTGTGCACCTAACATTTGCTAGATGCTGACACCAAGTTGGAAAGAGAGGGTCCTACAGACACAAGTAGAAAGTCAGGGGGAGGGGCTGTTCCCTGGTGCCTGCTCCCTCCTCTTCCATCCCCAATCCAGCCTTGTCTGATCAGTACTGTCTTACAGCAATCTGTGAGGGGCCTGATGCTTGTGGGGAAGAAGAGGTATGCGTGAAACCAGGACTCTGCCGATGCAAACCCGGCTTCTTCGGGGCCCAGTGCAGCTCCCGTGAGTCACTGGGGTGGGGAGGGGGAGGGGAAGGCTTTGGGCTTTAGTGGGGCAGAGAACGGCACAGTCCAGCCCAGGGAGCTAGAAAGGGTGGGGGAGGAAGTACCAGCAGGGGCTAGTGATCAGGGAGGGTATTTAAGATGAGTCACCAAGAATGGGGTGGGGGGGAGACAGGGATGAAGGCATGGGAGGAGAGAGAGAGAGAGAGAGAGAGAGAGAGAGAGAGAGAGAGAGAGAGATCAAGACTGAATCAGACTGGGGTGGGAGGGGTTAGGAGGAAAAACGGCCTTGCCTCTAGACTGCAGGCAGCACTGTTTGACCCATGACCCCACAGGATCCAGTTGGGGGTTGGGGTGATGGATAGCTACTGGTTATTGGACACCTCGCTCAGGATCCTTAGGGATTCTCAGCCTCATTTTTCCTTTGGGGGGACAGGACACCCATTGACTGTTCTTCCAAGAGAAGGGGAATCCTTCATGGATTGATTTTTGTTGTGATGGTCACTGGGTGCCCACAAATGGGCAGGTCACAGGCATCATGAAACCCAGATGCCATCTGACTGTCATCAGACCTGATTGCCTCAGATCCCTCCTTGGCTGGCCCTGTGACAATGGGCAAGGAAATTCACGTGCCTGGGGTTTGGGTTCTGCCTCTGTGAAATGGCGGTGGGAAAACTTCCAGGAAAGGGAAGACAGCTGGGGTGGACAGGAGGGTCTGGGACCTCACTTTGAAGGACTGTGGATCTATTTACTGACTGTGTGGCCTTGGACTAATAAAGCAGCCTCTCTGGGTCTAAGCCTCCTTATCTGTTAAATGAAGGTTGGCCTGGCTGGTCTTTTCAAGCCTCTTCCAGCTCTAAATCCTGTGATCTTATGACTTCCCCTGGCACCCGTACCTCAACCTACCAACCTACCTCTCTGCTCTGCCTGAATCCAAGCCTATTCCTTTGTTCCTAGGCTGCCCTGGCCAGTACTGGGGCTCTGACTGCCGAGAGAACTGTCCCTGCCACCCCAATGGGAAGTGTGATGCTGTCACAGGTCAATGTACCTGCAACAATGACCACTGGGGTGGGAACTGCCAGTTCCCGTGTTCGTGCGGCCTCCACGGGCTTTGTAACCCCCTGACTGGAGCCTGCCGCTGTGAGCCGGGCTGGTGGACGGCCACATGCCGCAAGGCCTGCCAGTGCAGCTCCTACTCCTTGGGCTGTGACCAGATGACGGGGGCCTGCCAGTGCGAGCCAGGCTGGTGGGGCAGACGCTGCAGCTTCAGGTGTTTGTGCCATCACTCTGCCTGCGACCAGAGCACAGGCCACTGCATCTGCCGGGCTGGCTGGTGGGGGCCCGAGTGCCGGAAGCCCTGTACCTGCCAGCATGGCCACTGCAATCCCACCAACGGGCACTGTACCTGCCACCCAGGGTACCAGGGCCTGTCCTGCGAGCAGGCTTGCCCTCCAGGCCGCTATGGGGTCCAGTGCCTGGACAGGTGAGGGACCCGGGGCGGGGAGGCCCAAGCTGGGGAGTCCTCCAGGGTGGAGGACAGAGAGGAGAAGGGAGGAGGTCAAAGGGATGGAGGTGGGGGGAAGAGAAAGAGGAAGGGACAGAAAGGGAGATCAGTACTTGGACTTGCTTGCCCCCTTAAGGCTAGCGCTTTCCCTCTCATATTCCTTCCAACTTATCTGACACTGTCTTTGCACATGGTAGTTTGCACGTTGCCTCCCCCATTCCAGTGTGGGCTCCCTGAGGGCAGGGAGCATGTTTTTGCCTTTCATTGGGTCCCCAGCCCTTAGCACAGTGCTTGGCACATAGTAGACTTAAGAGATGCTTGTCACCTAACTGAGTGATCCAGAGAGCATAACCAGTACCAATGGATAGAAGCTTTGTTGGGAAGAGATTTGGGAGGGGAGCAGATTTGATAACACCATACAAAGGAAAGCTTAAGGATGATTTGTTCAAAATGGACTGGTTGGGGATAGCTAGGTGGCGCAGTGGATAGAGCACTGGCCCTGAAGTCAGGAGGACCTGAGTTCAAATCCAGCTTCAGACACTTGACACTTACTAGCTGTGTGACCCTGGACAAGTCACTCAACCCCACTGCCTAGCCAAAAACAAGAAGAACAACAACAACAAAACACAAAATGGACTGGACATCCCCATAGGTGAGCTTCCTATCCTGATGGTCTGGGTGGATGACTACTTTAAAAATAGGAATGTTTAATAGAAACAACACTAACCATCAACTCAAGCAACTCTATTTGCTTGCTGTGTTTTGTCTTTCCCTGGTTTAGATATCAGGACAATATTTGTCTCATAGAAAGATTCTCGTGGGGTTCTTTCTCAGTTTTTGAGATTAATTTACATTTGTTTAAATTGCTATTTGCATTCAAACTAATGTCGATGCAAAAATCTCGCTTCAATTTCACCAAGTCCTTGTGATTTCTTTTTCAATATCTTTTATTTTTGTTTGGTTTTTTTTTCAGTTGACAAGCAATTTATTTTCTCTCTCTCCTCCCTGTACCTCAAAACACAAAGCATAATTCTTGAAACATCTGTGTGCTCAAACAAAATGAATTCTCGCATTGGTCTCCAAAAGCTTGTCCCTCCTTGCAGGCCTGGAGGCCGTCGTCCACCCGTCAGGAAATGGGGCAGGCTTCCTGGTGGGCCTGGCTGATCCTGGCTGGTCATTGTGGGGGTCAGAGATCTTCAGTCATTCAGACCCAGTCATCTTTTCTTGTTATTGTATAAATGGTTCTCCTGGCTCTGTCCATTCCTAACTCAGTTCACGCTGGTCTTCCCAGTTTCCTCTGAAAGCATCCCTTTTGTTACTTCTTATGGCACAGTAAATATTATTTCATTAACATTCATGTACCTTGATTTGTTGGAGCATGTTCCAATGGTTGGAGGACAGGAGGGGGTGAGAGATCAGGGCCAGGATAGGATGGGAGCAGGCAGGCTGATGAAGGGGAGTGAGGGGAGAGGAGGGTCAAGGGCCTGAGAAGCAGAGCAGGGCTGGGGCATCCCCTGCATCTACCGTTTCTCCCCCTCCCTCTCCTTCTCCTCTGCCCATCTAGTTGTGGCCGTTGCAGACAGAACCAGCCCTGCTCTCCTGATACAGGTACCTGCCCGGCCTGTGAGCCTGGCTGGAATGGAACTCGCTGTAATGAGCCGTGCTCACCAGGCACCTATGGCGAGAACTGTGGGCAGCTCTGCCCCCGGTGCCGGCAAGGTGAGGCTTGCCAGCCAGAGACGGGGCAGTGCCGGCACTGTGACCCAGGCCGAACAGGGCCCAGGTAAGGGAGGATCTCTTTGTCTCTGAGATGTCCCCACAGAGGGTGATGAGAGCTGGGCAGGACAGGACAAAGACCTGGGTATGTGTCCTCCAGGATGATCCCCCATCTTGGCAACTTCTGCCTGGGGAGTGGTCCATCTTCTTCACTGTCCCCCACCTCTCTGAAAGGCCCCTGTATTCACTCGGTGAGAGACAGGACCTAGGCAGGCCCTGAGAGGGGCTGGGATACAAGGTAGGGTGCATTGAGGGGTC
Source organism: Vombatus ursinus (assembly GCF_900497805.2). NCBI lineage: Eukaryota > Metazoa > Chordata > Mammalia > Diprotodontia > Vombatidae > Vombatus > Vombatus ursinus. The sequence continues at coordinate 22,887,700 of NW_020954546.1, forward strand.
TTTTTGGAAACATTGCTCTCTTTCAGCTAGGTGGTTGAGTGGATAGAGTGCTAGGCTTGGAGTTAGGAAGGCCTGAGTTCAAATCCTATCTCAGACAGTTAATAGCTGTGTGACCCTGGGCAAGTCATTTCACTTCTGTCTCTGCCTGAGATTTCTCATTTGCAATATGGGGTTAATATTATTATCTTGTGCTGTTAGCATCTTCCTCACAGATTTGTAGCACAATCAATGAGCTCATGTATGCAAAGCCTATACAAATGCTAATAATATTTATTATTATTATTATTGTAAAGAGAACTCTGAAGGATTTGGCTTCCCTTCACTGTCCCCAGAATCTCTTTCTTCCGCGATGCCTCCTCAGTTCAGGCCCCCCGTTCTCTCTCCCCTTTTTCCCTGCTCTCAGGAAGGGAGCCAATGTTAGTCATTTACCCTTTAGGGTGAAGGTAACTCGCCCTTTCACCTCCTGACCACTTGGTTCCCTGGAGAAGGAATTTCAGGTCTGAGGGAGAAGGGAGGGCAGGAGACACCCCCCCCCCATCAGCCCATGTTAGGAGTGAATGTGTCAGTGCATGGGAGGCAGTGTGGTAGAACAGAAGTGGACCTGGAGATGTCACTTATGATGCCGTCTCCTCGTGCACAGACACTTAGCCTCCTGGCGTCTCGGTTTTCCTTTTCTGGAAAATGAAAGGATTGGATGTTTCCTATTTATGACCTGTGTGATCTTGCACAAGTAATTTCCCCTCTCGGGGCCTCAGTTTCCTCATCTGCAAAATGAGTGGGCTGAAGTCGCTGGCCTCTGAGGTGCCTTCCAGCCCTAGGCCTCTGATCCTCCTTCGGGGTCCCATGTCTCCCCAGGTGTGAAGAGCCCTGCGCCCCCGGCACCTTTGGTGAGGCCTGCGGGTCACTGTGCCCGCCCTGTGTCGAGGGCATCTGCGATGCTGTGACTGGAGACTGTATCTGCAGATCTGGCTACTGGGGACTCAGGTGAGACGGACCGGATGGTGAGGGCCTCTCTGGAGGGGGGTTCCTTGGCCTCTCGGACCCAGAGATGCCTCTCTCCGGCATCCAGTGGCTTGACTGGTCCAGATGGGAACAATTCCCCATCTGAAGCCTCCTTCCTCCTCTTCCTCCCCAGCTGCAATGCTTCCTGCCCCCTTGGCTTCTACGGAGTCAACTGCTCCTCTCCCTGCCCCTGCCCAGAGGGGCCCTGCCACCCTGCCTCCGGGACCTGTGAACTGGGTAAGACTGGCGGAGGGGGAGGGAGAAAGGAGCAGTGGACCTTCCTCCCAAGGGCTGGGAGGCAGTAACAATGAGAGCCAGCATTTCTGTAGGACATTTGGTATTCACGACTCTGGGAGGCAGGTGCTCTTATCATCATCCCCATTTTACAGATGAAGAAACTGAGGCAAGCAGAGGGTAAGTGACTTGCCCAGGGTCACACAACTAATAAAAGTCCGATGCAGGATTTGAACTCAGGTCTTCCTTACTGTAAGTCCAAAGTTCCCTCCACTTCTGAGAAGCACTTTATAAATAGAGACCTGACGTGAGACCTACTTCCCTCTTCTAGGGGGCTGGTGTCTCCAACTTGCCTAATTCCATTTATTTCTCTATAGCTGGGGGGGTCCTCAGAGCCACCTAATCCACCTTACTCATTTTATAAGGGAGGAAACTGAGGCCCAGGGAAGGAGCAAGAGACTGGAGGTGGAAATTGAACTGAGGTCCCCTGATTCCAAAGCGAGGGCCCTTTCCCAAGGGCCCAGGGGACGAGCACCAGCTGTTATATTTGACCTGGGTGACTGTGGGTGAGTGAACTCCTTTCTTTGCGCCTCAGTTTTCTCCTATATAAAGCAGAAGGTGTGTGCTGGACTAGATGACTTCCCGGGTTCCTTCTGACTCTAAACCACTGTTCTCATGCCCCCAGCACTGTGCTAGCCGATCACGGCTGGCAATTTACATCACCTTTTGAAGGCAGCAAAACCATTTACAGAAATGATCTCACAGGGTCCTCACTGGATCCTGGGAGGTGAGTACTACCATTATCCCCATTTGGCAAACGAGGAAACTGAGACTGGAAGAAGTTTAGTGGACACACAGCAAGTAATGTGTCTAAAGCAGGATTCATGTCAGGTGGGGGCACCAGCCCTGGAGTCAGGAGGACCTGAGTTCAAATGTGACCTCAGACACTTGACACTTACTAGCTGTGTGACCTTGGGCAAGTCACTTAACCCCACTGCCTACAAAAAAAAGGATTCGCATCAGGTCTTCCTAACCTTCAAGTCCAACACCCTACCCACTAGGCCATACTGCCCATCCCTTGCCATAAGAACTCCGGACAGCGTCCCTGTCCTGTAAGACCTTCCAGTCCCTTTGAGGAGTGAAGATTAACCCACATAGCAGGGAGAGATCAGCAAAGACTACACAACAGGTGTTGGATTGTTGTTTCTCTGATTGTCTAGACTTAAGAAAGTGCTGGAGAAAATGTCAATTACGCAGATGAAACTTAAAAAGTGGATACTCTGTTATATTCAGAGAGCTGTTTGTTAAATAGTTACCATCATACCTCTGGATATAACCCACCTAAACAACAGCTTTTGGGGGAGGTGTTCTCAATCATTTTTAAGAGTATAAAGGGGTCCAGTTGAGAACCCCCGGTGAAGTGAATAGTGTTGGACTTGGAACCACAAAGTCAAGGCAAGTCAACAAGCATTTATTAAGCACCTACTGTGTGCGGAGTTCAGGAGATACAAAGAAAGGCAAAAATAGTTCTTGCCTTCAAGGAGCTCACAGTCTAATGTGGGTGGGAGGGGAAACAAACAAGCAAACTACTTACAAACAAGTTATGCACAAGCTAAATTGGAGGTGACCTCAAGGGGCAAGTGTTAGCATTAAGGAGTTGTAGGAAAGGCTTCTTGAAGAAGGGGGGATTTTCACGGAGATTTGAAGGAAGCTAGGAAGACCTGGGTTCAAATCCCACCTCAGACATTTACTATGTGTAGGTCTCAGTTTCCTCATCTGTAAAATGAGGAAATTGGAATAGACGTTTTTCCAGGATCCTTGCCATCGCTAAATCTATGATGTGTCAACTGTGGGTACTCTAGGAATTTAGAAAAAGGAGAATTCAATTGGGATGGAGTAATCAGGGAAGGCTCCATGGAGGAGGTGAGATTGGAAGGATGGGTAGAATCCAGAACAGAAGGGTAGACTTTAGGTTGCTATGTTCTCTCCTGCCGTGAGCCCAGTTTCTACGTCCTAAATGAGAAGGGGGAGGATTAAAGTCCTGCTCCAATGCACCGACAGTACCCGAGTTTTCAAACGCTTTACCCAAGGAACACAGGCTTTGGCAGGTCCTACTGAAACATAGCCATAACTAGAGTGGGGCAATGGGGGCTTTGCTACAGGGTGCTGGAATTTGGAGGGCATTGACAGGACTTTGTACAGCAGAGAAATGGCCTCTCCTTAGCCAGAGTGATTAGTTGTAAGAGGAGGCTTTCCTCTTCAGTAAAATGGGAATACCAAAAGCACCTGCCTCTCAGGGTCGTTGTGAGGATCCGATGAAATAACATTTGTAAATGCTCCACCCCAATGGAATTCTCCTTACTCTGCTTAAATATCCATTCTAGAGAGGTGGTTTGCACTGGGGGCAGGCTTCCCTATGCCTATGAAATTCTAGGTCTTTCAAGGGGATAAGGTGCGCGGCAGGAAGGCTGGAGCCACTGTGTCTATCATGGGATGGTGGGGAGAGAGACCTAACTAGGGACTCAGTGTGAGATAAAAGGGGTTGAGTGAGCCAGGGCCAGATTATGGAGGCCTAGAAATCCTGGCAGCGGAGGTTGGATTTGCCACAGTAAGAAGCAGAGATATCAAAGATTTGCCCCCTCCCTTTTCCCTCCCCAATGGCTTCTTCTTCTTCTTCCCCAAAGGGTTTCAAGGCCAGGGCACTCTCCTGGCTGGCATCCTGGTTCCCCTGCTGCTGCTGCTTCTGGGCATTGTGGCCTGCATCTCCTGCTGCTGCTGGGCAGCTCAGCCTGACCCCAAGGACAGGTATCACTTCAGGGCTGATCAGGGTTGACAGGGCTCTGGGTTCAGGGTGTGGATGTGGGAGACTGGGTGCAGGAGGGGAGACGCTCATTAGAATCCAGGACATTGGAAAAGGAGGTGGGAGGAGACGGAAGAAAGCAGGTACTACAGGGAAGGGGGACCCTTATGATCCCAGTCGCTGCTGTCTACCTGCCTACCTTTACTTCAGGTACTGAGACTCCCAGCTCTCAGGGAAGGGGAAGATAGAGTCAAATGTTGACTGGAGTCTCAAAGAACTTTCTGGAAGTGCTCCCTTTCTCTCCCCAAAATAAAGCAACTTGATTTCAGCCCTTTGGCACAGGAAAGGAGGGACAAACTTGATGATTCACATCACCACTGCTGGAATGGAGTGGTCTTGGTGCTCTGGGGAGGGGTGGTCTGGGACCAATAGGCAGAGCCACAGCCTAGATGGCCTTGGGCCGAGGGAGGGACAAAGCTGTAGTATCTCCCTGAGGAGAGAAAGATAAAAAGTAATTGGCTCTAGCTGGTTTAGAGAATAATAAAACTGAAATGTATGCAGCATTTTAATGTTTATGAAGCCCTTCCCTCACAATTACCCTGGTGACTATTATTATGATTATTTCCATTTTATAGATGAGAAACTGAGGCTCAGAGAGAAGTGAAATCATGGTCGCCTAGCCAATAATTGTTAAGTAAGGATAGGGATTTGCAAGGAGGAATAGGTAGAGTAGAAACCACTGGCTTTGGAGCCAAAGGACAGGAGTTCAAATACCCCCTCTGCGGCTTATTCCCCATGCCATCTTGGACTAGCCAGCTCATGTCCTCGTGCCTCAGTTTCCCCCTCTGTAAAGTGGGAGGGTGGCGGTTAGGCTCGATGGCCTGCGTTCCTTCCAGCTCTAAAGAAAGGCTCTGAGCGCTGCAAGCCCGGCAATCTCTCTACTGTAAAACTTTAGATGGGAGGGAAGGAGTGCCAAGGCTGAGTGAGAAATACTTAGGTGCCATGTAACTTGTCTAGTGGAGTTTTTGTCTTTCTCAAGACAGGGTTTGATCTGTTCTGCCATTTTAAGCTCTCCCAAACCCTGTGAGGTAGGCAGGATGGGAGTTATTTGCTACATTTCACAGATAAAGGGACTCAAATCCCTTTAGGGTATATGATCTGTCCAAGGTGACATAGACTGGAACCCAGATCTCCAGACTTATAGTTCATCCATTCATTCATTCCTTCCTTCCTTCCTTCCTTCACAATTTATGGGATTCCTACTATATGTTCAAGCCAGAGAGGTAAGCCCTGAAGGAGACATAAGGACAGAGAAAGCAAGGCCCCTCCAGAGGCTTTAAACCTAATAGATGAAATAAGATTCAAAGAAATGACAATAGGGAAGGAAAACCTCTTCCCTGCCCTGGATGACTGTACAGGACAAGTCAATGTGTGGATCAACAAAGTACTATGGGAATTCAGGGTGGAGAGAGATCACTTCTGATCATGGAGGGCTTCCTGTAGGAGGTGACGTTGAAATGGGATCTTGATGATGGCAGGAATAACATGAAGCTTCAGACTTGTACAGGCTTCACACAGGGAAGTCACTGGAGGCCAGGCTAAGGAATTTCGACTTTATCCTGTAAGGAATGGGGAGCTATTGAATGTTTTAGAGCATGGGAGTGAAATAAGAGCTTTCCATAATGGACTCTGTCTATGTCATTGGGAGGGAGGGAAAGCTGTTTTCCAGGACTCGAGGCTTGGTTACTTCACTCCCTTGCTGACGGGGTTTTCTCTCTGCCTGTCCTTTCTCTTGCTGTCTTCAGGCCAGCCAGAGATGGGGCTGCTGTCTCCCAAGTAAAGATGCAGGTCAGGGGGGCACTGAGTAGCCTGGGCTCTGCGCTGCCCTGCGGCTCTCTCAGCAATCACAAGCTGCCTCAGGTCACAGGTAGGAGGGGGACAGAGGGAGGGGGGCCTTGGGAGCTCCGGGCCTGGCTGGGGAAGGGGTTCCCTGCTTGGCCCTCCTGACCTGGCTCTCCCCACAGTGTCCCACCACGACCCAGAGATCCCCTTCAATCACAGCTTTATTGAGCCCCCGTCTGCGGGCTGGGCATCAGACGACTCCTTCTCTTCTGATCCCGACTCTGGAGAAGAGGATGAGGGGCCAGCTTACTGCGTGCCTCCCCAACAAGGTAGGCCCCTTCTCCATCGCACATCCTCCCGAGCTTTGCCCCTTGACTCAGCCTGGCCTCCCTGCACCCTTCAGCTGGGATTCACCCCCTTCACCTCAACTTAGTTTCTTCATCCCCCTCCCCTGGGGCCTTGGTTTAGCCTGAGGCGGGGGCATAATTCTCAGACTAGGGAAAGAGACTGCGGGTGGGGGAAGCAACGGAAAGAGACAGTGAGAGTGGGGGGAATCAGGTCTGGGCCCTGGGCCGGGTCCTCGCTCCCTTCCTCCCTGAGCTGTTATCCCTTTCACAGAGGAAGAACTACAAGAGGTTCACCAGGCAGGAAAACCCATCTCTGCACCAGATGATACCTCCACACCTTTTGTCATCCCACGAACTTCCAGCCTGGCCCGAGCCAAGCGGCCATCTGTCTCCTTTGCTGAAGGCACCAAGTTCGGGCCCCAGAACTCCCAGGGCTCTGGGGAGCTGGCCAGCCCCTTGAGGAAGCCCAAGCGACTATCCCGGCCAGGCCAGCCCCAAGCTGAGGGGCAGGGGGCTGAGGGGCCTCAGGGTCCCCAGGGGCCAGAGGACCCACAGCCTGATTTCCAAGAGCCTCCCAGCACCACTGCTGCTCAGGAGGATTTGTCTGGTGGCCACCGGAGGCTTGCTCTTGGGGGCAGAACTGTGGCTCAGAGGGTGGAGGCCATTGAGAATGGCAGCAGGAGAAGCCCAGGCCCCGTGACTACCATCTACATGTTGGCAGGGACTCCCGGGGGAGCCGAGGGGCCCGTGCGAGCTGTCCTCCGACGCTTTGGCAGCTTCCAGAAGGGCCGGGGGGAGCCCAAGGCCAAGGGCAGCATTCCTAAGCCTCCTCGCAGGGCCCTGAGTCGGGACAAGGGCACCCTCATCTCTTCCCCTGCTCCCAGCCCTGACTCCCCCCAGGTCCTGGAGCTTTCTGAAACAGCAGCACTCAGTGAAGCCAGCCAGGAGGAGGAGACAGGCAGGCTGGGGGATGATGGCACCAAGAGCCTAGGGGACACAATGGGGGGAGCCAGAGGGGATGACCTCCCTGTGCTGGAGGAGGCTGGGCAGCTGGCTGAAAAGGAGGTCGACGATGAACCACAGTATGAGAATGTCCAGCCAGGCTCTGGCACCTTGAATTCCTGAGATCTCCCAGGCATGGGTGGGGGTGGGGAAGCAGAGGAGGAGGATGGGAAAGGGACCTTGATGCTACAGGTGGTCGTGCTTCCTCTTGAATAAAAGGCTATGGGGACCATGCTAACAGGTCAGAGACCTCTCCTCTTCTTTCTGGAGTCAGCTCAACAATCTAGCCACAGCCAGGAACGGGAGCCAGACAGGTTCTGGTTCCTATTCCTTCCTCCAGGATTCCTCCAGCAAAAAAAAAAAATAAAAGATTCCTTCTTTTCTTCCTTTGCTTATCCAACCAAATAGTCCTTATCAAGCACCTGCTGGGTGTAAGGCACAGGAGATGGTGGTGGGGGGTGTAATTAGATACATGGGCACAGAAATGGAGAAGATCTGGTCCAAGGAACAAGATATAATAAGCAAGGCCACAAATAACTACAGTGAAAGACTGGCTGGAGAAAAAGGGTGCACTTCGGCTGACCTCTCAAGGGCAGGACGGCTAGGATCATAGATTTAGAACTGGAAGAGGTCTTCAAGGTCATCTGAGAAGGCATGGAGGTTAAGTGACTTGTCCAAGGTCCAACAAGTCAGAGACAGGGACAGAATTTGGACCCAAGTCCTTTGCTTCCAGATGAACAGCTCCAGGGCTACCCTCCATCTCCACTCCCTCTAATCACCTCCCTTCTGACTGCCACAGGCAGAGCTGGGGGGAAGGGGACTGGAGGAGGTGGGAGTCCAGCAAAGATGCAGAGCCAGCGAATGAGATTGGCAACAGAGGCTGAGGAAGGCCTTCGAATGCCAGGCTAAGCAATTTGGACTTGAGTCAGTAAGCAGCGAGCAGCCTTCCAAGGTTTCCAGGTTCGCACATATGCTGCCCCTTAGTTACCATTGGGGATGGCACAGGATTAAACAATAAGGCTGGCATTTTATATAGGCTTGCAAAATGCTTTACAGACATGTTTCATTTGAGCCTCTTAACAACCCTCTGAGGCTGGGGCAATTATCACCCTCATTTTACAGATGAGGAAACTGAGGCTGAGAGATGAAGGGACTTTCCCAGAGTCACACAGCTTGTTTTTGAGGCAGCATTTGAATTCTGGTGTCCCTAATTCCAACGCTGCAACACCTAGCTGCCTGAACTCAGGGCTTCTTCGGTTGAGTAGCAGTAGCCCTGGGGCTCCTGAGCATTGCCATGGTGCCTGCTCCCACATGCTTGACTTTGCCTCTGCCCCCCACATTTTCCCAGCTCAGCCTCGGCTCCCACCTTGGCCCTGGCTCTGGGGAGGACGTGGCCAGGGGTGTGAGATGCCCATCTGTCCAGCAGAGGGAGCACGCTGGCCTCGGCACTAGAGGCAGAAGAAACCAGGAGGATGGTTTAGGGTTTCCCGAGGAGGGAGGGTCCCTGGCCAGTGCTCCTTTGGAGAAAGTGGGTGGCACTGTGGGATGGGACAGCAGCTGCAGAAGGCCCCCAGAGTCCTTCCTCAGTCTAGCAAGCGATTCGGATCTGACTTGGGTAGAAGGTGGAGCTGCTCTGTCTTGCAGCTAAACTCAGAGTTCTTGTTAGCTTGAGTCCTCAGCCCTGGAAGCCAGGCTCCTGTCCATCTGGCTCCCGGGACTGGGCCCGAAGCTGCCATCGCTAGCACCAGTTGCTCTCCACGAGGTCGGCTTGAAGAGCCCTACTGACCTTGAGCTGGGCCCCAGAAGGGCAAGGACCTAGCCCTGGGCGGGAGGACTAGACAAGTCCTGGAAGGAGCCACACAGCTCTAGGGGAGACACACCCTTGGGGGACAGGGGAGCTCAGAGACTGGGAAACAGCACTTCAGGGAGAGGGAGGTGGACGGGGGGGATGGCGAGGGGGACACACACAAACACCAACTTCAGAATGCAGAGAAACCAGCAAGAGGAGGCAGCTTGGCCCTCTGACTTCGGGTTGGGGTTGGAGGGGGAAATGTCAGACAATCCGGTAGTATAGAGGGAGCACATGGGATGGGGTATGGGGGGGGGCTGATATTGATAAAGGCCCAGAGGACTCAATACAGTTGAAGGATTGGTTGGGGGATTCCAGGGGAAGAAAGAACAAATAGCAGGGCCCAAAGGAAGGAGAATCACACAGGAGGGAGACATGGAGGGGAGGGTGCTTGGAGGGATGAAGAGTACACAGCTAGTGGGAGGGGAGGAGGCAGGGATGGAGAACCTAGTTGGGGGGTCAGGGCAGTACAAAGGGGACAAAGAGGAGTGGACAGCACAGAGGGCACATGGGGGTGCTGGTGGTACACAGAGTGTGTGGTCAGAGAAGACAAGTGGGGACCACCCTGGGGGACACAGCTGGGGGTCAGGGTGGTATAAAGGAATGGGTTCAGAGAAGACACAACTAGGAAACCCCGGGAGAGGAAATATAACATCCAGGGGAATGGGTGACATGGGGGGGTGAGGGCGGAGGAGACAGATGGGAGAAGGTAAGGGGATCACGAAACTGGGGCGGGGCTGGTGGTATAATGGGCAGGGTCAGCGAAGAAAGCATGGAGAGGGGCACATCTGGGATCAAGGCTGTCATGGGGGAGTGGGGACAACTTGGGGTGAATTGTGGGGGCAAGGAGATAAATGGGGGTAAGAGACAGAGCTGGGGCAATATCTGGAGTTCAGGACGGGTGGGGTCGGTGAGAACCGTACGGGGGAGGGGGCCCATCTGGAGGTCAAAGCTGTAAAGAGAGGCAGAGGGAAAACAGCTGGGGATACATCGGGGTTCAGGACGGTATAACGGGGTGTTTAGGCAAGGACAGCACAGGGTGGGGCGCGCATCTAGGTGCCAAGGCAGTAAAGGGGCCGCAGCTGGTTGCAATCTGGGGGTTACGGCTATACAGAGGGTTTAAGGAGCACATCTGGGGGGTCGGGTGGTATAACTGGGGCGGGGGAGTCCCCGAGGGGTGCGGCGGCCCGGGCACAGCCCCAGTCAGGGCGGAGGGGGGCGTCCAGGCTGGGTGGGCCGGGGCGGGGCGGGGCGAGGAGCCAGGGGTCCCCGCAGCCCGCTCCCCCCTCCCCTCCCGGTTCTCTCCCTCCCCCCTCCCCGAAGCTCTCTTGTTTGTCTCTCGGTCCGGCCGGAACCGGCTCGTGCTCGCTGCCGGGCGGGCGGCTGCTGATTGGTTGCTGCCTGTTTCCAGCGCCGTCTGGACCAATCAGCGCGTGGCAGTGTTTTCCTCTTGGGGTCGGAATAAAAGGGCTGGAATAAAAGGGGGGCAGAAAAGACTCCGGGCGGGCCCGAGACACATCGGGTGGGAGCTGGGTGAGCGGCGCCGAGGGGCTGGGGGTTTCGGTACTGGGGCTCCAGGCGGCCCGGAGGAAAGAAGGAAGGAGGAGGCCTGTTTGTTTGCGGGGTGGGAGCGAGGTACAAAAACAGGCAGAGCACAGGGCTGGGAGGCCGGGCAGGAGCGATGAATAAGGTGGGGATGGGGCGGGAGCCTGACGTCGTGGGACCGGGAGCGCTCCGGGCTCGAGGCACCGGGACCGGAGCTTAGGGGGACGGGGGGGGGGGCAGAGCGGGCGGCTCGCGCCGCCGGTTCGAACCGGCTTCGCCCGTCCCATGCGGGGCTCGCGTGCCCGTGGCACTTAGCGACCCGGAGCTCCGCCAATGGGGCCGCGGCTCCTCCGGGCCGCCGAGCCAATGGGTAAGCAGAGAGGCGGGCAGTCCCACAGCTCCGGTGCTGATTCTGTGGTTAAAGGAGCAGCTCCTCCCGAGCAGGGTCTGTGTGCTGGCTAGCGGGCGGGCGGGAGTGCTCGCTGCTTCGGGCTGGGACGGCGGCGGGCGCAGGTGAGTCGGGGGGCTTCCTCCCTCCTTGCGGCCCCGCGCAGTGTCCGGCTGCAGCCCCTGCGAGCTCTCCGACTCCGTCCATCCCTCGCAGCGGGACTCAGACCCAGGGACTCTGGAATCTTTATTCCTCCTCCCTCTGTGCCTCAGTTTCCCCATGCATTAAATGGGGACGGAGGGTCGGGGAACTTCCAGTCCGACTGGCACGGGGAGGGGGGGCGATGCTGCAGTGGGCAGCGGGCCCCGGCTCTGGATGAGTGGCCTCAGCTCCAGGTCTGAGGTCCCTGCCGGGCTTCCTGGCTTCTCTGGGGGTTGAGCCTGCCTCTTGCTCAACCCTCCTTCCTTCCCCTACCTGCAGCAGCCTCCATGGAAGGGGTGACATAGTTTGCATTTTGCTGCAGAGGCTGGGGAAGGGGGAGGTGCGCCAGCCACCCACTGCTTCCTCCCATCAAAGCACCCAGGTTGTGACCGGGAGTTCTTTCCAGGTTGTCGCACATCCGTTCCTCCGGGCTCGATCTGGGCTGTCCCCTCGTCCACCCGCCTTGAGCCATGGCTCCCACTCTGGCCACTGCCCACCGGAGGCGATGGTGGATGGCCTGCACCGCCGTGGTGGAAAATCTCCTTTTCTCTGCTGTCCTCCTGGGCTGGGGGTCTCTGCTCATCATGCTCAAGTCCGAGGGCTTCTATTCCTATCTGTGTACAGAGCCAGGTAAGCAGTGGGGGGGGCGGGGAGGGGGTCTGGGGCTTATGGGTACGCTCTAACATGGGGTGATATCATCGAGCCCGGCTAGGGCGGGATTATTCTGTTCTTCCCACCACTCAGAGGCTTCCAGGGAGGTCTCTATTTCTATAATCTCTGTATCCACCCCATGGTGACGGTGACGAGTACATCATCACTTAGAGTTGCCTCAGCGCCCTGAAAAACCTACATAAACATCCTCCCAGTTGCTAGCTGTAAAGGGAGGTTTGGGATACAGGCATTGCTATCCCCATTGTACAGATGAGGAAAGTGAGACCCACAGAGGGGAGGCCGCAAAGCAAATAAAGGGTGGAAATGGGAGTCCAAGCAGTGTGGATGGGAGGGATCTGTATAACATGAAGGTGTAAACCTTGCTGTCCCAATTTATAGATGAGCAAATTAAGGTCAAGAGATGTAGTGGAAAGAACCTCAAGATTGGGAATCTGGGAATCTGGGTTCCAATGCGGACCTTCTTTCAGTTACTGCCTGTGTGGTCTTGGCCAATTCCCTATTGTCTGTTTCTGCCTCTTCCACATGAGGGGTTAGACCGTGGAAGACCTCCCCGTGCGTGGTCTCTAACTTTAGGGTCCTGCTGTCTCTCAAGTGTCTTCCAGCTCTAAATCTAAGAGACTTGTGTGACTAAGGTCCCCCAGCCAACAAGTGTTGACTCCAGAATCGGGCCTCTCGCTGTGACCGGACCTGGCCGTCCTTGGGCACGCAGTAGGCGCTGGAGGGGGGGGGGGGGTGTGGGGGTGTCTCTGATGGTTGATCAAATGAGCCCAAGTGTGTTCAGTGTGATTCAGTGAGGGGTCTGTGAGAGGTGTTGAGAGGAAATTGTGGTTCCTAGGCTTGGTATGTTGTCATTCTCAAGAGCGTTATTAACCTCCTGCTCTAGCTAGAGCCCCGGAGGAGATGCAGAGTATAGAGGAGACAGACCCTTGCCCTTGGGAAGCTTACAGTCTAGGAGCTGGACTTTGGCCCACTGGGAAAGGCCTTGAAATGGAAGTTCCTCAAGGACATGTTGGGTTTGGAAACTAGCTGACTAAGTCTAGTTGCTTTGTGATGTTCAAGGGCTGTTTCCTCCTTAAAGAGGTGGTTGTGCTGATTTGTTTGTGAATTGTGGTGGAGGGGTGGGATTAGATAGGGTCTCTAAGACCCTTCCTGTTTTGCATTCTGAGGCTCCACTAGCCATGTGGATTCCCAGTTGGGCTGTTCACTTCTAGAGAGGTCTAGTGATGACTCCCCCCAGTACTTACTGACTGTATCGACAAGTCAGTTCACTTCTCTGAGACTCAGTTTCTTTGTCTGTAAAATGCTGAGAATAATGCTGGTAGTGCTTACAACATGGGTTTGTTGTGAGGATCATATCAATAATGACACTAAAGGGCCTCATGTCTTTTAAAGCCCCGTGCAAAATATTAGCTGGGCAGCTAAGAGACACAGTAGATATAGCAGCAGACTTGGAGCCAGGAAACCTGAGTTCAAATCCAGCCTCAGACATTTTCTAGCGGTGTGACCCTGGGCAAGTCACTTAAGCCTGTTTACCTCAGTTTCCTCATCTGTGAAAATGAACTGAAAAAGGAAATGGCAAACTATTCCGATATCTTTGCCAAGAAAACCCCAAATGGGGTCACGAAGAGTCAGACAGGACTGAACAACAACAAAATATTAGCTGTTGTACGATTATCAAAATTGGAGGATTTTGTAGGTAGAGACCAATTAACTGGAATTTGCTAGAACTGTCCAAATTTCAAGGAAGGAAAGTGACCGTTTAATGAGATTTTGCAAAGGAAATCATTCACAAGGTTGGCAAACACCAGACTTCAAGCCTTGCTGGGTAACCTTGGGAAAGTCACTTAGCCTCCAGTGCTGGAAACAGCTCTCAGAGACTCTAAATCACAGTGAAAGTGCTGAGGTTTACCCTGGCTGAAGGAGTTTCTTCCCGTAGAAGGTCACCACCCGACGAAACCCCCCATCCAGTTCTTTTCCCTGTACTTGCAAAAAAGAATGCCCTTTGACCCAGACCACTTGTCGGGATTTGAAGCTTTAAAAAGAAGATCAAAGTACCCGTAAAGTCACAGCATCCATTTTTTGGTTTGGTTTGGTTTTTGATTATTTTGGCTAAATTGTCATAGCTTGGGGTCCCAGGGTCACAGACTTGAAGAGACTGCAAAGCCCTTTTTGGGAGGAAGGAATGGATCCAGGAAAAAAAGGGATTTAGCTGAGATTACACAGCTAGTTGGTGGTAGGCCTGGGACTAGAATTTAGGTATGAAGACTCCTGGTCTGTTTGCTCCAGGTAAGGAGTCTTAGATAATGCTGATTGGCATAACACCCCTAGGGTTCTCCAGGAAACTGGGGGAAGTGACGCCCCAATCAAGTCTCTCCATTTACAAGGGTTGGAAAGTTTAGATAAAGGATAATCCATCCCAATCTCAGCCACACCCTAGCCAGTCTAAAACTGGCTCTTTATGTGACAACTTTAGATGCTCCTCCCCAGGCCTTCCATGCACAGCACTCTCGATGAATTTAGGCCTGATTTCCTCTCCTGCCAATGTGATCTTAGTCCTTAGCTTGAGTGAGGAGAAAACAAGGCAGGCAGGCTTGCTGTGGGGGTAACCAGCACCCAACCCTCCCCTTGTCCCCTAGGAGAGCAGAGTCTGTGGTTCATGAGGGAAGCCAAGTTTAAGAGGCTCGGGGTCAGAAAGTGCCTGGGGGGAGGGAGTAGATACCTGGAAAAGGGCAGAGAGTCTATCACTTGTAACCCTTGACCTTTAGCTACTCAAAAAACATTTCCTAATAGCCTGAGGGCTCTTGGCTGGGCTTTGCCCTCATCAGCAGAAATCTTGGGTGATGGGAGAGGCAGACCTTGTTCTCTGGACAGGTGGTTTCTGCTAAGTCTGGGAGATGTGAGGAGATTAACGTGTACTCCCAAAGGACCCAGTTAGTTGGCAAATTTCTTCTCCCCGACTTCTTTCTTTTCCCTTTCCCAACCCCTCATACCTGGACTGGCTACCTCCTTTCTCATTGGGTCTCAGGACTAGAGCACCAAGTTTGGGTGTTGGTGGTGTTTTTTACGCACGGAATGGTAATAGGAACTGTTTTGTCTAGTCCACTCAGCAAGGCTGTGGTCAGGCCCGGTTGGCTCCCTACCCCACCCGCACGGAGACCACATGGGTGGGGAAGATTCTTTTTTGTGACACCCTAGAACAGAGGTTCTGAATCTGTTTTGTATGTGTCCTGGACGCCTTTGGTAGTAGTCTGTGAAGCCCCTGGACCCCTTCTCAGAATCATGTTTTTAAATGTATAAGATTACAAAGAAAACCAAATAATGTTGAAAAATAGTCCTCAAGAATTTATCTTGGCTAAGAACCTAGCCAGTTTGCCTCTGTATTCATTTTAAAGTTTTCTTCTGTTTAATCGGGGACTTTCCTTCATTGGGATTCCAGTAGACTAAGTTTCTTTAGTCTGGGGACTGATGTACTTGTTTTGTCTGTGTGCCCAGCACGTAGTAGGTACAAGTACCTGCTGGTGGAGCTGAGTCAGGGAAGCTGGCTTGGATTAAACTGAAAGCGTGTTCTTACACTGGCCCGAATGGCCAGAAGTAGGCCTCTGAGCCCACCCCCGGGCAGAGCTGCTTTTCTTGTCTTCAAAGCTGGGCTCCCTAAGAGCCCTTTGCTCCCCTCTGAATTTTGGTTTTGCTGATTCTCTGCCCCTAACCTGTTGATCCAGCATCTTCTGCTGGAATTCCTGCTGAGGTTGTTTTATCTGGGTTGGTGTTCCTTATCAGCACTTCTGGGAGATTGCTCTGACCTGTTGCTTTCAGGACCAGAAGTCATGGCAGGCCTCTGACTAAGATGGGGAGATTTATGGTTCAGATCTTTTGTCGAATAGGTTTAAAGTCTTCAAACTTGGCAGTGATAAAGAGGCAATTAGATGGAGAACTTTAGCTGCTCCTAGAGGATTGCTTCTAAAAGAAAGCTGGAATGGAGGAGCCAATTTACAAGGGGCAAAATGCAAATTGGTCAACTTTCTTTTGTTTTGCTTTTAAGCCCAGTTTGGAGACAGTCAGCCTGAGCCTGTTAAGCCTTTTCTTCTTCTCTGAATGTTCTTCAGAGCCTGGCCAGGCATCTGTGGGGGCCAGAGCCAGGCCGAACTTTGGTTTTGTTTTTGACATTCGGCTTGGAAGGCATCAATGCAGTGGGTACAATGGGTGAGGGGGAGGTGTTGCCACCAGGTCAGAGCACCAGAGCTGGTGGGGATCACAGAGGCCAGTTAGCGTACCCCTCCCCCAGTTTTACATAGGTAGTCAGGGTCAAGGGACGATTTGTAGTTCAGTGGAAAAAGTCAGAGGCCCTGGGTTCAAATTTGCTACTTGCTTCACAAGTGACTTTGGTTAGGTCATAAAACCTCTCTGAGCTTCTGATTATTCATGTGTAAAATGAGGGGGTTAGATTAGATCAAATCTAGAGTTATGTAAGGCTTTGAGATTTACAAAGGGCCCTACAATTATTATCTCATTTGATCCTCTAAGGGAGGTGCCCAGGATTACACGGCTAGCAAATGCCTGAGGCAGGATTTGAACTGGGGTCTTGCTGACTCCAAGTCAAGACCCTATCCCCTATACCACCTAGCCACCCCTTAAGGTTCCTTCCAGCTTTAAATCTATGACCCCTTCCTCCTGGGACTTGAGAGGGAATAGGCAGAATCAGGGACCCAAGGGCCCAGCCTGTGTCTGGGGGTGTCATGGTCTCCATCAGACACCAGACTCCCTGGTGGCTCCCTTTGCTCTGAGGTGGCCCTGGCAGAACACCACCGTGGGACCTTGGCCAGGGAGAATGGTGTTTTCTCACTGATTTGTCCTTTCCCCAGCACTGGAGCCCAGGCTGCCTTGCCCTCTTCCTGGTGCTAGTCTCTTGTGCTCTAGGACCCAGTCTCTTGGAATGAGGGTTTGAGGAAGCCTGTGCTTCCAGTGGGCTGTTCTCCAGGGTACAAGGCATGGCCTGGGTTGTGGTTGTGGTTGTAGTGGATACAGAGTTGTGTAAAACTGGATACATACCCCCAAGAGGAGATGAGATGTGTACGGAGTCACACTTTAACATTTACAAAGCATTTTCATCCCCAAAACTCTGTCAGATACCTCTTTATGTGATTTCATCGTTAGAGGGAACTCTTGGGAGAGAAAACTCTCCCGCCGTTCACTGCAGGCTGACAACCTTCTCTGACACCTATAGTCTTAGAGAGTTGCCTGAGTGCACTTAGAGGGGAAGTGACTTGCCCAGGGTCACACAGTCCAGATGGGCTAGAGGCAGGACTTGAACCCAGCTTTTCCTGACCCCCAAGGACAGCTCCTGGACCCCACCTGCCTCCCTTCCATTGGAATCACAGGATGTAGGTCAAAACCTGGGCTCTGCCCCTTACTACTGTGTGACCTTAGGTGACTTCTTTATTCATTGGAGGGGGGCCGGGCCCCAAGGGGAAGAGGTTTCCACTGACTGGGCGGAGTTGTTACCAGTGGGTTGTGTGTGTATGTGTGTGTGTGTGTATGTATGTATGTGTGTGGTGGGGGGAGGGAGGGGTGTTGGCAGGATAAGGGCTTATTTGTTGGAAAAAGAAATAAATAAAATCAGAGCCTTCTTCCAGTTCTAAATCTGTGATCCTATGAGTTTTCTGTCCTTCATCTTCAGATCTTAATATTCTTTGGGATGAGGGAGGGGGTTCAGGCCTGTGATTTTGTTGGCCTGGGAACCTGCAATTGATGGAGGCTGAAGCAGGGCTTCCCCTGCTCTGCAATCCGGAGTCTTTTTTTTTTTTTTTTTGGCAATTGGGGTTAAGTGACTTGCCCAGGGTCACACAGCAAGTGTCAAGTGTTTGGTCTGAGGCCAGATTTGAACTCAGGTCCTTCTGAATTCAGGGCCGGTGCTCTATCCACTGCGCCACCTAGCTGCCCCTGTAATCCAGAGTCTTAGGGAGTGGCTGCCTGGAAGGCTGAGAAAGTAAGCACCTTGCCTAGGGACACACAGGCAGGCTGGATCTGAGGTAAGACTAGAACCCAGGGCCACCTGGCTCCGAGGCCAGCTTTCTCTCTGCTGCACTCAGCTGCCTGTCAGGCAGAGAACACAGCATTTTGTGATGCTCATTTGCAGAGGAAAAACCAGAAGACCCTGAAAGGTGCCCAAGGCCACAGAGCTGGTGAGCCTCAGAGCTGGGGCTCATAGGGTGTTCTTGGGGGAGTGGTGGGGGAGGGAGACAGAGAACAGGAGACAGAGAAAGGGAGGAGAGAGAGGCAGGGAGAAGAGAAGGGGAAGGAAAGGGAGAAAGAGGAGGGAGAGAAAGGGAAGGTAAGAGAGGGAGAGGAGAAACAGACAGAGAAAGGGGGGGAGGGAGAGGCAGACAGAGACAGAAGAGGAAATGAAGAGAGAGAGAGAGAGAGAGGGGGGGGGGGGGGGGAGGA
Source organism: Vombatus ursinus (assembly GCF_900497805.2). Lineage (NCBI taxonomy): Eukaryota > Metazoa > Chordata > Mammalia > Diprotodontia > Vombatidae > Vombatus > Vombatus ursinus. Next base: position 22,906,023 of record NW_020954546.1, read on the forward strand.
GAGAGGTCTTGTCCTGTGAAGCAGGGAGAGAGGGCTAAGACTGCTGATCCCAAGGCTGCCCAGGGCACAACAGGCAGGGACATGCAACAGAAAACTTGTTTCTATGTTCCTGGAAACGTGTATCTTTGTGATGCCAGAGTATGCCCGCTGCTTTGCCACCCAGGTATTTAGTTTTCGGTAAGTGGAGTCTCACTTGGGCCAGTGACACCTGTGCGCCAGGTGAACAGTGTGTGTTCAGCAATGATGCCTTCATGTCAGGGGCAGTTGGCTGAGGCTTGGGAAGGGATACGGGTGGGGGGGGCACTTTTCTGAGCTCGTCTGGGGCACCCAATTGACTCGTGCATGCTGGGGACGGGTGTAGGTGCTAGGTCACCTGGGTCACGAGGGCTGCCCCCGGGGATGCTGGGAGCTCCGAGGCCCTCTCCCCTTCTCCACTTGCCTTAAGATGGAATAGATAGACTTTGCAGTATGGTGCTTTGGGCGCTCCCATTTTCCGGTCCCCTCCTATCCTCCTAGGCCAGAGGTTCAGGACTCTTAACTGTCCACCCTTTCACTTTTGCTGTGGTTTACACGACCACGTGGCACACATTTTATCTTTTTATTTTATGGGCATAGGGGAGGAGAAATCCACCAGGAGAAGTAGCTGCGGGGCTGCTGAGTCTGCTTATTTGCTGATTTCATTAGAGTGGGAACTCCCAGTGAGGACCCTCCTCTCAGGTACGGTGGACCCTTTAGCCCTCCAGGGGAACCTCCGGACCCTTTCTTCTCAGAATAAAATAGAAATTCTGAGGATTACAAAAGAAGCCAGTTATATTGAAATGCAGAGATCAGCATAGTAACCAAACACAAAGAAGTTCACAGACCTGAGGTTAAGAACTCCTTTCTTAGGTGCCTGGGGCACAAACCAGGGAAGTGACTTGTCCATGGTCACACAGGCAGAGGCTAAGGCCAGCCCTGAAGCCACAGTGCTGGCCCTTTGTTCCTTCCCCTGCTTCTCATATCACAATAGCTTCTGCCTCTCTCTTCTCCAAAGAGGGCCCTGAGGTCATTGCTGGCCTGGATCTCAGAGCGCCAGGCATGTTCTGTTCTGTGAGCCCCTTGCCATCCACTCTTAATCCTGTCCCAGAACCCCAAACAGGGCAACTAAGCTCTGGATGGCTCTTGTGTGGCTGCCCGGGACTGAGGGGTACATTCCCCATCCTGGGATGGAACCAGCTGCATAACGAGGTGGGTGCACTGCCCAGAGTGAGATACGCTACCCTTCTAGGCAAGTGACCTCTCCATGTTACCCAGCATTCCTCGATAATTCTGTCTTTCCCCTTTACTCTCCCTGCCTTCACTCTCTGTGACCCAGTCAGTTCCCCTCCCCCCATCAGCTGGCTTCCCCTTGTTTCCTTGTCCAGAAAGATTCTGTCTGGTTAGTGTTTGTTCTCAGGCACCTTGGGGATGGCATCCCCCTTGTGACATCCCCCTTCATGCTGAGCAGTATCACGGGATTATTCTTACCCCCAAACAGTGGGGATATTTACAGCAACTTGCCTGTCCCTGTTCTGGGTCCTTTCTCCTTGAGACAAGACAAGAAGGGGGGTTGTATTCACACACAGCTATGTAAGAGTGGTGAGGCCCTATCTGGCTGTGGGACCACTCTTTATTTCTCTGCTCTGTCTTCTCTCCTGTTTTGTTCAGTGTTTGAGACTGACCTCTCCCCCACATCTCCTTTGGTGAACTGAGATGTTTCCTGTTGCCGGATAGGATGGACTGAGGATTTCAGAGAGGGACAGGAGAGCCTGGGGTGGGATTGTCCAGGTTGAGCCCAGTCAGCAAGATATTCTTGGAGCCTGGCATCCCATGGGCGTGGGGGTGGGGAAGGAGCTGTGTGGAAGCCAGGCCAGGGCCTGAAGCACTAATCAAAGGGCCTCTTTTGTTCTAAAGACTTCCCAGGTTGGTCATCCCAGAGGTCGGTGACTATTTGTCGTTGGTTTTTCATTTGGTGGGATTCAGGAGAAAGCTCTGGGATCTTTTGGGGATCACCGGAGGCCTAGTGGCATGGTGGGTAGAGTGGTTGACCTGGGAGTGGGGGAGAGCCTTCATTAATTTAGGGTAGGAAGGGACCTCAGAGGCAAACCTCCTCGCTGTACATTAGAATGGAAGCCTCTTGAGCAGAGGGATTAGTTCATTTTTTGTACTTGTGTCTCCAATGCCTAGCATATAGTAGGCACTTAATGAACACTTGTCCATAGGTTAGCCTGACTTGCCTATGGTCACACAGCTGATCAGGGTCTGAGGCAGAATTTTAACCCAGGTCTTCCATAGTCCAAGTCCAGGGTTCTATTCACTAGATTAGTATCACTCCTTACTTAACACACTTCTTAGCTGTGTGACCCTGGGCAAGTCACTTGATCTCGAAGCCTCAGTTACCCTCATTTGTCAAATGGGGATAACAGTAGCCGCTGGTGCACAGGGCTGGGTGAGGCTCAGGTGAGGTGACGGGTGTCGTGGGTTTTGCAGACCCTGAAGCCTTTCTAACTGGGAGCGAGTCTTTCACAGAGGAGCCGGGGCGGCTGTTGCAGCTGGCTCAGACGTGCTTTCTTTGACTCTGCTGTGGTGAAGTTCATTTGAACAGACCATTGTATTGTTTCCTCCTCCCCTCCTCTGGGGCCTCGGGTAAACAGCCCTGTTTCTGCTTTTCCCTCGCCCTTGTTCTACCAGTCTTCTTTCTGTTTCCCCTTTCCTGGAACAGCACGGCCAGTGGAACCACCAGGAGAGGATGCGCTGGCTGGGCGGCCTGGTGTCCGTCGGGGCCGGGGTGACCCAGCCACGCTCTGCTGGCTGTGGGAAGGCAGAGGGGCCTTTCTCTGGGGTGCCACATCCTGTGCCCTTATCTCTCTGGCTTTCTGGTAGCCCAGCCAAGGAGCCCCAGGTGGGATAGCACAGTGGGTGGAGTGCTGTTGCGGCATTCTTCTGGGTTATTTATGATGATCTTACCTTGTTTGCTGCCAGCAAAAGGTGGGGATTTCTAGGCATGTGACAGCACTCCCTGCTTCCCTTGTGGCTCAACACCAGCAGGTGAACCCTCTCCTGGGTGGATTGGAAGTGAATTGACTTGCCCAGGGTTATCTGTGGGATTTGAACCCAGGTTCTCTGACCCTGGGCCTAGTGCTCTTCTCATCCTACCACCCTCCCTCTGAGCAGCGTTCTAACACTTAGTGAAATGAGCTCCTTGGGAGTGGAGTGGTGCTTTCTGCCTCACTGGTGATGGCCACCCCCAGATGTGCTCTCCAGCGTATCCTCCAGATGGTGGTCCTGGAATCTGATGCAGCTGGCCAGCACAGTGGTTGTTGGAGTGTTGGGCCTCGAGTTCCAGTGCCGCCTCAGACACTTGGCTGGGTGACACTGGGCAAGTCAGCAGACCTCTATCTCGGCCCTGCTTCCTTCATGCATAAAAGAGATTAAACTTGGGGCCTCTGAGGTCCCGTCTGGCTCTGAAGCCTATGACCCTTTGTCTGAAGCATTCTTCTGACAGAGAACCTGCCAACCAGTTCCCAAGGCAGCCTTCTACTCCATAGTGAGTCATTAGGAGGTATCACCATGCAGTGGAGAGAGTACCGAGTCTGAGTCAGAGGAGCAGGGTTCAAATCCTGCCGCTGACGTTTGCTGTCTCTGGGACCCTGGGCAGTCACTGCCCTTCCCTAGCCTCAGTTTCTACGTCTGCAACGTGAGAGTTGGATTCGGCAGGCCTCTGAGATCCTTTCCAGCTTTGAATCCATGATGGAGACTTGGGGCCAGCAGGGACCTTAGAAGCCCCCTACAGAACTAGGTTCAGGGACATTGAGTGATGTGTCCAAGGTGGCAGTGAGCTGTTTGTTAGGAACAGAAATCTGTCTTCATCCATCATTCTTGGAGACCAAATAGAAAAAATCGACTTCCTCTTGCAGCGCCGTTGACTTAAGCACCTGAACGCTGCCATCATATCCCCTCCTAAATCTGCTGTAGGCCAGACCCCTTCAGTTCTTTCTAAAGGGCCTTCTATGGCAGATTGGCCTCCCTCGTCTGGGAGCCTCCCCCTGCCAGTGCCCCTCCCCAGCCAGGGGCCATATCTTGACAAGTACTATTGTACCTGTCTGAGAAGGGGAAGGGGCAGCCCACCCCGGTACCACTCCTCCCTCTACCCAGATTGGCACCCCTGGTTCTCCCCCCTTCCTCATCACCCACCACCTGGTTAGAGCAGCAGAGTCTGTTGAAAAACTACATTGTCCTAGGATGCTGTCTGGAGTACTCCAGCATCCAGCAAGCCAGCCCCAGTCTGACCAGGAAGGAGAGGTGGGCTTCTCGGCCTTCTTTGCCCATCTCTTCTCATGGTCCTGCCACTTTGGGGTGGGGTGGGGAGAGAGGAGTCGGATAGAGGGGAAGAGGAGGAGAGGGAGGGAGGAAGGGGGGAAGGGGGGAGGGGGAGAGAGAGAGAGAAGGAGGGAGGGAGGGAGGGAGGGGGAGAGAGACAGAGATGGAGAGATCACAAACCATAGCTTGTGTTAACTGGGAGGGACCTTCAAGACATTCTAGACTTGAGCAGGAAGGAGCCTTCCAGGCCATCTAAGGAAACATCCAAGGCCTCCCAGGGGTTCAGGATCTGCCCAAGGTCACACTGGGAGTAAATGACAAAAGACAGCATTTGTCTATGGCCAGAAATTAGTCCACCGTCCCCCCTACCCCCCACCCTTCACCCTCCTTCCCTGTTTAGTAAATAAATGTTATTGATGTCTCTTGTTTTCACATCACCTGCTTATCCTAAGATCTTCCTCTCCTCTAGCCCAGAGAGCCGTCCTGGTTAGGAATAAGAGAAAGGAAGCTGAGGAGGGGCCCAGATAGCCTTGCTCACATGTTAAAGAGAGGGGTGAGGAAGGCTCTTTGCCTCCCTCTGCTTGCCCTCCCAGGAGCAATGAGTGGGACTGGCTGGGAGGCCAGTTTCTACTAGATACGGGGAGAATGTTCCTAAGGCTTAGGCTCCTTCTGAGGCTCCTGAGACACTGGCCCCAGGGCTGGCAGGGGCCTCAGAGGCCTCTAGTGGGCCGCGTGGCTCCTCTGTCTCCTGTTGCCTAGACCTCTGCTCTTTTCACCAGCTAACCTGGCAGATCCACGCTGTACAGAGACCTTGTCAGCACAGGGCCTAAAAGCAGGGCCTGTTTTCTTCCTCTCGGTGCCGGCAGGGCTGTCTTGGCACACAGGAAGAGCTCTGTCTTTAAAAAAAAAAAAAAAATTCTGTCATAATAGATTAGAGGAGTTCTTATCCTGAGGTCTGTGGATAGATTTCAGGGGGGTCGCTGAATTGTTTTTGATTTTTAATTTTATAACCATTTCAACATAATTGGTTGCCTTTGTAACCCTGTGTATTTTATTTTATGCATTTAAAAACGTCTAGAAGGTGTCCTGTGAAAGAGTGTGGTCTGGGTACCCTTGGGGTTCCCCAAGACCCTTTCAAGGGATCTGTAATGTCAAAACTATTTTTTTTAAAAACTATTTTTAAACTAAATAAAGGGGCAGCTAGGTGGCGCAGTGGATAGAGCATCAGCCCTGAAGTCAGGAGGACCTGAGTTCAAATCCGGCCTCAGACCAAACACTTGACACGTACTAGCTGTGTGACCTTGGGCAGGTCACTTAACCCCGATTGCCTCACCAAAAAAAAAAAAATAATAATAATAATAAAACATTTAAATTTCCAATAGGGAAAATATCACTACGTATAACCCTCGTAAACAAAAGCTCTTAGGGTGAGGTGGGGGGCTCCTCCATAATGTTCAAGGGTGTATGTAAAGGGATCCTGAAATCAAAATATTTGAGAACCTCTGGCCTAGAGAATAGTTAGCCAAGGCAGAGTCTGAAATGGCTTACCAGGTCTAGACTGGAGGTGACCATTTTAGAGAACGGTGGGGCCCAGGTGGTTTGGCCACCAGTTGGGACAAAGCTTCTTTCTTGGAAAACCAGAGAAAGGAAGAGAATTTAGGTTTCTCTGCCTTAGCCTTAATGCCGGCACGATGTCTTCAGCTCTGGGAATTCAATCTGTTTCAAATCCTTCCTGGCTCTTCCCTCAAACAACATGCCCTATTTTCTTTCTTCTCTGACTGATGGCTGGGCTGGTTCTCCTGTATCTAGTTAATTGCTTATCTTCGTTAATTAGCATCTCTTACACACATTCGATGTAATCTGTGGGCCCAGATATTGTGGCTGGACCTGTGGTAGGCCGGTATCTTGCTTGTGCCTGCTGTCTGTGAGGCCCACCCCGGCACCCCACCAATATAGTTTAGTTAACCAGAGGTTGGCAGAGCGCAGACTCCCCTCCTGCTTCTGTGCTGGCAGCTTCTGCTCAGGCATCTCTCAGCAGGGGTCTTTTGAAGCGCTAGTTTTCAAATGCCTGGTCCCCACCTGGATGCAGTGGAAGGAGGCAGCTTAAGAGACCTCTTCCTGCCCTTCCCTCACCATCAAATCAGATGGGAAGCACGAAACTGCCCTCCTGGCGGAGAAGACGACTCGAGGTGCTGAATTCGACATCCGTGGCCAATGCAGGGAATCTCTTTTGTCTGCCTGCCTCGGTGTTCCAAAGGCTTTCTTCTCTTTTCTCTCCTCCTATCCTCCTCCTGATTGGAGAGTGGGCTTTCAGGGGCATAGGGGCAAGTTAGAAGAGCAAAAAGGGAAAAGAGAGTCATTGGAGCATCTTTAAAAAAACCCATTTAGAGAGAAGAGAAGAAAGACCAAGAGACGCCCAGACAAGCAGGAGAGCTCTGAACGCTGCAGGTTGACCATGTAGACTTAGAAAGAAAAGCAGCCGTGCACAATAAGATCTGCAGCTTTGTGGACAGTCATTAGGCCTGTGGAAAGCCCTGCTCCGTTTGCTGTTTAAGTTTTTAGGATGAAAAGAGAGTCAGTTCACCAGGTTAATCAGAGGGCCTGGCCTGGTTTGACCTGATCAGTCAGCATTCTGGTTAAGGAGTTCAGCTAATTGCTCTGTTCACCTTAGGCCTCTCCCCTTCTCTCCTGCCTCCTTCTATTTCTGGGCCTTGGTGCCCGTGATCTTGGGAGGTGGCAGTCCCTGGCTGGGATTGCATCACTGGTGTGGCCAGCACCTCCAGCTCCATTGTACCATGAACTGTGACCAGGTGTGTCCACACAGGGACCGGTCAGGCAACTGAGCAAAGAATATAAATGAAGGCCACAAGGCAGGAACTTCCTTCCCCTCTATAAAAGGGGGGGTGGGCGTTTGCAAATGGAAATTCTGCTACAAAGCACAAGATGCTCATTTTAGTTGTGTCACAGTTATGATGTGCAAGGAGAGAAGAGAGGCGTGGCAGAGCTGAAAAAATCACCAGGAGGTTGGCAGCCAAGTGTGCCCCCAGGTCAGAGTCAGCCAGACGTGGGCTGGGGAGGGTAGACTGGCCCTTTGATAAACTACTCTCTCTTTTAAGAATGTGGGCTGCAGGGAGAAACCCCCCCTCCCCCCACCCCTGCTTCTCCACCCTCCCTTCCCCTTCCACCCCCTCCCTCCCCTACCTTTTCACCTCTGAGGCAGCTGGGCCTTTGCTTTCTGCATTTATTGAGTTGGGTTGGAGCAGTAATGGCCAGAATTCCCCAAAGTCGATCCAAAGCCTGACCTTGTGGCACTGATCTGGGCATTATTTTGGGGTGGGTCATTGACCTTGGTATGTGCCCCATCCTACAGTGAGGCAGTGAGATAAGGGCCTTTCGACTTAGGTATTTGTCCAGGGTTGGTCTCATCTCTTTGACCTCAGGTTGGTCTGAAGTAATCCGGGTTGGTCTGGACTAACCCAGGCTGGGCTGAACTGAGCTGACCTGCTTTCTCCCATTGGTGTTGTGACCTGGGGAGGTGGGGGGCGGGGATGTCCTGTCTAGTGCTGGGGTCCGAGGACTCTGGCAAAGCTGGGATTGGGAAACCTGTTAGGTTGGGTACTGTTACATGTTCAAGGTAGTTCCACGGGTTCTGGGCCAAACTTGCTGCCCTGGGCCTATCATAAAGTGAATTTCACCTTTGAGAGGGCAAGGTGTCAACAGTGACACCTGAAGAGTGTTGGGATTAGGGGGTGGCCTGGGGCCGGTCCAGATGCACCCAGGTGCCCTGAAGCACTGAATGAAGGCTCGGGAGGCCAGCTAGAACTGCAGTGGCCTCAGGTAGGCAGCGAGAGTATGAGAAGAAGTGAAGAAAGCGTTTGTTGGGCCCTTCTCGTGTGCAAAGCCTGAGCTAAGTGTGGGGGCTATGAGAAGAACAGGAAGACAGTCTCTGCTTTTAGGAAAGCTCCCATTCCAACATCCATGGAAGTGTCAGATGGAAAAGTCCTGTGGTCGAAGTGGGGGGGGGGGGGGGGGGGCAGTGCCTCTTCTTGGATGTCAGGTCCACGGATAAGTCATAGCAGTTCCTGATCTTGAACCATTTGACAGCACCGGGGACCTCGGGGGCACAAAGCTTCCTTTCTGGGTCTTCGTTCCTGGGGTTCCAACATCTGCCGGAGCAGGTGCCAGGCTGCATGTCAGGGTCATGGCTCTTCCCCCAGGTCTCGGGTTCAGGGTCCTGGACCCTCCCCGTAAGGGTGGGAGGGGAGAGAGATGGCAGTCAACGTGCTGCTCCTGGGTCCGCCTCAGGGTGCCTGGTGGTTTCAGCAAGGCTGGCCCAGCCTGTCTGCCCTGTGGGTGGCCCCTCCTCCACGGGATTTGCAGGGAGGAATGAGTGCCGCACTGAGCACTTCGTCGTCATCGTGGCATTTGGGGGGTTTTCTCTTTTCAATCTTACAGAGAACATCACCAACAGCTCCGGCCAGGCACCAGATGCAGAGCAGGAGGAGGTGAGCTGGATGAATGGCTGGCTCAGCTGTAAGGCCCAGGACGAAATGCTGAACTTGGCTTTTACCGTGGGCTCCTTCCTGCTTAGCGCCATCACTCTGCCCCTGGGCATCGTCATGGACAAATACGGCCCTCGCAAGTTGCGTTTGCTTGGCAGGTTCGTACCAAGGACCTTGAAATGGAGGCCATCCGGCAATCCCGAGCCAGTTATCTGGCTGTGGGGCCGACCCTCCTTGCCCTGGACGTCCAGCTTTGTGAGACTTGCTGGGAAAACCCAGGGTGAGCCCTGGGAGGCCCTGGGTAGATCCCATTACTTAGAGGAAGTGACCCCTGCGTGGGGAGAAGCTGTGCCCTGCCCCGTGGGCTCTCTCAGTCACTTGATCACCAGGTACTGGGTTGAGCCCTTGTGGAGCTTCTCTCGATTGATCACTGAAATGTGAATAATGCTATTAGCATGGTGTTAAAATGTAACTCATTAGTTTAAAAAACCCTAAAACCCTCTTTTTTGTGCTCTGTATATCAAGAGTTTCATGTTTGCTGATGGTTAAGTTTATGATTAAAAAAAGGAAAATTAAAAAATTTTAATGCTTGAAGGTTTGCATACACTTTTTACGTGTATTAGGTGATTGATGATTACAATAACTCAGATTTATACAGGGTGTCCCCAAAGTCAAAAGCTTAAAAGTGCACCAAGATTTTTGAGACATGCTGTGTCTAGGAGGCTTTAGAGTTCATAAAGTTCCTCCCTCGCAACAATCCTGTGAGGTGTGAGAAACTACATTTTACAGATGAGAAAACAGAGGGCCAGACAGAGCAGTGGACTTGCCCAGCGTCACCCCCCTGGTAGAAGTCAGAAGCAGACTTCAGGCTGCCTTCTCCTCCAGGTTGGCCATGGGCAGCCTTTCTGTTCTGCCATCACATCGCCTCGAGATTAGAGGGAGTGATGTGGTTTCAGTTTTCCAAGCCGTTGAGGGGCCTCTGTCTCTGGTGCCTCTGATTCTGGTATAACATTTAGTGGCTGATGGTAGGAAGCCCAAGTTATGATGTCCCATTGCCTCCATTCAGTGCCCCCTCGCCCTCGGCCTGGAAGGGTCTCGGGGACAACAGCTGATGGTTCTTCCCCTTTGCTTTCAGTGCCTGTTTTTCTGTTTCTTGCTTGTTGATCGCCTATGGAGCCAGTAACCCAAACTGTGAGTATTCAGGGCAAGAGGGAGAACTTGGGTGTGTTCCCTGGTGCAAAGAGGGGTGCTGAGGCCCAGAAGGAGCTTGGGGATCAAAGGGCAGAGATAGTAGGAATTTCCCCCATTGATTGATTCTGTTACATCACCAGCTGGACAGGAGAACAGGCCACCAATCCAGGAAAACCCCAGGGAAGGTAGCAGGATGTGTGGAACTTAGCCTTAGTGGATTGCTGAAGCAGCCTGGCCCTGGCCAGCCCCGGTATGCTGAGTGCAAAATGGTACTCGCCCACCTGCAGCAGGAAGATTTGTTGTAGCTCTCCAGGTCCGTCATCCAGCAGGAAACCAGAGGCACCCTGAGGTCACGGATCTTCCCTCCTCTCCAGCTCCTCCTTGGGGGAGCTGATGCCTTTTAAAATCCTAAGCATCTCCCTTGTGCCAAGCACTGTGCTGAGGAAACAAGGACATAATGAAACAACCTCTGCCATCAAGGAGCATATGTTCTACATGGGGAGAGATTCAATCAACAGGCATTTATTAAGTATGTGGCACTGTCCTAAGTGTCAGGATGTAAAGCCAGTGCCTGCCCTCAAGGTGCTTCCATTCTAACCAGGGGAGACCACATACCACCTGTATGTATATAGATACTTCTCTACTGCAGAGAGCCCAGCTCTGATGGGCTGGCTATGTTGTTCGAATGCCAAACGTACGCTTGCCTAAGAGACTGTTTTATGCAGAACTCACACAAGGCAAGCGTTCACATGGTAGTCAGAAGAAGTGATACAAGGACACTCTCAAGGTCTCTCTTAAGAACTTTGGGATGGATTATGTGACATGGGAGACACTGGCATGGGACCACTCAGCATGGTGTGCCCTCGTCAGAGAAGGTGCTGTGTTCTGTGAGCAAAGCAGAATTGAAATCACTTGAAAGAAACATGAGATGTGGGGCAGTTAGGTGGCACGGTGGATAGAGCTCCGGCCTTGGAGTCAGGAGGTCCTGAGTTCAAATCCAGCCTCAGACACTTGACACTTATTGGCTGTGTGACCCTGGGCAAGTCACTTAACCCTGATTGCTTGGTAAAAAGCAAAAAAAAAAAAAAGCCAGAAAAACAGGAGATGCACAAATTTAGAGAATCTACCCCAAGTGTTCACATGGACTGTGTGTGCCTGACCTATGGTAGAGCCTTCCAAGCTCTTAGTAGTCTCATCAACCACAGTCGAACGCCCTGTAACTTGACTTTAACATGGTGATGTCATTTTGGTCCTCTTCCTGAGTGAAGCACAACCACCAAGCAGTATAAATGCCTACAAACTTGATACAGGGTAGCGTGAGGGCTGGGAGAGCCCTTGTGTTCTTACCACATGAGGCTTGAAGGATACAAGGGATACTAAAGGTCCAAAGGAGGCAGGGCAGATTCTGAACTTCTTTAGATCTTGGCTTAAAGCTTGGGGGCACGTATGTTTCTGTTAAGTGGACGCAGTTTTCACTTCTGAGACGTTGCTAAGGGGAGAAAGAGACAGGAGGCCGTGTTCTGGGGAGAGGTACTCTGTGTTCCCCTTTCCCAGCTTTCTCTCAATGAGACTGACTGCTTGGGTGTCCAAGAAGGAATGGAGAAAGGAGGGCAGTCTGGGCTTCCTCCCCTTTCATAAATGTTCTCACTTTCCCCAACAGCCCTCTCTGTGCTCATCTTCATCTCCCTGGCTCTGAACGGCTTCGGTGGGATGTGCATGACCTTCACGTCACTGACGGTAAGATTGCTTTTGTCTGTGTATCGCCTTCATTTCTGCCATATTCCTACTGGGTCTTCTCTACGATGAGCCTTCCCTTCTAACAGAAAAATGAAGAGCAAGAGAGGGAGAAACATTTCAGCAGGACATTGGCTGGGTCTGCCACTGTCCTGCAGCCCACCCACGTCTGCCAAGAAAGTAGGGAGCTGGGTCATTATGGTTGCCCAGCTTGCATTTGTGTTTACATTGTTGCCATCATCGTGTGCATTGTTTCCTGGTTCTTCTTGCTTCACTCTGCATCAGCTCCCAGAAGTCTTCCAAAGCTTCTCTACGCTCATCCTCGTCACAGTTTGCCTTTATAGCTTAGTAATATCCCATCATGTTTCTCTACAACAATTTGCTTAACCATTCATCCATCGATAGGCACCTGCTTTGTTTCCAGTTGTTGGGTACGCCCTTGGTGTCCGTGTCTCTGTGCTTTTTGAAAATGTTTTCCCCTGCTCAGCGCTCTCGATGACCTTGCTGACAGGATCTCATGAGGTTGTGTCACAGTTAGACCCTGGACTGTCTCTGGACGAACAATTGGAAAGATCTGTGTTTGAGGCCTACCTTAGACACTTACTAACTGTGGGGCCCTTGGCAAATCACTCCACTTCTGGGGGCCTCAGTTTCCTCATCTGTAAAATGGGGGTTGGATTTCCAGCCCTACATCTGTCTATAACTTGTAAAGCAAACCAGCAGGAAGTGGCATGGGGGCATCTCTCCTGCTCAGTCCCAGTGGCAAATCCAGGGGAGGAGTTTGTATCTGATGAGAGGATGGTGTCTGTGGTCCTCTGAATGAAGGGAGGTAGAGTGCAAAGAATGCTGGGTTTGGAGCCAAAGGACCTGGATTCGAATCCTGGTTCTGCCACTTGCTGACTGTGTGACGGTGGACAAGTCACTCCCCTTCTCTGGGCTTCATTTTCCTCTTTGGTAACATGAGGGGGTTGGGTTAGGTGCCCTCTGAAGTCTCTGCCAGCTTGAAGCCAAGTTCCTTCCACTCAGACCCAGGGGGTTGGCTTGTCCTTGGCTCAGGGGTTGTTAGAGATGGTCTTCAGCCTTTTAGGCGCATAGCATCAGGATAGAAAATCTTCTGATCTGTCTCTGACAACTATCACCATGATATTCAGGAGACCTGACTAGCAGCAGAGCCTAAAAAAAGACCTTGGCTGGAACCTCCCCACACCCTACCCTTGCCTTGCCCCTTGTTATGAAACTGAGAGGGAAAACTTAGGTAAGAGAGGACCTGTTCTGTTTTCAAGTTGGCACCACCTACCCTGGGGCAGCGGGCGGAGAGCAGCTTTCCGGATGCTGAGCCTGTCTTTCATCCTTCACAGGAACACCAGGTTGTGGTGAAAGTGGGCTTCTATACCTGGAAGAGGCAGGTTTGAAAAATGAAGCCCAAGAGAAAATATATGAAGAAAGAGGAAAAGGGAAGCAGGTCCATACAATAGGGCGGGCAGAGAAGACTTTTCTCGTTCTACAGTTTAGGCAACTCTATGATCCAGAAAGTGATGAGAATAATGAGATTATTTAGACAGAGAACCTTCAGTTCTCTTTGTTTTTAAAGTATCTATCAACACCTTGAATTTTTATATCACCTTTCCTTCTGAACATACCCTTCTCTTCTCCCTTACTTACAAAGAACAAAAGAACAAAAGAAAAAAAGGGGGAGGGGACAGTTGAGCAAAACAAATACATCAGCTAAGTATGTGTATGCACTGTTTCACATCCATAGGCCCCCACCTCTGCAAAGAAGGGGAAGGAGGTGCATTTTGTCCTTACAGAGTTCTTTTGGGATAGGGCTTTATTCTTCTGGAAAGGGTAAGTCCTGGGGCAGTCGGACAGCTGTACTCCTGCCTGTGCAGGGGGTCAAAAGCCAGCGGGAGCCTAGGAAACAGTTGAGGGAACGGGGCCAGGAGGAAGGAGGAAATGAGTTGGCTTAAACCAGGGGTGGGGAACCTGTGGCCTTGAGGCCCACGTGTAGAACACATCCCCTTAGTAAAAGGACTTGTTCTGTAAAACTAGGACTCAGTCAAAGGAGCGCACTTGAGGCCCTAGAGGGCCATGTGTCGCCTCAAGACCGCAGGTTCCCCACCCCTGCCCCTTAAACCTATTCAAATGGGAGCACCTTTTGGTCCTCACCACCCTGGCTTAGTTCACCTGCTTTGGTAAAAGGGCAAGAACCCTGTCTGTGAGCCAGCTCAAAGCTGTGTGCGCGCACATGCGCGCGCGCACACACACACACACACACACACACACGTGTTCATCCACCTCCTAGCACCTCCAGGCGATAACAGAGCCTAGGGTAAAAGTGAGCCCTGTCACTTGGACCTGCCCGTGCCTCATCCCTCCTTGGGCCTCCCCACCTGCCCCCTTCATCTTCCCAGGCTTCCCACAGGCTTCTGGGCCCCCACTGATGGGGAACCATTGCTTAACTGCCCCAGGTCATGGCCCCCCTCGGAGAATAAAGGGAACCCGTTGGGCCCTTTAAAGACTAGAGGCATGTGTGTGCTCTCATTAAATACTTAGAGGGGTATTAGCATCTCATTAACAGTTCCCTTGTAGGCTTGAAGCCAGAATCTGGGGCCAAAACTAGGAGAATCCCCATCTTTGACTGCATGTCAGTAGAATTAGGAGCTCTAAGCTTCCCCTGGCTGTGCAGCTCCAGGTACTCCCATACCTCCCCCTCCCCCCACCAGCTTCCTAACTACTCCTTCTGTTTACTTCTTCCGATTTCCTTCCCTACTCTGTGTGTGTGTGTGTGTGTGTGTGTGTGTGTGTGTGTGTGTGTGTTTGTGTGTGGCTATTGGGGTTAAGTGACTTGTCCAGAGTCACACAGCTAGTTAGGGTTATGTGTCTGAGACTGGATTTGAGTGCAGTTCCTCCTGACTCCAGAGCCTGTGCTCTATCCACTGTGCCACCTAGCTGCCCCAGGATTCCTTCCTAAACCTACAGAAAGGGGCTTGCTGGGCCCTGGTCTTAGGCTCAGGCTTGGCTGGAGCTGGGCCTAGCAGTCAGAGTGCTGGATTCTAGAGCCTGAAGGGACCTCAGGAGGTGATGGGATCCAGCCCCCTGCCTCATGATAAGTGAAGCCTTCCTGATTCCCATTCTTTTGTGATATGAGTTGGGATGTGTCATTATTGCCTTTCTGCTGTAAAGAGAAGAAGTGGGCTCTGCCTCTGAGGGGCTCACATCTGAAAATGTTTAGCACTAAAGCAGAAGGAGGCTTTCTCAGAAACATGAAGACATCTTGGTCACCAGTCGCAGTTTCTCTTAGCACCAAGGAAGTAGAGGAGTGGCACAATGGGGCAAGCCTGGGGCCACAGGACGTGGGTTTACATCTTGCTTCTGTGAGAGCTTGGACGAGTGAGTTAACTTCACTGGGACTCAGTTTCCTCTTCTGTAAATGTAGGGGGTTGAAAGAGGTGACCTCTGAGGGCTCTTCCAGCTCCAGAGCTGGGAATCATCTTAAGATGGCTAGAGGGTCTGTGGGAATGAAAGGATTATCAAGGGAGGATCACGGAAGCTTGGGTCCTCACGGCACCCTAATGTCTGGTCTGCCCTTTCTCTCAGAGGTAAAAGTCAAGAGTAATACTGACTCCTCAGTTGTGCTCGCAGGGAAGCAGTGGGTGAGGAAAGAGGGCTGGGACAGTGGCAGTGATAATACTATCCCCATGCCTGTGTGTAGCAAGTCTAAGCTACTGTTCCCTCTGGGTGGCCCAGAGGAAGTGATACTAATGAGCCCCCATCGGGAGATTCCATTTCTAGGAGTCTTTCCCCTTCTGTGTTTGGAAAGACACATGGGGCGAGGGAGAATAGGGGGTGTAGTGACATGGGTAAGCCAGTGGTTACTTTTTCTGACCCAGCTCTGGCAAGTCAATGGCTCCCTCTAGCTTTTCTGGGAATTTATGCCCATAGTGTTGACAAGCCTGCTAATGACCAGAGGCAAAGTTTGTAGTGGAGATGTTCCTTGCAGATCAGACTTTGTGCCTTTCTGAGTTGGTCCTGAAAGGGGAATTGAGGTCAGGGCCCTACGGATGAGGTCAGGGGTGTTGGGCAATGTTCTTGAGCTGCCTGAGACTTCTGCTGAGCCAGGAAAAACTGCTTTGTCAACTTGTGCTGGGGCCGAAAAAAGCAGAAATGCAGGAATCGGCTACTGCAGACCCTGGAGTAGGAGGAGAGTGACATTCTGTGGGCTTCTCACCCGCCCAGGATGTCTGCACTGTCTCCAGGATGATTCCTGCCCTCCTCCAACCCTCCCCCTGAGCCAGGATGGGCAGCGCTGTGGTGCCGGGGCCAGTGCATGGGAACACCTCTGGGTGACGGAGGATTTCCAGTCCCTGGCAGGTTTGGCCTTCCGTGGCCTATTGTGTGAATAGAGGTGAGTTGAGGACGTTTTAGAATGACACAGGCAGTCGCTCCATTGTCCCGGAAGGCCTCTGGTCTTCAGCATCATTTCTCTCCGGCATTCCCAGGAGCTCTGGCCGCATGTCTAGACCTTGCAGCCAGTGTATTGAGCTCAGTCCTCCAGGTGCATCAGAGGCTATCCAGACCTCTGGGAACGTAGGATCCTAGGTCCTCAGGCCATCTGGTCTGACCCCTTCATTTTACAGAGGAGGAAACTGAGGCCCAGGGGGGTAAAATTATTCGCCTGAGGTCACACAAGGCAGTAAGCACGAGATGTAGGATTTGAACCAGGCCCTCTGACTGCAGAGCCTGTGCTCTGCCCCTTTGGCCTCCAGCAAGGGGCCATGGCCAGGCTCTGTTTGAGCCCCATCAGGAGCCCCTCCCAGGGCACCTTACTGCCGTAGTCTCCTTTTTTTTTTTTTTTTTTTCCTTGCGAGGCAATGGGGTTAAGTAACTTGCCCAGAGTCACATAGCTAGTAAGTGTCAAGTGTCTGAAGCCGGATTTGAACTCAGGTCTTCCTGAATCCAGGGTCGGTGCTCTATCCACTGCATCATCTAGCTGCCCCTGATAGCCTGTTTTAAGTCACTGAGCTGCCCCATATCCTCTTCCTCTCCACCTGGGAAGTGAACTTTGGTCTGTTTGCTTAATTCCTTCCATTTATACAATTTAGCCTTCACCGAGTTCATCGATTAGAGTCAGTGCAGCTAGCCCCGTGCAGTCTGGAGCCTTTGTTGCTTAGAGATGGAAGCTGATGAAGTCAACATTTAAAAAATCTCTTTTCTACCTCATTACTCTGGCCTTTGTCAGTGTGGGTGGAACAGGGAGTTCTGAGATGCAAACCTTCCGGGGAGGGGGAAAGGTCTGAAGAGCTGCCCAGTTTCTTAATGAAAGAAGCCTGACTTCGAACTCGGGGCAGGATGGCAGAAGATGAGCAGAGTGGGCCATAGGCTGAAGATCCTGCAGGCATGTCCGATAGAAGGCCGGGCCCTCAAAGCCGGGCTTCTGAACCCGGGGGCCAAGAGCTTGGTGGAGTGTTTTAAGTGTATTTCAGTCCCGTTGACTTCCTTTGGAATCTACCAGGCTCACTCTCTGCATTTCAGCCCAAGATTCTGAGAAGGGGTCTGCGGGTTCCCCTAGACTGTGCCACCTGACCTGAGAGGATTCTGAGCCCAAGGGGCATCCCAGAGGGTGATCTCCTGTTCTGGGCTGCTGGGCCCCTTTCTTTGACCAGAGCAGCCTCAGGGGCCTTTCTGTCCAGCCTGCGGGGAAAGGCCCAAATTAGTGGAGAGGAGCAAAATGTTGGTAGTTCAGGCATCCTGAGACTCTGAAGTGGAGTATCAAGCCCAGGGAAAGCAAGGAGGAGAGGGCAGGTCGTGAACTGTTATTCCATCTTGAGTCCATTCCAGCTGAGTGGTGTCATCAGTCATTTCAGTCCTGTCCAGATCTTTGTGACCCCATCTTTTCCTGGTGGAAATACTGGAGTGGTTTGCCATTTCCTTCTCCAGCTCATTTTACAGATGAGGAAACTGAGGCACATAGGGTTAAGTGACTTACCTAGGGTCACCCTGCTAGTAAGTGTCTGAGGCCGCATTTGAACTCGGGTCCTCCCGGCTCCAGGCCCAGTGCTCTATCCGCTGCCCCACCGAGCTGCCCCAATGGCAGCCGAGTAGGAATCTAGCGTGTGGATGTCTGAGCGGTGAGGGGCAGAGCCCAGGTCTCAGCCCACATGCTCTCTCCTGGTCCATGCTGCTTCCCCAGAGCCCTGCTTGGACCCTCGGGCCTCGGTTCCGCCTCTCTGGTACCAAAAGAAGCGTGAAGTCGGCCTCCTGAGGTTGTCCTTGGTGGCCTCTGCCAAAGCACCTAGTGCCAAAGCACTAATCATGGGGTGATTAGTATCGGAACTGGGCACTCGGGGCTGTGGCTGCCGCAGGCCTGGGGTCTTCTCTCCCTCAAGCCCTTTCCAGCCCTCCCCATCAGCCTCTGAATATCAGGCAGGCCAAAGGAAGACCACAGGGTCTTTGTGAGATGTGGCTCTTGGCACAGAGGTTCCCAGCTGTGGGGGTTGTGAGATAGTATGGCTTGGTTGGGCTTGCTTCTCTGCACTGGCACCTGGAACCCTGCCTGTGCAGGGCACACACACAAAGCTTGGGTGTGCTAGTCAGCCCAGGTGACACAGCCTCACTCCCTCACTTCCTGGGCTTGGCTCCCCTTTCTGTGTCGAAGGAGCCCCAGGCCCCTGGATCTCCCTCAGAGCTTTAGAGCCAGGACTTTGGGGTGTCCAGGCGGGGCCACAGGAGCCAGAGCTGGGCTTGGAATTTTTTTGCTTGAGTCTCTCCTGGTGTGCAGGGGGACCTGGGCTAGTACTCTCAATTCAATTCAGTTCAGTCCAGTTGGATTTAGCAAGCCTCTGTCCCATACATAAAATGCAGCAGGTGGAGCCTCCAAAGTCACAAGTGACATTGCTATCTCTGCTGCTACTACCACCGTCATTACTGCTGCTACTACCACCGTCATTACTGCTACTACTACCACCATCATTGCTGCTACTGCTACCACCGTCATTGCTGCTACTGCTACCACCGTCATTGCTGCTGCTACCACCACCGTCATTACTGCTACTACCACCACCGTCATTACTGCT
>NW_020954546.1:22924870-22976583 GCF_900497805.2 Vombatus ursinus
CTACCACCACCGTCATTACTGCTACTACCACCACCGTCATTACTGCTACTACCACCACCGTCATTACTGCTACTACCACCACTGCCATTGATGCTGCTACTACTACCATTGTTATTACAACTACCACTTCTGATGCTACTAACATGTAGTGTAACACTCCCTATGTGCCAGGCACTGTGCTAAGCCCTTCACAAATATTATCCTGTTTGATCCTCAACAACCCTGGGAGGTAGGGCCTATCATGACCCCCATTTTACAGTTAAGGAAAGTGAATCAAATGGCTTAAGGGATTTACCCAAAGTCTCAGAGGCACCAAGTGTCCGAGGCAGGATTTGAACTTAGGTTTTCCTGGCCAGCAGTTAGGTCCAGTGCTCTCTGCACTCTGGTGCTCTCTGGCTACCAGGCCCCTGACTTCTGGGAGCATCCTGGGAGGAAAACAACATTGAACACAGAGAAATAAATACACATCTCTACACGGTGCATTGGAGGAGGGAGGGACTGGAAGGAAGTCTTGACCACTGGGGGTATCAGGAAAGGCTTCCTGGAGGAAGGGGCTCATGACTGGGAAAGGATCCCAGGAAGTGGAGATGAGGAGAGAGGATGGCGTAGCCGTGGTCGATAGGCACGGAGGGAGGAGGCAGGAAAATGGTGAGGAGGCCGGTTGGATGGAAACAAGAATGCACGAGGCTGAGGACAGTAAATAAATAAAAGGGTAGGAAGGCAGGAGCTAGGCCTGGATGGGCGCCCAAGGCCAAACAGAGGAGTCTGTTTGTATTTTGCCCTGTGGACACTAGAAAGTCTTTGACACTTCTTGATCAGACCTGTACTGGTCATTGTATGACCTCTGCTTATCACTCATCTTACAGATGAGGAAACTGAATCAAGACATGTGAAGTGAGTTGCCCAAGGTTCCACAGGTGAACACTGAGCCAGGATTTGAACCCAGCACCTCTGACTCCAAATCTGGTCCTCTTCTCACCATACCATGCTGCCTTTGCCTTTTTTTTGGCTGTAAACTCCTTTCTTGGACTCAGCCTGAGGTTTTGTGCCACTTACTAAGTTAGGATGTCTCTTCAGCTCACTATTATTAATATATTATGGCATTGCAGATACTAGAATTAGTTATCACTAACTAAAGGCCTGCGGGGTATACAGAGGATCTGCCATGCACTACCTCCCTTACTGGCCTTTTGACCATCGGGACCTTGCAGTCATCCTGAGCCTCATCTCTCCTGGGGCCTCCTTGAGCCTGGGGGTGGGGGATGGCTGGTGTGGAGTCCCAAGAACCTGGGTTTGAATCATAGCTGGGCTGTGACGTCTAAGTTTCTGTGACCTTGGATAAGTCACTCCATCTGGCTGAGCCTCAATTTCTTCATCTGTCAGACCAGGGGCTTGTAATTCACATGTTGTCTCAGTTGTCTTGTGAGAGGTACAGTGGACCTAGAGGCTTTGGGAGGGCCAGGTCTCAAGTTCCATCTTGGATGCTTTTTGGCTGTGTGACCCTGGGCAAGTCACTGGCCTCTCCATGCTCTAGGCAGCTCTTCAGGGCTCTATGCTGCACAGGCAGAGAGGGTTTACTCACTTGGGAGTTCCCAGTTCATCTCTTTCCCTCTACTCAGGTGCCCAGCAGCCTTCTGGGATGTCAGGGCCTAGGATTGCCATGGGGAGGGGCCTTTCTGGGATGGAAGTCGTCCTGTCCTGAGTGTTTGCAGAGCCGCCGGGAGAGGGGCCAGGCTGGCTGTTTATTTCCCTGTGAGAAGATCAGACTGACTGTGCCTGTTTACAGTTCTCCAAAAGCTGCCTGCAAGGGAGTGAGTCACCGGCATTCCAGTGTGAGCAGAGCCCAGGATAGACAGAACAGCCAGTCCCCAGGACGGGGGAGCTGGGGAGGGGGCAGGGGAGAAAGGAGTATCGAAAGCTTGTCTGATTCATCTCTGGCAAAGTCTGCTGACCCAGGCCTGAAGCGTTGGTGGCTCTGGGAAGTCACCAGAGACTCTGACAGAGCCACAAGGCTGGATGTGGGGAATTCTAAGAAATCAGGAAGCCACTCCTGCTGAGTGGGTCCCTTTTGTGTCTGTGAGGCCCAGCCCAGCCTCTGACATCCCAGCAGGCACATGAAGCCTCCCCAGGCTCTGGGCACAAGAGCTTGGGACCTCTAGGCCTGCTTGTCCTAGGGAGGACACAGAGGAAGGGGGTCCAGTGCCTGCCCTCAGGGAGCTTAGACAGGGGTGGGGAACCTGCGGCTTTGAGGCCACGCGTGGCCCTCTAGGTCCCCAAGTTTGGCCCTTTGACTGAATCCAAACCTCATAGAACAACTCACAAGATCATGCAGGTTCTTGACCTTTTTTGTGCCACAGACCCCTTTTGGCAGGCTAGTGAAGCCTATGGACCCTTCAGAAAAATGGGGGGGGGTTTGTTTGCTTTTTAGATTCACAATTGAAGGAAATACTCAGTTTTAGCCAGAGGTTAGTGAAAACAAGGCTGTCATTTTTTTTCTCATCCAAGTTCACTAGCCCCCTGAGTCTGTCCTTAGCCCCGGGCACCCCAGCTTCTTCTTAAGATGCTGCCCTGCATCGGGAGACCATTCTCTCATCTGTGTGTTTCCTGTACCTAAGAACTAAGACTCAGTGTCTGTCGCTCTCCTTTCCCTAATACAGCCATAGACTGTAAGCTCCTTGAAGGCAGGAACTCTCTCATGCCCCAGGGCTTAGCACTCCTATTGTCCAGCAGCAGTGGGTGCTTAGTGCTGGTATGATTGCCTCACAAGGAGGGGAGTCTTCTGTGAGGGAGGGCCAGGCCAGAGCTCTAGGTGAGAAGCAGAGCCCCAGGGCTGGCTGGGAGTGGGTGGGAGGCAGCTGTGGGGGAGGGCAGAGGTCTGCCCTACCTGCTGACGCTGTACAGGCTGGGCTCCAGGCCGCTGTGATCCTTTTTCTTGGTTGATGGTCAGGGGTTTATAATTGATTTTTTTTTAAAGAGAGGTTTAGTGGAGGGGGCAAAGGAAGCCAGAGTAGGTTTCAGAGCAAGGAAAGTGACCAGATTCCACCGAACCCCCCAAGGGTCAGGTACTTTGGGGGTAATCGCCTCAGTGTCCAGTTCTTTGAGAGGGTTGAGGAATCAGCAGCGTGTGGGAGGGGGGCCTTGGGGGCAGCCAGAAAGTTGTGATGGGGTGGGGGTGGGGACACCAGCTGCAAACCCTTCACCCTGGGTGCTTGGATCCCCGCAGATATGGGGCTAGAAGGGCCTCAGAGGCTGCTGGTCCAATTTCTTCATTTTATAGATGAGGAAATTAAGGCCCAGGGACTTTCTTAAGGTCACGTAGGTTCATAGGATCATAGCTGTGATGCTGGAAGGGGCCTCTGAGGCCCAGGGAGATCAAGAGGCTTGCTTGAGGTTGTGGAAGTAGTTAAGTGTTAGGGGCAGGATTTGAACCCAGATGCTGTGCCTCCAGGGCAGGGTGCAGGTGGTGCTTGTGGGTTGTACACTGGTTGTTCTTCTGTCTGATTATACAATAAGTTCATCTGTTCTTGCTCTCAAGCTTTACTCTGCTTTCTGACTGGTTGGATGCTGCAGCCTGCTCCCACCCTGCTAGGTATGGAATGGGTTGGATGGGAAAGAGCAAGAGACAGAGGAGGGAGTTACGCTGGGGGTGCTGCTGGGTCAGTCCAGGCATAAGGATCGGGGGAAAGTCAAGCGCAACCCCCCCCACACACACACACTCACACATACCCCTCCTTTTCTTCTGCCTCCTCCCTCCAGGGGGGCCTGTCCTGCTCTGGTCTTCCTCAGATGCTGGATAAAGACTGAAGAGGTCAGGTAGTGGGCCTAAGGCTTCCCTCACTTAGGTCACAGCTCCAGTGGTCATTTGAATCCTGGGTTCGGGTTGAGGCAAACCTGGCCTGAGCCATATCTACCACACAGGGAGGCGAAGGGCTGCTTCTTCCCCATGGTGACTGTGGTCTGGGAGGGATTGGCTGACTGCCAACCTCAGGATTGGGGGAACCTCTAGGACCTGTCTCCCCTTTTCTTCAGCCCCTTGTGAGGTGAAGGCCAAGCCTGTCCGCAGGAGGCCCAGCCACTCCTGCGGCATGACAGGGCTTGGGGTGGGGGTGGGGGGGCCTGTGCTGGGCCCACCTGTGGACTGTTCAGACACTGGGGAGGGGAGGGCCAGAGCTGGACCTGTGATGACAGCAGCATAGGAAACTCCCCGATAAAGGAACTTCCTCTGCCAATGCAATGACATTGTCTTTTTTTTTTTTTCTTAATGAGGCAATTGGGGTTAAGTGACTTGTGCAGGGTCACACAACTAGCAACTGTTAAGTGTCTGAGGCCAGATTTCAACTCAGGTCCTCCTGACTCCAGGACGGTGCTCTATCCACTGCTCCACCTAGCTGTCCCCAATGACATTGTCTTTAGGAGCTACCCAGGGTGCTTGGAGGTGAAGTGACTTGCCCAGGATCACCCTGTCAGTATGGATGGGGCAGAAGCAGGATTTGAACCCAAGTCTTCCTGGCTCTGAAGAGATCCAGTATGAATCTCTTACTGGGTATAAAAAGAAGCCTAGAGAATCTATTTCTTCTTCCGGCCACCTGGCCCAGCTTGAAGCCCCGACATGTGATAGGAAATGCTTGAAGCTCGAAGCTGTGCCACAGGCTCTCTGGTTATCCGGCTATGGGCACGCATCTGGGGGGTCATCCTACTGCTCAGCTGGATCCCAAGTCTCCTCCCTGATTTCTCGCTCTCTCTGCTCTGTTTCATAACAGCTTCACACACCCAGAGCTGTTATTTCCTTCCCTTCCTCAGAACTCTGAGGTGGTTATTGAAAGTGCTGGTGATACAGCTGCAGACCCAGGCACTGGGAGGGAGGGATTAACCCAGGAGCAGGCCAGCCGGCCCCAAGGTCAGCATTAAAGTAGCCCGACCCGCAAACAGGAGGGCGTCCCTGTAGTTGTGCTGGGGGAGGGGATGTGCAGCTTCCAGGCTTCCTCGTACCCTGTGCCAGGATGAGGATGGATACATGGTAGAACAGAAGACCACCCAGCCTGGGCTTGGGCAGAGCATGTCCTTATGTAGAGGAGGGGGTAGGAATTCCTTCTGCTCCCCTCTCTTTGACCAATACCCATTGAACCCAGGCTGTTGAACCTGGAGGGCTTTTCTCTCCAGGTTTATACAGGGGAGATAAACCTCTTAAAGGTGCTATTGTTTTTCTTTCTTTCTTTTTTTTTTTAAGGCATTTGGAGTTAGGTGACTTGCCCAGGATCATACAGCTAGTAAGTGTCATGTGTTGGATCTGAGGCTGGATTTGCACTCAGGTCCTCATGACTTCAGGGCCGGTGCTGTGTCCACTGTGCCATCTAGCTGCCCCAAGGTGCTATTTTTTAAACTAGTATCGGGACCACCGAATAGGAGAAGTGTTCCCCTACCAGCGTCAGCACCCTGGGACAAAGGCCCAGTCTCTGCAGTCTCGTTGTGCGTCTGGTCGTGCCTGTGCCCCGTGCCTATCTTGTGTCTCTGTGACGATTTTGATGGAAACTCTGAGCCAGCCGCTCTTGCAGCTAACTCCTAGGGTGAATCATTCTGGGTGGTGAGAAGATTTTCCCCATCTTGCTTTTACACATCAAGAGAGGAAGCTGACCATGATCCTCAGGAAGCCTTGGTGGGATTGTGAAATGCTGACGTCGCTGTCTCCAAAGACCTTCTGCGGGGCCGAAATTGAAAGCAGTTTTTTTCTGTGGTCTTGGCAGGTGGTTTCTCATTTTTCCAAATTTGAGGCCCTTCCCCACTTTTAATAAAATGATTTTTTATTTGAACCTAATGAACGACAAACACAAACATTCCGATATGCAAAGAATAAAAAAAAGATTTTAGGGAGCTGTGATTTACAATTTGTCCTTTAAAAGTGTGCATCAGATTTAACAAGGTAGTAATGACATTGCCCTTTCAGAACTTTTATTTTCTTCAGTGTGTTTTTTAAAACATTTTATTTCTGTATATTTCTTGTTTTCCCCTATCTCTCATTTCCCATTAACTCATTCCCCCACCCAAATGGAGATCCTCCCTTGTAACAGATAAGTATGTCAAAGAAAACACTTCCACACATTGGCCACCTCTGAAAATGCATCTCATTCTGCCCCCCAAGGCCCTCAGCCAGGAGATAGGAGGCACCCTTGGTCATTGAATTAATGAGTGATGAAGTGTTTCAAAGTTATTTTCCTTTCTCTTCCTGTGATCATCATACCAGTTGTCTTCCTGGTTATTCTCATTTCCCCCTGCCTCAGTTCATAGAAGTCTTTGCAGTTTTCTCAGACTCCATCTCTTTCGTTGTTTCTTACAGCACAGTGATAATCCGTTGCATTCATTACAGCTAGTTGAGTCGTTCCCAAATCGATGGGCACCCACTTAGTTTCCATTTCTTTGGTACAAAAAAAAAATGCTTCTACAAATATTTTTGTACATCTCCGTCTTTTCCTTCTCCCAGGAAGTTCTGGGTTCAAGTGTTGTCTCCGACATATCCTGGGGGCCTTTCTTTGTATCCTCAGTAGGGGATACATAGTAGGGGCTTCAGTGCTTGTTGACTGACAACTTCTCAGTGCTCCAGGCATCTCTCTCTCTCTCTCTCTCTCTCTTTTTTAAGGGACCATTTGGGTAGTAGTTTATTATTTTCTACACTTTTGTGTCCAGATTTTTTTTTTCCGTGTAAGGTACCCATGGTGAGAGAACTTTTTTTTTTTAATCAAAGCAGATTACCAATTGTTCTACAGCTATTGAGTCAAGATAGAAGCACAAACACTCACACAATACCACAACATCTCACAAAACAGGTGAATGAATGCTTTTATAGTTTTAGTCTCTCTGAAACCAACTCTTTTCAGGCAGGAAGCATGATGTTGGGAAACTCAAGTCACATGGCTTGATTTACAGTCAAATTTTATTCAGATCTTTAACATGATCACATTAAATTTATGGGTTTTACTGTTTTCCCTTGCAGCTCCTTCCTCCCACTTCCACTCACACAACTGAGCACACTTTACAAATGGCTTATTCTACCATACCCTAAAAGGCTTTCCTGCCTTTTGAAATCTTTATAAGATACACCTTATATTTCAAGGTTAAGGAGAGTGTATACATTTTGACTTATCTCTTCTTCCAGAATTTATTGGGTTAAGCTTTTGGTTAGATTCAGGTGTCTTGTTCTGTGTTCTTTTACATGAGTGATTATACTTTCCCATTTCCACTAAGAAAATGAATGAGTTTTGCTTTGCTGTCATTCCTTTTGCCATTTTAGTGTGAAAATCTCAAAAGTGCATCTATGGTTATTATATAAGAATCCGTGTGCAGCTAAATGTTTAACAGTTGACTTTCAAAAATGCACATATGACATACTTTTAACTTTAATTTGCATCAAGATTTTCTCCATCACTTTTTAAACTCTGAAGAATTATCAAAAAAACAAATAAAGCCCTGACTTGTACTGATGGGCAATTTCTGAGGTATGGATGCTGACACTGAAATTTTAACAATTGGGTTTTTTTTCTATTAATTTATTTATTTTTGGTTTTCAACATTCACTTCCACAAGATTTTGAGTTCCAAATTTTCTCCCCATCTCGTCCTTCCCTTAAGATAGCATGCGTTCTGAATACCCCTTCCCCTAATCTGCTCTCCCTTCTATCTCTTCCACCTTCTCTTATCCCCTTCCCCTTCTGTTTTCCTGTAGGCAGGATAGATTTCTATACTCCATTGCCTGTATATCTTATTTCCCAGTTGCATGTGAAAACAATTTTTAACATTTGTTTTTAAAATTTTGGGTTCCAAATTTTCTCCCTTCCTCCCTCCCCACCCACCCTCATTGAGAAGGCAAGCAATCAATACAGGTTATACGTGTGGAGTCATGCAAAACACTTCCATAGTAGTCATGCTGTGAAAAACTAACTATATTTCCCTTCATCATATCCCGCCCCTTGTTTATTCTCTTCTCTCTTTTGACCCTGTCCCTCCTCAGTGTTTGCTTCTGATTACCCCCTCCCTCAGTCTGTCCTCCCTTCTATCATCCTCCTGCTCTCTTGTCCCCTTCTCCCCCTATTTACCCTGTAGGGTAAGATAGATTTCCATACCCAATTAAGTGTGTATGTTCTTCCCTCCTT
Organism: Vombatus ursinus; assembly: GCF_900497805.2. Lineage (NCBI taxonomy): Eukaryota > Metazoa > Chordata > Mammalia > Diprotodontia > Vombatidae > Vombatus > Vombatus ursinus. Next base: position 22,933,011 of record NW_020954546.1, read on the forward strand.
AAGCCAAATCTGATGAGAATAAGATTGATTTATTCCCTCTCACCTTCCCCCACTTCCCTTCCCCTGTAAAAGCCTTTTCTTGTCTGTATTATGTGAGATAATTTACCCCATTCTACCTCTCCCTCTCTGCTTCTCCCAGTATAATTCTCTCTCACTCCTTAATTTTGTTTTTTTAGATATCACCCCTTCGTCTTTTTCTTTTTCTTTTTTTTTTTCAGCCAAAGACAAGGTTTATTAGAACATCTGTCATACTGGGCAGACTCTTAAGGAGTCTGAACATTAGAAAGCTATTGGCTAGATTATAAGAATCTGAGCAGTGGCTAGATTATAAGAATCTAAGCACCTTAATAGAGACAAGATGGACCTTATATACAGAGAGGCTGTGGGAGGGATCTAGGAGTGGCCAAGTAGTTTGGGGTGACTGAAGGAGGTCACCCCTTCATCTTCAACTCACCTTGTCTCTATCTGCCTGTCTATATATACATATTTTTTTTCCCCTGCAACTACTCTAATACTGACAAAGGTCTCATGAGTTACAGATATCATCTTCCCATGTAGGAATGTAAACAGTTCAACTTTAATAAGTCCCTTATGATTTCTCTTTCCTGTTTACCTCTTCATGCTTCTCTTGAGTCTTGTATTTGAAAGTTGAATTTTCTACTCAGCTCTGATCTTTTCATCAAGAGTGCTTGAAGTCCTCTATTTTACTGAATATCCATTTTTTCCCCTGAAGAATTATACTCAGTTTTGCTGGGTAGGTGATTCTTGGTTGTAATCCTATCTCCTTTGCCCTCTGGAATATCATATCCCAAGCCCTCTGTTCCCTTAATGTAGAAGCTGCTAAATCTTGCGTTATCCTGATTGTGTTTCCACAATACTTGAATTGTTTCCTTCTGGCTGCTTGCAGTATTTTCTCCTTGACCTGGGAACTTTGGAACTTGGCTATAGTATTTCTAGGAGTTTTTCTTTGGGAATCTTTTTCAGGAGACCTGGTCTTTGCCTGCGGGGCCTAGGCTGAATTGTGCTCCTCTCCCAGGCTGGTGTGATAGACCTTTCCAATCAACCATCCAGGTTGTCTTGGGTTGGAAATTTGTTTCACTCTGTCTTTTTGTGGGTTCTGCTGCTCTAGAATTTGTTTAGAGCCACTTTTTACAAGTATTTGAAGAGGTTTAGGGGAGAACTCAAGTCATTACTTTTACTCCACCATCTTGGTTCCCCACCCCACCCCCCAGACGTCTCTTTTAAGGCAGAGAAAGAAAGGACCTCTACTGGCAGAGTGAGTTTCTTCATCAGAGAGCTCCCTAGATAAGTGAAATTCCAGCTCCAGGCCTTATACCTGCCATCTTTAAAACAATTTTAATATTGTCTTTTGTTTTTATGATATCTTCATTTCTAAATCTCTCTCCGGTTGCTCCCCAGTGAACCATCTCTTGTAACAAAGAATAAAAAAGAACAAGAGCAGGTGAAGGGGGAAGCAGTTCAGCAAACCTAGGGACACATCAGCTGAGTGGGACAGCGTATGCAATATTCCACACCCACAGTCCTCCACCTCGGCTTGGGAAGCTTTTCCTCTGTCCTCTGGACAGGAGCTACAAAAACCCTCCTACCTGGGACGTGGGAGGAGAATATGGGTAGATGGGGAGGGAGGTAGAAGAGAGTGGAAAGGGGAGCTGCCCGGGCCTGATGCCGCACCTCCTAGTTAGGCAGCTGGGTGCGAGTCTCCCAGAGTAGGGCACGCCGCCATCCCTGAGCCCACAGCCAAGTCCAGGTGAACCTGGTGGAGCAGGAAGCGCCCGCTGGGCTCCTGCTGTGACGAGAAGAGGGGAAGGGACACCTTCTCTCCTCTCTTCTGGGGCCATGTTTGGTCATCATGATTATTTTGTCCGTATTAATTCCCCTCCCCCCTTGCCCTTCCACGTACTGCTCTATCCTGCCCCATAATTCCCAAATCAATTCCTTCTTATGAGCTAGTTCCCTTTGAAGAGAGGCCTCCGGCCCCCCCATTGGTGTCCTTAGAGTTCTTGGTTTGGCTTGGTAATGGCCTAGGTCCCAGGGTCCTGCCTCCCTGGCGCTGAGTGGGGAGAGCTCAGCACATGGCCTCGAGAGCCCATCAGCCCCAACTGCCCGAGTCTGGAAAGGAATGGCTTTTAGCCCACGAAGGGCGAGCCGTCTCTTGGGTTAGCTTCATCTGGGACAGTGAAGATGGCCATAGCACAGTCGGGTCTATAAAGAGTTTTCCTTGCAACAGGCCTGTAAAGTAGGGAGTGCAAAAGGACTGCTGTGCCCCATTTTCCAGATGAAGAAACCGAGGCCCAGAGAAGTTCAGGCACACAAGTGGTAACCCAGCTGTCCTGATTCCTTGTCCTCTGTGATTCTCTTGTGGCATTCACACTGCCCCTCTGTCCTAGGGCCTGGAGCTGTTGAGGTACAGTCCTCAGATGTGGATGAGAGGTGGTGCCTGGGCCCTTCCCGAGGAGACCCTCCTTTCGGAAACCTGGCCTCCTTCTCTCTGCCTTCTGCTTGTTTTGCCTTCTAATCACAGCTCGGCTTCTGTTTTCCAGCTGCCCAACATGTTCGGTGACCTTCGGTCCACGTTCATCGCTCTGATGATTGGCTCTTACGCCTCTTCCGCGGTGACTTTTCCAGCAGTCAAGGTGAGGCTTTGCTGAGGGATCCCTGGGAGCGTGGGTCGTGGCAGCGGGTGTGCCCAAGCATGTGTGCTCTTGGCTCCCCTCCTGTGGCCCCCGCAGAAGGAAGTAAATAACAGCAGGCCTTGGGCTGGGCTGGCCCTGGCCCAACAGGACACACCTGGGAACAGACAAGGCAGACTGATGTTCCTATAGGGCTTTAAAGTTTGCCAGCCGCCCTGAGCCTCACCACTGCCTTCTGAGGCAGGTATTGGGGGTGTTATCAGGGAAGCCCCCCTCTCCACCTCGGTTTTTTCCTCCTTGGCAGGAGCCACCAAAACCCCACCCTCTGGGGAGACCGTGGTGGGAAGAAGGGGGCTTCCCGGGCCTCGGGCCCCTCTCTGCCTCCTCCTCCTAGGTCCACTGAGTCCTGGTGCTTTGGAATCCCAGCCGTCCCAGAGGAGGGCAGGCCCCAGCCGCCACGTGTAGGCGAACCTGGCGGAACAGGGACTGCCCCCACCCCTCTGGGTTCCTGGGGCTCCTGCTCGGGGGCCAGAGGCGTTAATGTCAGGGGCCCAAACCCCTGCAATTACGGAGGAGGACACTGAGGTTCAGAAATAGCAGCATCTAGCCCCAGCAGAGTCACTCTGGCCATCAGCCGCAGGGCAGGGTTTGCACCCCAGGCCTCTGGCCGCAGAGATGGGGCTCCTGTCCGGCAGTGTGGCTGGTCCGGCTCTAGTATCTGGTGACCAGACGCCCGCCTCTCATTCTGTCTTCCTTCGTCTACCCTGAGGCCTGCAGCGGCTTTCTCTGCCCTGCCACGGGATCACAGGTCTAGATCCGGAGGCATCTAGTCTGAGTCCCCATTTTGCAGATGGGGACACTATGGCCGAGAGTTTGTCACTTGTCCGGTCAGTGTCAGGAGGGATTTGAACCCAGGTCTTCCTGATTTCAAGGCCAGCACGTTACCCACCGTACCACCCTGTGGCTGTGATGTTTCTCCTAGGTGATCTATGACTTCGGGGTCTCCTTCATCGTCATTCTGGTTGTCTGGGCTGGCTGTGCTGGGCTCGTTTTCCTGAACTGCTTCTTGAACTGGCCCCTGGAGCCTTTCCCGGGGCCAGAGGACATGGACTACACGTGAGTGGCGCTGGAGGGCCGGTGGGTGGCAGAAGGTGGGCCGCAAGCAGAGGCGCCCATGTCGGCGCTGATCCTCCCCCTGCGGCTTGCACAGGGTGAAGATCAAGTTCAGCTGGCTGGGCTTCGACCACAAGATCACGGGGAAACAGTTCTACAAGCAGGTGACCACGGTGGGCCGGCGCCTCAGCGTGGGCAGCTCCATGAAGCAGCCCAAGGAGCAGGCTGTCCTGCAGGAGGGCAACAAGCTCTGTCTGTCCACCATCGACCTGGAGGTGAAGTGTCAGCCGGATGACGCAGGTACCGAGGTCCTGGCCACCCGGGCAGCAGGAGCGGCGGAGGCCCAGGGAGGACACACAGGGCTAGAATCGGGGCTTCTGACTCCCACTGTAGTGTAGTGGTCAGAGCACCAACTTGGGAGCCAGGAAGGCCTGGACCCGAGTCCCCCCTCTGAGTGTGACCAGGTGGCCCCGAACCGCTGCCAGTCTGGATGTGTGGAGGCAGTTTCCCTGCTGGGAGGTCCCTCTGTGGGTGGAGCCTCGGGGTTTCCTGGAAATGGATCCACGGATCCCCTCCACAGGCCCATTATGGTCACCCGGCCTTGTTCCTGCTTTTCCTCCGAGCAGGGTGGCTGGTATCCATCGGGGCCCTTCCTGGCCCCCAGGCCCATTTCTTTAAGGCCCTGGGGCTGTAACTTTAGCTATAGAAGCTGGTCCAGCAAGCGTTTATGAAGCTCCTTCTGTATGCAGGACACAGAAACCACAGACGGTCCCTCCTCTCAAGGAGTTGGCATTCCTTAGGGAGGAGGTGGCCCCCCTGTGCTCCGGGGGGCCTAGGCCTGTGTCGTCCCTCCCTCCAGTCCCGCCAGGACATCCTCCTGCCTGACCTTGTCTGTGCTTCTCCGCAGCAGCCCCCTCCTTCATACACAGCGTGTTCAGTCCCATCCTGCTGCTCAGCCTGGTCACCATGTGCGTCACTCAGCTCCGCCTCATCTTCTACATGGGCGCCATGAACAACATCCTCAAGTTCCTCGCTGGCGGCAGCCAGGATGCAGGTGGGCCATGGGGTAACGTGCCACCCCTCTGTCATTGTCGTTGGCGCCTACTGTCCCCGCCCCTCCCCCAGCCAGCCCCCACCTGCCTGGGGGTGGTTCCTGATCAGCTGACTCACCACCCACCGAGGCAGGGGTGGGCATGCCTTCCCTTCCCCACCCCCCCCACCCCCACTCCGTGGGAGGGGCACCCCCTGACCGGCTGTTGTCAGACAGGCTCTGCTGACCACCCGGAATCTTTGCTCCTGGCCCCAGCCAGCAAGGCATCGAGTGGTTGAAATCGAGGGGAGTGTTTGAATGTCAGTGAGCCCTGCTCATCAGATCCAGCCTGCGAGGTTCTGTCCTGCCTAGAGTCAGGGAAGCGTGCCGAGGGGGAATGCGAGTGGGAGATTTTTGCTTTCTCTCTTTCTTTCCCTCTCTTTTTCTCTCTCCCCCCTCTTTTTCTTTCTCTTGCTTTTTTTCACTCTCTGCCTCTCTGTCTCTTGTCTCTCTCTGTGTCTCTGTGTCTCTCTGCCTTCTGCTCCCCACCTGTTCTCTCTTCTTTCCAGTAGGGAAAGGGTAGATGGTTTATCAGAGGCCGGCAGAAAAGCAGCCGGTGGGCCTAGTACTTAGCAGAGGGGCCAAATGGGACTTCAGCCCTGAGAGAGTCCCTAAGGAAGCAGGAGGTGGGAGATCTCCCTCACAGGCCGGCAGCTGTGGCCCAGCCTTGTGTCCTGAGGGCCTGCCCATCCTAGGATCACTTGGCCAAAGCCTGGGAATTGCTGAGTAGCTGCAGCTGCTGTTTGCCCTGTGTGTGAAGGGCCTGAACTAGGTAACAAGAGGAGGCCCAAGTCCGGTCTGGACTTGTTAGCTGAAGTTTACAGAACTAAATGTGCAGACCCTGAGGCTGCTTCCACAAAACAGCGCATGAGGTCTGCCGCAGCTGTCCAGAGGCATCCTCTTCATTAAGAAATCCCAGTGGACAGAACCCAGGGCAACACTAAATGTGGAAGACGGGCATGTGCAGGGAGACTCTGGGGGCAACCTCCTTGTTAGGATTCTTCTCAAAGTACGCTACGTGGTAGAGGCAGCCAGGTGGTACAGTGGTTAGAGCGCTGGGCCTGGCATCAGGAAGACCTGTGTTCAAATCCTGCCCCAGCTGCTTACTAGCTGTGTGACCCTGGACAGATCACTTTACCTGCCCAGACCTCTGTTTTCTCATCTTAGAAATGACGCTCTCTGGTCCCTTCTGACTCTAAATCTGTGATCCTAGAGTCTTGGCCATTGCCTTAATTGCTCTGAAGTGCTGGAACTGTGCTCTCCACTGCGGAGGGCAGTTGGGCCAGGCATTTTAAGGGATCCACAGGTTTTTATTTTCTTAGATCTGAAAAGGCCCTGGAGCTCATCTGGCCTGAGCCTCTCAGAGCCCTTGAGGGAAGGGTCAGAGGGTTTACCTGAGATCACACAGCTTGCTGGGGGCAGTGCCTGAACTAGAACCCGTGGCTTTTGACTCCCATGTCCAAGCTTTTCACTCTATAAGTGAGGCTGTGCACAGGCCCCTTCTGCTTGAGGAAGGCCTGCTGCGGGAGATGCCTTGCTTTTAGAGTACCCAAAGCTGCTTCCTCTTCTCCCTCCTTCTCCGTCCCCTGCCCCTCATTTCTGGGTGACTAAACCTTCACACAGAGGCGGCCCCCAGTCTCACTTCCCCTTGTCGCTTCCCCATCCCTGTCTTAGCCACTGTACTGATTCACCGGCGCACGTGTGACGTAGGAGTCCCGCCTTACATGGCTGGGTCTGCAGCAGTTTGGGAAAACAGGAGAAATGACCATATTGCCCCTTGCCAGTACATAGACCCCCCAGCTCTGCCATGGCCTGGAGGAGATTAGATGAATCTCAGATGGTCCCGCGGGAGCTGTTTGTGGGTCAGGTCCTGAAGCGCAGTGTGGCCTCGCCAAGCCCTAAGCTGACCCGTCTCTACCCCTCCCTTGTAAGCTTCTGAGATTTCTGCTACTAACTCCTTCCCTTTCTGCCTTTCTCCCTTTGCTTTCATGATGCAGTGATGGCTACAGGTAAGTGGGATGGCTGTCCATCCATTCCTTCCTCTCCTCATCAGAAAAGTCCACCATGTTCATGATCTTACCTCTCTCGCCTGCCCACTCTTGGCTAGACCAGTGTGGGGAGAAAAAACACAAGGACAGGCGACTACCACATTTTAAACACTCTGCAGGCCCATAACTTTAACTTGGAGTCCCTGTGAGTTGCCCGTCTCTGGTAGCACTCTGGATGTGGAATTTTTTTTGTATTTTATAATTAGTATTTGCGTTGATATCTTTTGTTTTTAAATCACCTACATTTCCAAATGTCTCCTGCTCCCATCACTCCTTGGAGAGGAGAGCCATCCCTCATCACAAAGAATAAAGCAGTATGACAAAGCCAAATAGTGAGTCTGATAAGGCCACGCTAAAGCCTCTCGATGAAAACTGGGGGAGGATTTTGCTGCTTTTTTGAGCATAAATATTTATGATTTTGAAAAAAAAAAATGAGTTTTGCTTATGAGGTCATGAGATTTGGAGCCAGAACAGACTTTCCAAATCACCTAGGCCAATCCACTCTTTTCATAGAAAGAAAGAAGAGGATTTCATGAAGGTTATCTGGGCAGTGAGTGTAAAGCTGAGATTTGGACAGAAATTACTCCTCCCTAATGCGTTGGCTTTTTTCATTGTCTGGGAGATAAGCATTTGGTAGTGTGTTGGAAAGCTGGTTGGACTCTCTCGGGTTCCTAGCATAAGCAGTGTAGGCATCTTGGCTTCCTAGGGGCTTGGGAGTGGAAAATCCAGTCACCCTGATACCAGAAACATCTGGATTTCCCTGCAGCAAAAGTCGCATCTGAGGCGGACCAGCAGCCCATGACTGCCCAACCCAGTGGCCCTAGGCTGCCGTGTAGGAGATGGTTTTTCTAATAGGGTCTGTCTCTCTCTCCAGTGGGTCTTTACACATCCATCTTTGGTGGGCTACAGCTACTCTGCCTCCTGACGGCCCCTGTCATTGGATACATCATGGACTGGAGGCTGAAGGAATGTGACGACGGCTCTGAAGAGGCCGAGGAGAGAGATGGTGACCAGTATGTGGACTGTGGAAGAGCGGGGGGTTGGGGGTCGGGAAGAGGCAAAACCTATTCAGCGTGAGCTGTCCCATGGATCGGGCCCCCGTCGGGGCGTGCCTGATGACTTATGTAGGAAGCTCATTGCAGCAGACTCAGTGGTCCCACCTGGAATATCCTCCTTGCACACTGTGTCAGAGACCCCTCCCGTCTCTCCTGCTTCCTCCTTGCTAGCTATGTGGCTCTTCCTTAGAGTTATAGGTTTAGAGCTGAAAGGGACCTCACAGATCAAACCGGAGGGGCCCAGAGAGGCAAATCAGCTTGTTCAGAGCCGGGATTGGAACTCGAGTCCTCCGATTCCAAATTCAGAGCTCTTTCCCTTCAACGACAGAGGAAAATTGAGGGGAAAGTGGGAAATTCCAAACGTTCACTGATGCTCCCAGAGGGGCCATTAAAACCAATGGTTGAGGTGTTGGAATTATCCATAGCTTGTCCTAACTTCATGCTATTGTTCCGCTCACCTCTCCACTGGTGATCCAGCCTCTCCCTTCCCTTCCACCCCCCCTCCCCAACTAACTAGCAAGTGGGAAAAGAAGTGGATTTGGAGTCAGAGGACCTGGGTTTGAATCCTGGCTCACTTACCATCTGGATGACCTTAGGCAAGTCACTTAACCTTATGGGCTGCAGTTTCCTCATCTGTAAAAAGAAAGGTCAGACCAGGTGATCCCAAAGGTCCCTCGCAAATCTAAATCTTCGACCCAGTGACTCCCCAGTTCGTAGCATGAGCAAATAAGTAGCAGCTCTCCATCCCTCTGAGCTCTTCCCGTGTGAGTGTGAGAGGCCTTGCCAGATGGTAGAGCTCAGCACGTCCTCCACGGTGGCTCAGCCTGGATGGACCCCCTGCAGCAGGCGTGGTTCTCGCTTCTTCCTGGGGCAGCCAGACGGCGCTCATACTGAGCCTCTGTCGGGAGGATCCCACACCCACGGTGGCAGCCCCCGGCACCCATGTCTGCGTCTGTGCTTCTCTGCAGAGGGGAAAAGAAGAAGAAGCGAGATCGCCAGATTCAGAAGATCACCAATGCCATGAGGGCTTTTGCCTTTACCAACCTCCTGCTGCTGGGGTTCGGAGTCACCTGTCTCATTCACAATCTGCCTCTGCAGGTAGGAGGAGGTGGTTGATGGTCCACGTGCAGACCCAACAGGGCAGAGGGCTTCTGGAACCACATGGGCCTCTCCCAGTTGCTGCATGAGGCCACCACCCCAAGGGTCTGCCCAGGCTTTGGGATTTCAGGGTCCAGAAAGGCCCCTCTCTGTGCCGTGGCAGTGGGGGCAGGTGAGCAGCTGCTGTCCTCTTGTCCCAGTTCTGGTCCTGCTGCTGGGCCATTGGTGCAGCAGGATAGGCCTGGTCAGGGCTCCTCAAGCCTCGAGCTCCATCACCCGAGAGCATTTGGCCCCCAGAGTGGGAAGGCGCTGGACAGAATGTTCCCCTTCCTATTTGAGCCCTCTGCTCTGATCATGTTTCATTCTTTTTTTTTTTAATTAATTTATTTTGATTTATCAACAATCACTTCCATAAGCTTTTAAGTTTTAAATTTTTCTTCCCGTTCCTCCCCACCACCCTCCCCAAGATGGCGCACAATCTGATATAGGATATACATATACATTCCTATTAAACATATTTTCACATTAGTGATATTGTAAGTAAGAATTAGAACCAATAGGAGGAACCACCAGAAAGAGGAAACAAAACACAAGAGAAGAAAAAAAATAGCAAATAGTCTGCTTCAATCTGCATTCAAACTCCATAGTTCTTTCTTTGGATGTGGATAGCATTTTCCATCATGAGGTCTTTGGAGATGTCTTAGGTCCTTGCATTGCTGAGAAAGGCTAAGTCTATCAACATTAGTATGTAGTTTCCTTCCTTATCTCTTTTGATAAGATCTGTTTTTGCTTTTGCTTTGTCTGAGATCAGAATTGCTACCCCTGCTTTTTTTACTTCAGCTGAAACATAATATATTCTGCTCCAGCCTTTGACCTTTACCCTGTATGTGTCCCTCTGTTTCAGATGTGTTTCCTGTAAACAACATATTGTAGGATTATGGTTTTTAATCAACTCTACTATCCACTTCTGTTTTATGGGAGAATTCATCCCATTCACATTCAGAGTTATGATTGCTATCTGTGTCTTTCTCTCCATCCTTTTTCCCCTCCGTTTATGCTTTTCTTTCTCCTTTCTCCTTTTCCTTCCTCACTAGTGTTTTGCTTTTGACCACACCTCCCTCAGTCTCATCTGTCTTCTATTAGCCCTCTCCCTTTTCTTCCCCTTTACCCTTACTACTTCTTCCCTCCCTTCTATCCCCTCTCCCTTTTCTTTTCCCTTTTCCCTCCTACTGCCTATAGGGCAAGTTAGATTTCTATAACTAACTGACAAATCTGATGAGAGTAAGGTTCAAACAATGCTCATCCCCCTCCCTTCTTTCCCTCTGCTGTAATAGGTTTTTGTGCCTTTTCCTGTAATGTAATTTACCCTTGTCTGCCTCCTCCTTTCCTTTTCTCTCAGTACATTTTCTTAGTTAGATCAGATTAATGCACTTACTTGGATCCATTTAGCCCACTTGAATAGATTTTTTTCTATCATTACATCAAAGTCAACTTATACCCACCCCCTTTATGTGTACCCCTTTAACATGGTGTAATAACAATACAGTTCTCAAGGGTTACAAGTGTCATCTTCCCTTGTAGGGATGTAAATGGTTTGCCCGTATTAATAGCATGTTGTTTCTTTCTGTCCCGCTTGCTTTTTTGTCTCTCTTGAGTCTTGTATTTGAAGATCAGATTTTCTGTTGAGCTCAGGTTTTTTTATCAGGAAGGTTTGGAAGTCACCTATTTCGTTGAATATCCATCTCCTCCCCTGAAAGGTCATGTTCATTTTCGCTGGGTCATGTTTCATTCTTTAAAAAACAATTATTGGTATGTTGGGGTTTTGTGTTGCCTTAATTTCCAGATCTGTCCTTGCCCTCCCCTCCCCAAACCATCCCTTGTTGTAAAACATCAAAAAGAAAGAGAGACAGAGAGAGACAGAGCAGTTCATGCTGAGAGCATTTCAGTGATGGCGGTCAGGGCCGGGGATGGGGGGTACTAAGAAGTGGCGTCTAACCTTTGAGTTAATGGTTGTCCAGGGCCAGTGGGATTCCAGTCAACCAACAAGCATTTATTAAGTGCCTACTATTTGCCAGGCCCTGTACTGGGCACCACAGATACAAAGACATAAATTAAACAGGCCCTGCCCTCTGGGAGTGGGAGACCATATGTATACATATAAACATACAGCTCCAACCTGCACTAAGACGTTTGGAACATGCTGTTATGTACTGGACAGAAAATAAATACAAGGTGGGGAGGCACTGATCACTTTGGGGATCAGGAACACTTCCACTAGGAGGCAGGGTTTGAGCTGAACTTGGAAGGAAACTAGGAATTCTAAGAAGTAAGAACAGCCGATGCAAAGGCCCAGAGACTGGAGATGGAATGGTGTGTATAAGAACAGCAAGAAGGCTGGTTTTGTATTTAGACTGTAGAGTGAGTGATGGGACGGATGTAGTTGTAGGAGATTTCACTATCAGAGGGGTCTGTTGTGACCTGACAAGAAATAGGGAGCTCCTTCAGGTTATTGAGCAGAGTAGGAACACTGTCAGACCTGGGCTTTTAGGAAGATGGCTTTGGCTGCCATGGAGTGCAGTGGGAGACTTCATTAGGAGGATGTTGCATGGGAGAGAAGGGATGAATCCTTGCTCTGGCCTGGGACATGGAGAGAAGGGAATGGGGGGTGAGGCCTGTTGGTTGGGTAGAAGAAGAAGGGATGATGTGAAGAGCCAAGGAGGATAGTGAGGTGGCAGACCTAGGGGGCCAGGAGGATGGCGCTGCCCTCGCCCTGCCCGAGAGAGCAAAAGTAGGAGACGGGAAGATCAAAGGGTCTGTCTTGTTCTGGATAAACTCCTGAGTTTCCAGAGTGGGTGGCAGAGCCCTCACTCTCCAACAGGCCCAGGGATGCAGGTGGGGCCGAGCCCCACATCCTGGGCCCCAGTGGCTGTGGCCCCGGGCTCTCTGGTCCCCTCCTTGGCTGTGTCGTCATAGTAACATTTATCATTGGTGGGTGATTACCTCCTGGTGCAGCTCTTCAGGGTGTGTTTGCTAAGGAGCAGGGCAGTGATGGCAGAAACTGTCCAGTTGGGCGGGGGGGGGGGGGGGGTGTGTGTGTGTGTGTGTGTGTGTGTGTGTGTGTGTGTGTGTGTGTGTATGTATTTGTTCGGCATGACAAAGGGCAGACTGAGCTTCGCTCCTCTGCCACCCACATTCCTGGGAACAGGTCCTGGCTGCTGGATGTGGGCCGGCTGGACTATGTGCAAAGATAGCTTTAGAATGTTTAGCCTTCACAAACAAACCCCTCAAATGGAAAAGGCCCCTGGGTAATTGTCAATAAGAGCTGGCCGGCATATTGGGCCAGTGAGGGGCTGACCAGTGGGGCAGGCACCTGCCGCAAGTGAGGCAGAGCAGGGCTACGATGGGCACCCAGAGAGGGCCTAATTCACACTCATTCACACCTGTCCAGTCCTTAGCAGTTTGCTCTGGGCTTTCACATCAGGGATCTTATCTGCATGTGTCCCATGATGGAATGTGAACATCCCGAAGGCAGGGACTCTCCCTTTGCCTGTGCATCTAAACAGTGCCTGCTGGAACATAGTAGGCACTTAATTAAATGATTGATTGATTTGATCCTCACAACACTCATTTTAAAAGGAGTTCAGGTATTTTATGCTTTGCTTAATTTTATTGTTTAGTGGGGGAAGGTATTCTAGGTGATTTCCCTAGTATAGGGAGCTCCCAGTATAGAAACTCCCTCCACTGATGCAAATTGATAACTTAATTGTAGCACCAATAATTATTTGTTACCCGAGGCATCTGTTAGAACCTTGGGGTGTTTCCTGGGGAGCACTTGGAGGTTAGGCAGTTTCTCCCTTGGCCAGACAGCTAGAATGGGTCAGAAGCCCCAGGGTCAGTCCCTGTCCACTCACCCCAGCTGCCACTTTTATAGGCTCCTGGAAGCTCCCTGACTCACCCGAGTTACTCATAGTGTTGGTGAGAGTCAGAACTTGAATCTAGGTCTTTTCCTATTGTCCCGGGAGTGCCGTGGTGGCTGGAGGAGAGGGGCCTGGCTGTACTTGGGGTGTGTAGAACTCTAAATTTGAGGGATGAGGACTTCTCTCCCAGAGAGCCAATCAGTTGCTGTTCCTGGTTGGAGGGAGGGGTCCCTGCCGTTGCCCCAAACTGTACATACAGTAGAAAAGGGAGTCCCCACTTTCCTAGGTCCTCACACCCTGTCCGTCCATCCAGGGTTCAGTCAATAGCAGACAGCAATTGTATCACCATGCAGTTGCAGGCCTGGGACCACACTCGGTCATTCATTCAATCAACAAGTATATATCAAATACCTACTATGTGCTACCCACTGTGCTGGGTGTTGGAAATTCCAACACAGAACAAAATGGTTCCTGCCCTCAAGCAGCTTACATTCTGCTAGAGGGAAAATAACATGTATGCAGATAAGTATTGTAAAATACAAAGTCATTCAGGAAGGGCAGGCCTAGCAATATATACACAGATAAGTGAATGGATACAAAATACAGAAAAAGGAATTGGGGTAGGGTAGGACAAACAACTGTGGGGATTAGGGAAGGCCTCTGAAGAGGGTGCTGGACCTGAGGCTTGAAGAAAGCCAGAGGTGAGGAGGGAGTATATGCTGAGGCTGTCTCTGGGCACAGCCTGGGCAAAGGCATGTAAAGGGGAGATGGCGCGCTGCATTCAGGGAGCCAAAGTCCGTTTGGTGAGAATGTATCGCCTCACCTCCCCCCGTGTCTGGTACGTAGTAGGCACTTCGTAAGTGCAACCTGATTGCTTGGGCCCACTGTGTGTGAGATGCCTGGGGAGTGTCCTGGTCCTGCCATCTGAGGAGAGCAGAGGACCAGACTGTCCGTGGACACTCATCTCCTGCTTTTTCCCCAGGTTCTCTCCTTCATCCTGCACACGATCGTTCGGGGCTTTATCCACTCTGCCGTCGGGGGTCTCTATGCTGCTGTGTAAGTTGGTGCTCACTGGGGCCAAAGGGGCAAGGGCGGGGTGAAGTCAGTCCTTCAGGCCCGGCCTGTGGCTCTTCCCCCATAGATGGGCCTGGCTTCCTTTGAGATATGTTTGTTCTGCCCCAGGAAGTGAAGTGACCAGCAGTAAAATCCGTGAGAAAGGTGGTTTGAAGGAGAGTTAGGTGCTCCTGGGCACAGGCCTGCAAACAAGGTCATGACCTCTGTCCAGGGCCTGTGACTGCAGCACGCTCTATGGCCATCCGCCTCAGGGCTGGCCCCGGAATGAGGAAGGGAGGGTCGGTTGGCTGCTGGTCACGAGAAGGGGGGCTGCCTCCTGGGAGCGTGAGCGGGGAGGGCCCCGAGAAGGGGGGCTGCCTCCTGGGAGCGTGAGCAGGGAGGGCCCCGTGCACCCGGCCTTCCCCGCAGGAGAAGCTGGGGGAGTTTTAGAAACTCAGCTTAGCTGCTGCAGTGTGGATAATTGAATGCAGAGTACATCCCAGAAACCCTCTCCCAGGCTGCCCAGAGAGCTCCGCATCCTGGAGCCAGGAGCCATGTCAGACCCCAGCTGCAATAGGCCCTGTGGCTCTCCATGAAGTGACGACATCCCTTTGGAACCCAGATTGTCCCCCCACTCTGTGGCCCAGGCCTGCCTTAGCCCCCATACTCTTAGGTCGTTATCTCCTCGCCATGGGACTCCGGCCTCTGGGGCCTGCGGTGGCTTATTCGCAGGGTATATGTGTGTGATGTGGGTCTGGTGTAGAGAGTGTGTGTGGCTGTGTGGATATTGTGCGGAGGGATGGGTGGAGGGTGGTATGTCTGTGGGTGGTATGCATATGTATGTGTATGGTATGGTGTGTATATCTATGTGGTATGTGTTTGTGTGGATGAAGTGAGGAATGCTATGAGTGTATATGGTGTGTGTTTATGTGTGTATGTGTTTGTATGTGTGTGGTAGGGATAGGTGGGGCATAGTATATATGTGTATGTGGGGTGTGTGTGTGTGTGTGTAGTATGGGTGAATGATGGGTTGGGGTAGTATGTGGGGGGGATACATATGTATGTGTTTGCATGAGGGGGTGATAGAAATCTCGCCTTTTTCAGGGCTCTTTGCCTGGGGAGATGGCGCCCCACCCCTCTGGGCCCCCTGAGGCAGGACTGAGCCCAGGGCTGCCCATCACAGTGGCTGAGCCTTGGTAAAGTGGCAGCTGCTGGGAGCTCCGATCTGAGCCTGGCAGTCTCACCATGTGTCTGCGATTACACAACCTTTCCTTGGACGCAGGCTCCGGGAACACTAGGCCACAGCTCAGACATGTTCCTCAGCTTGTTTTCCGGGATCCTCAGTGTTACGAAATCCCTTTCAGCAGGATCTTCCAGTCCCTGAAGTCCCCCACGTGCGCACGCGCACACACACACATGCACACACACACTCACCGCTTGGCACCTGGGATGGTTTTTTATGTCCCCAGGGACGGTTTTTTATGTCCCCAGGGACCAGGAGCTCTGATGTGAATACTCTGAACGCACATGTATGCACACATGCTCAATTGAACCACCCCACCCCCCCCCTGCTGTGCCCTCCTTAGGTCAGACCTGGCAGACTCAGCAGGACATGATCTGGGGTGGCAGACCTTGCCCGAGCTGCTCTCTGGGGCCTCTTCCCCGTCCCTTCAAGGAGGAGAGATCATTCTTCACTTGGCACTGAGTGCCCTCCCGGAGGCTCTTGAGAAGGAGACAGCTGCGGGGTCTATTCCTGAGTCCAAAAGAGGGTGCAGCGGGTAGCGCTCTGGTCTGGGAGTCAGACCGGAGTTCAAATCCCACCTGAGGCACTTAGTAGCTGTGACCCTGTTTGCCTCAATTTCTTCTTCCGTAAAACAAGGCCGTGGAGCTCCCCGGCTCTGAAGGCTCCTCCTGGCTCAGATAGGAGGCCTCTGTCCAGGTCAGGCCAGGCGCCCCTCCCTGACAGGGTGTGTGTCTGTTTTGGGCAGGTACCCCTCCACCCAGTTTGGCAGCTTGACGGGCCTTCAGTCCCTGGTCAGTGCCCTCTTCGCTCTCCTGCAGCAGCCTTTGTTTGTGGCGATGATGGGGCCCCTTCAGGGAGACCCATTTTGGGTAAGTAGAGGCTGGGGCAGGCAGGCTCACAGCCCATCCCTCTCCCTGTGGCAAGGTGTCGGTGGGGCAGGGAGGACATCAGCGCCCTCTCCAGAACCAGTTTGGAAGGGTGGAGGAAGCCAACGCTTAGAGACAGTGGGGGTGCTGAGAAGTCCTGTACGGTGGTTCAATGAATAGGGTGCTTGCTTTGGAACAAGAGGACCCCGGATCGAATCCTGCCTCTGCTGCTTATTCCACATGGGACCTTGGGCAAGTCACTGGTCCTCACTGAGCCCTGATTCCTTGTCCAGAAAATCAAGTTTCTGCTGGGCAGGATCTGAAGGTTTTTCAGGCTTCAAAGCCGTGGTCAGGATCCTCAGTCCTGCTTCTTGGAAGCTGGAGTGTGCTGGGACTAGCTCAGCATGCCGGCTTGGGGAGCCAATTGTTAAATTTTAGGTGTGAACATTTACACCCTAGGATGTGGCAGATGTTATGAATCAGGGCTTGATTTATTTGTAGATTGTCTCGATTTAAGAAAGTGATGGGGCAGCTAGGTGGTGCAGTGAATAGCGCACTGGCCCTGAAGTCAGGAGGACCTGAGTTCAAACCCGGCCTCAGATCAAACACTTGACACTTACTAGCTCTGTGACCCTGGGCAAGTCACTTAACCCCAATTGCCTTAAAAAAAAAAAAAGTGATGGAGAAGGTACTAAGAATGTAGATTAATTGTATAAGGATGGGCACTTAGGCTTTTCTGGAGAGCTGGGTGTTACACATTTACCAGCAGCCTTGGGCTAGAAGGAACCGGAGAGGCCTTCAGCCCAGGAGTCCCCTGCTCAGAAGCAGCTTGTTAAGGCATTTAAGAAACCAGCGAGGACTGCAAAGGTAACCAATTAGATTGGAATACAGCGATCACCAGATTAAAAATGACACGTTCACAGACCCCAGGTTAGAAACCTCTGCTAGTCCAGCTCCCTCGTTTCGCAGATGAGGAAACTGAGGCCCAGTGACTTGACCAAGGTCACACGTAGTAAACCTCCAAGGTGGAATTTGAATCCAGCTCTCCCAGTTCCAGTATGGGTGTGCTTTCCCTCTTGCTGTGCTGTGGAGCTCGGCTCTTCTGGGAGAGTGGCTTCCCTTCTTGGCTTCTTCTGCCTTCCAGAAGGGGAACGGAGGAAGGCCTAGGAAGGCCCTGGGTAGCTGAGCCCCACCTCTCCTCCCCCATCCCCTCGTGCCTCTGCAGGTTAACATGGGTCTCCTTGGGGTCAGCCTGCTGGGCTTCTGCCTGCCTCTTTACCTGATCTTCTACCGGCGACAGCTGCAGAGGCAGCTGGACCAGAAGAGAGAGGACGAGAAGCTCTTCCTGAAGATCAACGGTACCCCCAATCAGGAGGCCTTCGTGTAGGCCCTCCCACGCTTCACTCCACGGGCTCCTCCCCCACTTGGACCATGGCTGCCTTTGGCCCCCTAGCCCGGCTGGGCCCCCAGAGCACACGTCTCCTGTCACCCTGCCTCTGCCCCCGTCCACTCTGGCACTCTTGGGATTCTACGTCAGAAGCTGTTTGCAGCTCGGGCTGTGGTCCCCTGCTCGGGGGCCCTCTGGCCCTCCACCAGGAGCTGGGATGGGGTGGGATGGATGCTGAGGGCCTGAGACAGCAGCACCCGGGGCTGGACTGATGGCCTCCTCCTTGTTAGGATAAGCCTACCTGGTCTTTCTGGCCAGAGCTGCTGAGGAGCTGGGTCCCCGCTGGGGCTGGTACTGCCCCCTGCCCACCTTCCAGCTCCCTCCCTGTGCTCCTGGAGGACCGGTCTGTTGGCTCTCGGCTGTCTGCCACGACAGACTGACGAGGACGATATTGTGGGATTGACACCACCCTCGGATGCCCAGTGGGCCCCCTTTCCTGAGTTTTTGGGTAACGCCTCTTTCGCCAAATTCGAGGAGTGGGCTGTCCTCCCTGTGCCCATGAGCCAAGCCAGCTGCTCCCTCTGCTGCATGCCAACACAGACTGTCTGCCCACGGAGGGGAGGCTTTCCACGCTGGTCCACTCTACTCAGACCCAGAGACACACACCTCCTGGCCTGGTGGCACCCAGACAGCCATCACCCAAGAAAGCTGTGTGAGGAAGGAAGGCCCCTCTTGTCATTGTTGGTGCTAACCCCCTTGTGATTCTCCTTGCCCTACGTCCCCCCCCGCAGAGTCTCTGCTATCATGTGCATGTGGGACCCCGTCACCTCATCCTGCTGTGTCCCTGCTGGCCAGGACAGAGGGAGTGGCCTTGCTCTGAGACTGGGGCGAAGGTCAGGGGACAGGAGGCGAGAGCTCAGAGGGAGCCTCAGAGCCCTGACAAAGTCATCCCCGACCCTCTTCCTTGGAGGGCACTTGGGTGGGTGGGGCCTCGCTGGGCAGCCCTGGGCAGGGTCCAGTTGCAGCCTGGATGGCGTTTTGGGGTGGGGGAGGAGAATGAAGGGAGGTGCCTGTTGGACTCCCAGATTCTTTGGGGGAGGGGGGAAGAATCGTGTGTTTGGATTGTGGAGTTGTGCGAGTGTGTGCCTGGGTGTGTGTGTTTAGGACCAGATCCCCGGGGCTGGTCTGGGTGAGACTGAGTGATGCAGCTGCAGGTCCGCAGCGCCCCCTGGCGTTAGGCTTTCCAAAGCCGGCCTGGCCCTTTATGGGATGCAGGGACCCCTCTCGGCCTGGCCCTCCAGCTGAGAGGTGGGGGCAGGCGCTGCTCTTGGGGTTTCGGCCCAACATGTGGCCTCAGCGTGCTCACCTGCAGCACCCATCAGGTGAGGCTTCCTAGTAGGTGTAAAGGTGGTGTGGGCTTGGGATTTTTTTTTTGTTTGTCTTATTTTAAAGTTTTCTCAAACTTCTTTTTTTATTATAAAGCAATAAATGCCTCTTCCTTGTAGTCAAGGAAATCTGTGTTTGCATGTGCCAGTGAAGCTGGACGTGGAAGCTTGGGGCTTGGTACAGAAAATCTGAGAAGCGCGAGCTCCTCTCAGATTGCCCCATTCCATCCTGGAGGACCACAGATTCCAGTGGAGAAAAGGGTCTGTCTCTGTCCACTCTACCTGTGCTGGAAGGGGTGGAGGCCAGACACAGAGAGTGCTTTGTGGCTAAAGGCCCAAGCCTAGCCCAGCCCAACAGGAACCGAAACCAGTGGAGCAGGGTCAGAACCAGGCCATCCTAGGCTCACTTTTGGCAGCCCATGCAAGCCTTGGGTCCCCTCAGGTCCTTGAGAACTCCAGAGAAATGGGTCACTTAGGTTTCTCTTTCTTCCTCGATAGGTTCCCACTGTTGATCAGAAAGACTGGGGGTGACTCCTGAGTTAAATGCATCTTGGATCTATGATCTAGGCCTAGGAACTTGAGAAACAGTGAGCTATAGCAGAAAGAAGCACTACCTTGGTGGAGTCAGAAGAGCCAAGATCTGATCCCGGGTCTGCCTTTATTTAGCTGTGTGACCTCAGACAACCACTCAGTTCTCTGGGCTGCATTCTTTTTTTTTTTTTTTTTTTCATCAGTAGAAAAAGAGGTTGTTGGACTAGATAAATTCCAGGCTCCCTTCTGGATGTCTGAGGGGCTGCTGACTGTGGGAACAAGAATGCAGGTCTGGAATCAGAATGGGAAGGGCTGGGGAGGAAACCACATTAGGACTTGAGGAACTTTGTTGTGGTTAGGGGGGGTGGGAGGGGAGCAGAGGGGAGTAAAAAAAAAAGTAACAGTGGTACATGTCAGAAAAAAGGGGCCTCCCTAAGAGTCATGGGATTTTGGGTTTAGAGAGCCAGAAGGGAGCTTAGGAACTGTGAAGTCTAACTCCCCCCCCCCCCCCCCCATTTTACAGATGAGCAAACTGAGGAACAGAAGAGGTTTTAAGTGACTTGCCCAGGGTCAAAGAGCTAGGAAGGGTGGGTGGTAAAATTTGAACTCAGGCCATCTGGACTCCAAGCACCACCCAGTTGCTTCCAACAAGTGAGAAGGTATTGCCCACCAAGCTGGAGGCACCTGGCGGGAGAGGGGAGACCATGATGCCAACATTCACCCACTTGCTGTAAGTCCCAGCACAAACAAGTCGCAGGATTTGATGTGCTCAGGACTTTGCCCAAGGGAGCAAGTGCCACCTACCATCTTAGACTGTTGTCAGGGACTCTTTTCTTATGTCCTGGTGTGGTGGAAATAGCGTTGGACTTGGAGCTAGAGGAAGTGGGTTCACGTCACGACTTTGCTATTTACCCTATGTGAATGTCATTGGTTAAATCACTGATCTGAGCCTCGAGTTGTCCATAGAATGAGGGGTTAGACCAGATGGATTCTAGGGTCCCTTCTGGCTCGGGGTTTATGATTCTGCGCCCAGTTGTCTGGCCATTCGCATCTTGCCATCTAACAACAGTAAAAACCAGTCAAAAAAAAAAAAAAACAGTTGACTGGTGGTAATGGCTCAGCCAGTCAAGACATTGGTTCAAGAAGGAGAAGGGATGGTTTCCCCTACAAATTCAAATTGGTTTTACTTATATGCCTCATAATTACTGCATACACCCCCCCCTTATATTTTCCAAGGCACTTCCATTTTTTTTTAAAGGAAACTTTATTCTGAATGAGGTTTTGCAAAAAGAAGAGTTTTTGTTAGACTGCACTTTTGATCAAAATACGGTTATGGAATTCCTGATTTCCTGGGATCTTGTTGGTACCAAATGCCTGCATATGCCTTATGTGTTTTGGTTGGGGATTGGGGTTGGCATTTTATGGAATCTTCAAGGATTGTGAGACTGAGTAACCAAATGAAACCCTTGAAATGCCTCCCTATTCTCTCAGTCTAACCCTGTGCTAGCCTCATTTTTTTTTTAAAAAAGGCAAAAAACAAACAAAAAAAACCAAACCCAATGTTTTGTAGATGCTTTTTAAAAATAAGCATCATTTTCATTTCCCAAGAATTCCACATCCCTCATTTGGATCCTTCCTTGTAGCTGCAAAGTACAGGTAAGCAAAACAAATCAACACATTGGCCGTGTCAGAAAAATGTACGTTTCACTTGTATGTAGACCCTCACCTCTCTGCCAGCCAAACTCCTAAATAAGGGAAGTCTGCACGAGCCTTATTTTTCAGATCCTTACACTTTGGTTTCCATCCCCACACTTGATGTAGTTCTCTCCAGGATTGCTGACGACCTTCTCTCTGTAGCCAAAGGCCTTTTTCCACCCTTGTCCTTCTTCATCTCTGTGGTAGTTTGTACTGTGAACACCACCTCTCCTTGATCAGTGTCTCCTCCTTCTCTGACCACTCCTTCTCCTGTCTTTTTGTTAACTTCTCATCTCTTTCTGGCCCCTGAAGGGTGAATGTTTCTCAAGGTTCTGTCCTAGGCCCTCTTACTTACTCTTTTCTCTCCCACTTGACCCCAGTTATGAGCTCTCTGCAGATGTTTGGGTTTAGTATTTCCAGTTCTCTTATGGGTATCTCCACTTGAGTGTCTCACCAGCACCTTAAATTGACATGTCCAAGCTCCAACTCATTCTCCTCCCGAGAAAATAAAACCAAACCCTTTTTAGAATCTTGAGCTAACCTTCACTCTTTTTTCTCTCCCCTCGCTCCAAGTCGGTTGCCAAGCCCTACCATTCATTCATTGTTGTTGTTGACTTGTTTTAGTTGTCTCTGACTCTTCGCTACCTCATTTGGGGTTTTCTTGGCAGAGGTACTGGAGTGGTTTGCCATTTCCTTTTCCATCACATTTTACAGAGGAGGAAACTGAGGCAGACAAGGTGAAGTGACTTGCCCAGGGTCACACAGCTAGTAGGTGTCTGAGGCCACATTTGAACTCGGGTCTTTCTGACTCCAGGCCTGGCTCTCTATCTGCTACGTTTATTCATACCTCCATAATATCTCTTGAAAAAGGCCCTTCCACTTCAAACTCCCCCCCCTTCAGGCTAATGAAGTCTTCCTGTCTTCATTCCATCCCTTTTCCAATCTGAGCTCGGCACCATTTCCCAAGGAACCTCCCAAATGCACCATTATGACTCACTCCTCAGTGGAAGAAGCATAGATGCTGTAATCTGAGGGCCTGGATTCAAATCCAGGCTCTACCACAGTTAGTACCTGTGTGACCTTGGCCAAATCAACCAACCTCTTCCGGCCTTAGTTTCCTTAGCTGTAAAGTGAGGGGGTTAGACTGTGGATTCTGAAGTCATTTCTAGATGCTGCTACTCAAAGAGAAGCATTGATGGCGCCCTGTTGCCTACCAAATAAAGTATAAACTGGTTCTGGCATTCAAAGCTCTCCACAATCTGACTTGCACCTACTTAAATTTTTTTCTTTTAATTTTTTTCTCAAATGTGAAGGCAATTTTTAGCATTCATTTTTTAAAAATTTGAGTTCCTAATTCTTTTCCTCCCTCCCCTCACCCTTCCCTGAGATAGCAAGCAATTTGATATAAGTATGTGTATACATGTGCAGTCATGGAAAACATATTTCCGTATTAGTCATGTTATGAAAGGAGACACAGACCAAAAAAGAAGGAACACACAAAAAATAAAGTAAAAAAGTATGCTTTGATCTATATTCAGACTCCATCAGTCTTTCTCCGGAGGTGGATAGCATTTTTTGTTGTGAGTCCTAAATTGTCATGAGTCATTGTATTGCCGAGAATAGCAAAGTCTTTCACAATTGATCATTATACAATATTGCTATTATTGTATAAAGTTTTCTCCTGGTTCTGCTCACTTTGCATCAGTTCATATAAGTCTTCCCAGGTTTTCCTGAAACCATCCTGCTCATTATTTCTTTTTTTGGGGGGGGGGGTAGTCATTTAAATGAAAATCATTTATTCAGAATCCACTTTGGTCATTAAAACAGCGAGAATAAGTCAAAGAATCATAGACTGGTAGAGCTGGAGATCTCAAAGATCCTGTAATCCAACCTCATTTTTCAGATGAAGAAACTGAAGAGTTGGAGGAGGGTGTTGTTATTTCGTCATTTTGCAATTGTGTCCAACTCTTACACACACTCACAGTCATGTGAAAAAAAAATCAGAACAAAAGGGGAAAACCATGGGAGAGAAAACAAAAACCGAAAGTGAAAATAGTCTGCTTTGATCTGCATTCAGACTCCATAGTTCTTTCTTTGGATGTGGATAGCATTTTCCATCACAAAGCCTTTGGAGATGTCTTAGTTAGATCTTTATGTTGCTGAGAAGAGCTAAGTCAATCATAGTTGATCATCACACAGTGTTGCTGTTACTATGTACAGTGTTCTCCTGGTTTTGCTCACTTCAGTCAGCATCAGACCATACAAGTCTTTCCAGGTTTTTCTGAAGTCAGCCTGTTCACTGTTTCTTATAGCATAATAGTATTCCATTACATTCATGTACCACAACAATCAGCCATTCCGCAGATGATGGCATCCCCTCAGTTTCCAATTCTTTGCCACCACAAAAAGGGCTGCTATAAATATTTTTGTAGATGTGGTCTTTTTTCCTTTTTTTTTAAAAAAATCTCTTTGGGATACAGCCCTAGTAGTGGTAGTATTGCTGGATCAAAGGATATGCACAGTTTTCCAGTCCTTTGGACATAGTTCTGAATTGTTCTCCAGAATGGCTGGGTCAGCTCACAACTCCACCAACAGTTGCATCTTTTTTTTTGAGCTTTACCTCATACATGTTTCTACCTGCCAGACTTTTCCCTATTCCCATCTTCCTCTCTCCCATCTCTGTTGTTTTGCTCATACCAGCTGCCATACCTGAAATGAACCACTGCCACCATCCCCGCATACTTGTATCCAACCATTGTTATCCTTCCTTCAAGGCCCAATGGAGATGCCACTTCCTCCATGAAGCCTTCCCTGACATCATCTTCCCCACCCCACTCCCTTTCCACTGCTCTGTGAAATTTATTTTTTCTGCCTCATATTTCTAATTAACCTTTACTTGGACCTGTCCTTTGTACTTATATTATTCCCCTTGGTATTGTGAGTATTTATATAGTCGTCCTTCCCCGAATTAGATTAAGTTGTGTTTTTGAGAGCAGAGCCTGTGTTCTCTCTATGTGTCCATGGTCCCTAGCACAGTGCCTATGCTCTTAGTAGGTACTTCATATTTGTTTGTTGGTTTCAACTGTATAGTGATAGAGACTTTGAGTTCATTGTATTAAAATTTAACTTAGAAACTTGTTGCTATCTGACAGCTAGTACTTCTATAAGGCCTTAAAAATGACAAAGCACTTACCTTACTGTGGCCTTGTGAGGTAGATCCTATAAGTATCACATCTCCATTTTATAGATGTGCAAATTGAAGCTTAGAAGCTCAGTAACTTGACCAGCACTTAGCATAGTGCGTGACACTTAGTACATGCTTGATAAGTGTGTATTGACTGACTGACTGACTGACCAGGCTCACATAGTTGAGTCTCACTCAAGGTTAAGTGCTGCTGCTTTGATACTGAGGAGGGTACATGGGATAGTGTGAGTTCTTTGTGGGCCCAGCACCTGCCTGACACCTAATGGACAAGCGATGGTTAAATGCTTATTGATTGGTTTAAAAAATGATAGAAACCAGGGGCAGCTAGGTGGTACAGTGGATAGAGCACTGGCCCTGAAGTCAGGAGGACCTGAGTTCAAATCCGGCCTCAGACCAAACACTTGACACTTACTAGCTGTGTGACCCTGGGCAAGTCACTTAACCCCAGTTGCCTAAGGGAGAAAAAAAAAAAGATAGAAACCCAGCAGAGTACCATTAGTGTTTGAACTGGGAGTCAGGCCAGGGGCAAAGACTGTTAGGGGCCTTTGGGAGCTGGGTCAAAGGGGAGGAGCTGAGGGGACCAAGCTGGCAGGCAAGTGGGCAGTTGGGGGTCGGTCAGGCCTTCACAGAGAAGTGCAGGGAGCCTGTCAGAGGGTGGCAAAGGTGGCTTCCACTCAGCTGGTAGCCGTCCCCTGCCCCTCTGAAGGAACCAGGTCCTTCAGGCTGGACAGTTGCTAGTGAGCCTCTCGCGTGTCCCCACCAAACTTCCTTTGCTTCCCATCCAGCAGAGTGAATATGCCTGGGAACAACTTCTCCCTTCCCCCCACAGCCCTGGAAGTCAGGCCTTAGTTCCCCTGCCCCTCCTTAGGGCAGTTTAGATCAACAGTGAACGTCTCCCAGGGCCTCCCTTCCCTTTTCTGAGGCCCAAGGTCAAGGCTTCTGAACAGGAAGCTGCAGCAGCCTCAGGAAGGATGTAACCAGGAAAGGGAGTGGAGTCCCTATGATTTCTGATCCTGCTTGCCAGTGACTTGGGTTGTGCCCAAGCCAGAGCCCCCCCGTAGGGCTATTGCACTGTGACCAGGGGCTTTTCCTCAAGTGGGGCACCTTGCCTGGCCTGGCCTCGATCCTGAGGCAGAGGGAAGGTCTGTGGGGGGGGGGGGGGGGGGCCCGGGGGGGGAGCAGGCCTCCCGGGGACCGGGGGGGGGGGGGGGGGGGGCTGTGTAATTCTGGAAGAGGGAGTGTGGTCAGTGTTCTCGGGAAGCTGGGAGAGGCCACAGGAAACAGGCCCTGAGAAGTCAAGGCCCACTGTGGCCCTGACCTGCTGGCCCCATCATCAGGTTTCTCTGGGAGAGAAAAAAAAGAAGCAGGTGGGTTTGTCCACAGCTGCTCATTGACTTTTTCCCTCCCGGTTACTTTTAAATCTGTTAAGCTGTGAGGCACTAGGCTGGACTTCCAACTTTAGTAGTTGGAAGAAGCACATCGCACCTTAAAATGTACAAAGCACTGTCCTTTGGGGTGCCTGAAGAGGGGCCTCCCTGCACGTAGGCAGCTCAGCACTTTGGAGGTCTCCAGTGTTAGCGCCACCAGGGCCCCGTGAGCCGTCAAGGGCCCCATCTAGGGCAGCTAGTCAGTCTGTGTCCAAAGAGGAGCAGGAGGCAGGTCTTTCGGGTTTTGAGGGTTTTTTCTCCCCCCAGCCTTGAATTTCTCTTTTAGGAGCCTTAGCAACAACCCAGTGGGGTTACCCAAGCATGATCTCCATTTTGCAGAAGAGGAATTGAGAGGTTTAGTGTTTCTAGTGTCCCAGGCAGGATTTGAACCCAGTTCTTAACTGCCTCCGAGTCTGGGCCTCTCCATAAAACCCTACTTCCTCCCCAAGCCTTGTAATTTGCAGTGGCCTCCTCCTTGTGCCCACAGTAATCAGGGGAGCCTTGCTTTCTAGCTCAGTGTCAAGGATGTTGTGAGAGCCTTTAAACGGCGGCAAAATGGTCCAGGTACTCCTGAAACAATTGCTGCTTCTTTCCTTTCCTTTCTTCCCTGCCTACCTCTTTCCAGCATTAGCATCATCAAAAAATCATTATGATTTATTGAGAAGCAATATAGTGTGGTCCAAAGGGCTGTGGATTTGAAGTGGAGAGAGCCCCTGGTTTTAACTCATATTGTTGCCATGAGCTGTCAGCCAAAAAACTTTTAGTGAGCACCCACCATGTGTCAGGCATTGTGCGAAGTGCTGGGGGTACAAAGAAAGGCAAAAGGCCCTGCTCTCCAGAACTAACCAGTGAGGGAGACAAAGCACAAACGGTTATGTACAAACAAGCTATGTGCAGGATAAGGAGGAAATGATGGAGAGAGGGAAGGCCCCGGAGTGATGAGGGGGGAGGGAAGGTTTCTGGTAGAAGGTGGGCTTTGAGTTGGGGCTTAAAGGAAGCCGGGGAAGTGTGTAGGCCGAGATGAGGAAGGAAGGCATTCCAGCCAGAGAAAATGCCTGGAGCTATCCTGAGTGAATTATTTAGCCTCCAAGCCTCAGTTTCCTTATCTGTAGAATAGTGTTACCTATACTAATGGCCCTCTCAGGGTTTTTGTGCTGATAAAATAAGATCTTGTATGTGAAACACTTTGCAAACCTTCAAGTGTTACTATTTATTATGCTTTTAGTGGTGAGGGAACCCCAGTGAGCATTCTGAACAGAGCCCTGGCCCCGGCCCTGCCCTGTAGGAGGCATTTCAGCCAGGACAGATTCCTGGTAGGGAAACAGTGACCTTGGACCTTCATCCCAGGGCATTCTGGGTGCACTTAGACAGTGACCCAGATTCCCCTGCCCCCCTTAGTAGAGGCTTCAGGAATGACTGGCCACAATGTCCTCATTGAGTAGCTAATGGTTTAGTGATGAACCTTTCTGGGCTCAAGCCTATCTGGGCCGGCCTTGAGCAGATCCTCACCCCGTCTAGCTCTGGGTCTGTATTCAAAGCCTTCTGTCCAGCCGAGTGGAACTGGCAAGGGCCTGGACTCTTACTGGCATAGCCTTGGTTTGCCCTGGATCTCTGCCCCACCATGATGAGACGTTGGAGAAGGACCGGGGGGAGCATGAGAACAGGAAGACAGAAATCACGGAAATCAGGAAAGAGCTCCCAACATCTGCAAGTCAGGATATGGTGCAGTGGAGAGCAAGGGCAGATGTGCAGGCGGGTAGAGATGCCCCCCCCCCCGGGGGAGCACAGCAGGGGGCTGCCCCCAAAAAGGCGAAGAGACCAAGGAAGGCATCTGGGAGAGAAGGAATGCCAGCAGCTGTTTGGTGGGTCCCATTCACTCTCCTGGGGAAGGTGAGCAAGTGGTGGGCTTCTGTGTGTCATCCGTATGTGAACATACGTGTGTGCGTGTCCACATGTGAGTGCCTTAGGATAAGAGCTGAGCTCAAAAGTATGTTCTGTTCAATTTACTTCTTCAGATGGACAAGTTAGTGAGCAGAACAAGACTGGGGAGGTCGGGGCCTAGAGACGGCCGCGTGGTGGTGTATGGCGGGACGAGATTGCCAGCAGTAGTCTGAGAAGGCACGTTTGGACTGGGCCGGGGTTCTCTGGAAGCCCAGCGTCGGCCTCAGCCTAGGGACACGTGATTCTGGGCTGATTGCTAGAAGCTGAAGCCTGGGAGCAGGCAGCAGCTCTCCTGCATAGAAGCCTTTGAAGACCTGCTGCAGTCTCCCCAGGTACATAGCCTGACTCACCTGCCTTTTGGCTCTGTCTCCCCACAGCATGCTGACATCTCACCCCCTCCATTCGGCTAAATAATTGTCACCAATAAACCTGCCTTCGTGGCCTCTGGGACTAGTGTCTGCCTCTGTGTGGTACCTCTTGTGGCCAAGCTCTGTGAACCGGGTGGCTCAGACTGCGATTGAAGGACTGAGGGAGGGTGGCTCTCCTCTCCCCGCCTCCCTGCTCCTCCCCTCCAGCCCAAGACGAGCTTCAGAAAGCACCAAGGAGAGACCTGAGGAGCTCCCCTTCCCTTCTAGTCACAATCCCAACTCGGGTGTCCTCTGACCAAAGCCAGGCCATCGCAAAATGGGGGAATGGGTGGGGGCACTTTGTCTGGGAAGACCACCCATCTCTCCTCCTCATGCCCTTAAGGTATTATTGCCCCTTGGTATAGATCAGGGGTTTTCAATCTGGGGCCCACACCCCACCCCCCAAGAGGTCTAAGGATGGTTTTCAGGGGTATCTATGAACTGGGATGGGAAAAATACCTTATTTTCCCTAACTTTTGTTTTGTAATCATGTATTTAGGTGGCACAGTGGATAAGAGTACCAGGCCCGGAGTTAGTTAGACTCATCTTCCTGAGTTCTAATAAAACAGCCTTAGACTCTTTCTAGCTGTGTGACTCTGGGCAAGTCACTTCACCCTGTTTGCCTTAGTTTCCTCATCTATGAAATGAGCTGGAGAAAGAAACAGCAAACCACCCCAATATCTGTCAAGAAAACCCCAAATGGGGTCATGGAGTCAGATACAACTGAAAAATGATGTGACAACAAAAAATAACGTGATTCTGAGAAGGGGTCCATCCATAGGCTTTACCAACTTGCCAACGGGGGCCATGGCACACAAAAAGTTAAGGATCCCTGATTTAGGTATCACAGGAACACAAAGGAATACTGCCAACACAAACAATCTACTTGTAATTTAGAGGCCCCTGAAGCCCAAGGACTCGCCCAGGGTCACCTAGGTGTTAGCAATAAGACTGGAACCCAGGTCTTCTCGCCACCCAGTCCAGTGCTCTACCCACTAGGCAGCACCGCTTCATGCCTCTTGGTCAATGTGCTTTGATGATAGCGGCCCTTTGGGTGGCCTTTTTCAGCCTTACATCCCTGCTCTCCTTTGATCCTCCCAACCCTGTGAAGTAGGCACTCAGGGTGTAATTACCTATCTTTTGTAGATTACAGAACTCTCAAGAGACATGGGAGGGGGCTGAGCGGAAAAAACCGTAGGCCCTGAATCAGAGGCCTGGGTGGGAATCCCTCACCACCTGGTTGCTACCTGTGTGACCTTGGACCAATCCCAACCTCCCTGGGCTCTCACTTTTTTCATTTGTAAAATGAGGGCATTGGGCTGCTAAGGTCGCTTCTGGCCTTTAAATCTCCATTCCTGTGTCTTGGTGCTGATCACACAGCTCAGGAGGATCCGTAGTGTGATTCGAACCCGGCTCTCTCAGTTCCAAAGGCAGCAGTGTCCCTCCCATCAGGTTGCCCCTCAAAGATGGATAAGATGCCTGAGGGTTTCCTCCAGCCCCTCCCCCAGGCCTCCCCTAATAGGACACTTTGGAAGCCTGAAAAGCTTCGTAGACCAAAAGAATAGATTTTTTAATAGATTTAAGATACCCTAACAACAATTTTTCTAAGCAGAAGGACCTCAGTTTCCTTATTTGTCAAAATGAGGTCATTGGATTAGATTCAATCCAATCCAACAAGCATTTGTTAAATGCCTACCATGTGCAATGCACTGTGCTAGATATACCAAGATGAAACACTCCCTACCCTCATGGAGCTTCCATTCTACTGGAGGTAGCCCTCCCCAATACATATGTAAATGTTTAAATAGAGGAGGGATCATTTGAGGAGGCAAGGTGTTGGCAGCTAAGTGATGCTGTGGATAGAGTGCAGGACCTAGAGTCAGGAGGACTCATCTTCCTGAGTTCAAATCCTGCCTCAGACACTAGCTGTGTGACCCTGGGCAAGTCTCTTAAACCTGTTTGCCTCAGTTTCCTCATCTGTAAAATGAACTGGAGAAGGAAATAGCAAACCCCTCCAGTATCTCTGGCAAGAAAACCCCAAATGGGTTCATGAGGAGTGGGACACAACAACAAACATTGGCTGAGCTTTGAAAGAGGCTTGGCTTTCCCAAAGGCAGAAATGAATAAGGAGTGAACGAATTCCAGGCGTGGGAAAGTGCCTGCCCTGATGGGGGAGGATGGGGAAGAGAAAGCCAATGCCAGGTTCAGGGAACAGCCTGTGGGTCAGGTTGCCTGGAACCTAGATGATACAATCATAGATTTAGGGTCAGTACAGACTTCAGAGATCATTCATTTTACAGAAGGGGAAACTGAGGGTCAAAGGGGGAAGGGTTTGCTCAAGGCCATAAAGGGGGTAAGTGGCTTCCCTTTACCAAGCCAAGGGTGTGTGCTAGAGCCAGCTTGGACTGATTTGGGAGAGCTGGTTGTTAAATTTTCAATGTATTTGCATCTTGAAAATCTGCAAACACTTCAAATTGGGGCTTAATTTATTGTTTTTGTTGACAGTCTAGACTTAAGAAAGTAATGGAGAAAATGTTGCCAATTCAGATTAAGTTTCAAAGGAGACCCCCCCCCCACCTGGTTGTTAAACATTTACGAGTAGATCCCTGCCCATAATCCTGGTTGTTAAACATTTACCAGCATACCCCTGCCCATCATCCTTTTTGATTTTTCTTTGAATGGGGGGAGTTACAAATGGGAAGACCTCCTATTATTCATCTCTTAACTTTGTACACTCCTTGCTAGTAGTGAGGGGGTAAGTTAATGATCAACAAAGGATAAAAAGGCTGTTTTTGATCTTTCTGGACTCAATTCAACAAAATCTTACTGAACCTCCACAACCCATCCCCCATCCTCCACCCCAACTGCGCCTTTTCCCTGGCTGTGTTCCACCCCCATCCCCTCCCCCCTACACTACTCTCCTTCCTCACCTCCACAACCTGGCCTCCCTGGCTGCCCTAAACATCCCAATTCTGCCTCTAAAGGGGGCCCTCTGTAGACCTCTCAATGCCAGTGCCTCCCCTCAGAGATCACTTCCCATTTGTGCTCTATGTCTCTCGTGTCTACAGACTTCTTTGCATGTCATCTCCCCTATTAGAATGTGAACTTCTTAAGGCCAGGGGTCATGTTTTCACCTTTCTATGTGTCTCCAGCCTGGGACTTGGCGAGTACCTAATGAGTGCTTGTTGGCTGATTGACTAAGCGTCTCCTCATGAGAAGCATAGGATGTGAAGACAGTAACCTAACAACACCTGCCTTCCAGGTTCTTCCATTCTTCTAGGTTGAGTCTGTTAATTCTGAAAGCCCACTCTCTATCCTAGGCCCACTACGCTCAGAAGAAGACTGAGCAGGGAGACTGCTGGGGAAATGAGTGTCCAGTTTCAGGGACACCAGTGAGTCACAAGAAGCTGTACCCTGGCTGTCCCTGCTCCTGTCTGAGCTGTGGCTCGGTGGTGGAGAGACCCTAAGAACTCACCCAATGGAAAGCTAGGAACTGGTCCAACCATTCTGGAAAGCAATTTCCAGTGGAATGACACCGAGAGAGTGTGACGTACTCAAGACACAGAATGAGACATACACTTTGGACATGGCCAACATGGGGATTTGTTTCTCTGGACTGTGCGTATTTGTTGCAAGGACTGGGTGTTATTTTTTTAAAAATTCTTAAGAAGCAGCTGGGAAGAAGAGGGCGATGGGAGACAGGGTTGCAAAAAGAAAAAAGAAAGAGAAAGAAGGAAAAGGAAAAGAAAGAGAAGAGGGCCATTGAAGCATTCGTTTAAAATGAATGGAAGAGTGGCAGCTAAGTGGCACAGCGGATAGGGTACTAGACCTGGAGTCAGGAGGACCTGAGTTCAAATCCAGCCTCAGACACATAATACGCCCTGGCTGTGTGACCCTGGGCAAGTCACTTAACCCTGATTGCCTGATAAAATGAAGGGAATAGAAGTAAGGTCAGAAAGAATTCCACCCAAGCAGGACAGCTTTGAAAGTAACATTTTGAATTTATTATATACTTGAAAAGAAAAGCAATCTCGACATGATGGAGATTTGTAGTATCATGTATAATCCTCTTCCTCTGTCTCACTAGATATATGACAACATTCACTTTATTTGGTGTTTGTTAAATTCAGAATTAAAAAAATAAAGTGTTTTGCAAACCTTAAAAAAAAAATCCACTAAGAAAATGACTTCAATGTCCACATCCTTTGACTCAGAGATCTCAATGTCAGCCATATGCCCAAAAGAAGGCAAAGACAGAAAGGCCTTCTATTACCTAAAATAGGACACCTTTCGTAATGGCAAAGAACTGGAAACAAAGCAGATGCCCATCAAATATGGAATGGCTAAACAACTGTGGGATATGAATGTCATAGACTGTGCTGTAAGAGACAGTGAATCCAATGAATGCAAAGAAGTTGGAGACGTCTGAACCGCTGCAAAGGAAGTCAGCAGAACAGGGAAATGATATGCACCATGACTGTGACAACGGAAATGGAAGGAAAGCCACCACCCAGAATGAATGCCATGATTATAATGGCCATGGCTGACCCTGAAAAAGTGATATGAGAATGGGGGTGGGGAGTGCTG
Organism: Vombatus ursinus; assembly: GCF_900497805.2. Lineage (NCBI taxonomy): Eukaryota > Metazoa > Chordata > Mammalia > Diprotodontia > Vombatidae > Vombatus > Vombatus ursinus. The sequence goes on from NW_020954546.1 coordinate 22,965,710, forward strand.
TGTGATTGCAACATGGAGCACACTGCTGGCATTGGTCAGTGTGGGGGCTGGATTTGCTGAATTGCTCACCCCTCTCCCCTTTTGGGGAGATCTTTGCTTTAGGATGGAGGCAGATTTATTAGAAAATGAAGGTAATGTGAAAAGCAGAAGGCATCCGGAGAAAACAAAAACTCAAAGCTGTCCTTCAGTCTTTAGTGAGAGGAAAAGTCAGGGTCTGGATCAGAGCAGGATGGACTGAAAGAAACTCAGAGAAAGAAAATTCCTCTTCCCCTGTAGATTTCCCTGCTTAGCAGCTTAGCCTATCATCAGAACTGAAGCTTTGGGCTCTTTATCATCCCAGATAAGCAGCTAATCAGAAAAAAAAAAAAAAAGAAAGAAAGGGAGATGTGAGGAAGTGATACAGTGACCCAAACTGACCTAGGCTCAGTTCCTCAAAGGGAACAGTGATATGGACATTACATGGACGGAAATAAGGGGCCTGATCCCTTCCACTTTTATATCCTCTGACAAATCCCACCTTAGGTAGGTGACCACCTATTTCATCTATGTATAAAGCCAACCCAGCCTCTCAATCTGGGCACACATATTTATGGCTTTATGGGTGAGAGTTTTGGATGTTGAGTCAGAAGATTTGTGTTCAATTCCTGACTTATATGCATCCTAGCTGTGTAACCCTGGGCAAGTCAGTTAACCTCTCCGAGATTCCGTTTCCTCATCTGTCAGAAGGGGGATGATAATATTTGTGCTGTTTTGTACCTTTCAATGTGATTGTGAGGCAAGTGCTTTGTAAACCTTAAAGTCTTTAAGACTGAGGGTCATTGTTTTGGGGTGAGCTTAATAAATGCTTTTGTTGTTCATTTTAAAAATGTGTTGCTTGGAAGGATATGCCTGAGTAGTTGTGTGTGGGGGGGGGGGGAAGGGGGATGAATGTGTGTGAATGTGAATGTTTATATATATGTGTAGGTGTGCATTCCACGTACACACACACAGGGGCATCCCCTCCATATACTGGGACTCAGGAACAGGGAAAGACTGACACTTATTATCTTGGGTAATGACCTTAGCTAAGTCACTTCCCTTCCCTGGGTCTCAGTTTCCTCATCTATCAAGTGAAGGGGTTGCTCTAGATGGCCTCTGAGGGCCCTTCTAGCTCGAGAGTGAGGATCCCATGTGATTTGGTCCAGGCGTCTTCAGAGAATCAAGTCTCAGGGCTAGTGAGCAGCGCTTTAAGGGTTAACACAATTTAGCACAGTGGACAGCTCACCAGGCCTGGAGTCAGGAAAACTCATCTTCCTGAGTTCAAATCTCAGACACTTACTAGCTGTGTGACCCTGGGCAAGTCACTTTACCTTGTTTGCCTCAGTTTCCTCATCTGTCAAATGAGCTGGAGAAGGAAATGACAAACCTTTCCAGTATCTCTACCAAGAAAACTCCAAATGGGGTCATGAAGAGTTGAACATGACTGAAATAACTGAACAACAACAACAAAAACAGTTAAGCAGACCCTTAACACTTACTAGAGGTGAGCAGGAAGACTTACTTCCTTTTCCTGATTGGACTATTCCCATTTCTACTTCCATTGCCCTACCTACAGTGGACATTTTGTGTTCTTAGTCTCTAAGCCTATCTATAATCTGGTGGCAAGGACACCGGATTTTGATCTGAAGCCCAATGCTGTTCCTTAGTACCTGTTTGACCCTAGGCAAACGATTTCTGTCCTGTTTATTCATTTGTATGAATAAGGGGTTGTACTAATTGGCTTCTAGGATCCTTGCCAGCTCTACATCTGAGTGACTGTATATGACCTGTGCCCTACCCTGGGCTCCAGACATACCCTATCTTCTCAGTCCTGGCTCTCTGGATTCCTTCCTTTGCCAAAGTCCCAGAGGTTCTGCAGGACTGTGAAGGCTGAGGCCAGCAGGTTAGGCTATCAAGAGGCAGGGAAGTATAATGGAAAGAGCACCATTGGGTTGGTTGTTGGAAGACCTGGATTCAATTTGGACTTTGCCACGGATGAGCTGTTTGACTTTAGACCAGTCACTTCCTTTTCTGGGCCTGAGTCTCCTCTGTAAAATGAAGGGGGTGGAGTAGCTGGTTCCTAAGGCTCCTTCCAGCTCCAATGTTAGCAGTCTAAGTGTCCTGCCTTTCCCAAGCCTTCCCTTTCCTTGGGTACTTCTGAATTTCCATACTGGCCAATGGGCAGACTAGGCACAGGGCAGGGATGGCTGGTGATTTTACTGCAGGGAAGGAGTGAAAGTGCAGGAGAGGCCAGGCTGAGGGCAGGAGGGTAGGGAGCATGACCTCCAATGAACAACCAGAAGCAGAGAAGTCAGGGGGTGGGCAGTGCCTGAGATTCTGAAGAACAAAGCTCCATAAACTAGGTCATTGAGAGAGAATTAGTGAAAAAAAAAAAAACAAAAAAGCACTCAGAGAGAGAGAAAAAAAGAGCAGAGTCAGTGTCTGAGAGATACGCCAGGAGTGAAACGGTAACAACTGACATTTCGGCAGTGATAGGAAGTATGCAAAGGGCTCTCCATGTAATGTCACAGTACAGCTGCAGAGTAGATGCTACTGTAGGATTTTACATTTTACAGATGAGAAAACTGAGTTTCAGAGCAAAAGACAAATAGTAAAAGATTTAGAAAGAAGGAAATAAAGAAACAAGTTACTTGGATGAATTACCAATGACCAGTTGAGTCATTGTAGAAGTGAGGAACTGTGGGTATGGACTATGATGACTATTCAATGGCACAATCATTGAATTTCCCTTTGTTACAAGAGAGATTTTTATGGCGGTGGGGGGGGGGGCTGAAGTATTTTGGGAAATGATTCTGAGATTTAAAAAGAGAAATAAATAAAAGCTGTTAATTGGTCATTTAAAAACCTAGCTATTTGTCTAAACTGAAAAATAGAAAAAGGTAGATGGAAAAAGAAACATGGACTTGAAAATAGAAATAAGCAGACAGAGAGAAGAAGGGGGAAAATGGTAGAACATAGACAGATGTAAATAGCACAAAAAGAGACAGCTAGCTACGTAGTGCAGTGGGTAGAGCACTGGGCCTGGGGTCAGAAGACCTGAGTTCAAATGTGGTCTCAGATGCTTACTCGCTGTGTGAACCTGGGCAAGTCACTTAATCTCTGTCTACCTCAATTTTCTCAAATGTAAAATGAGCATAATAATCACATATATCTCCCATGGTTGTTTGTGAAGATTACATTAAAGATTTTTAAAACACTTAGCACATGATAGATATTCAATAAATACTTGTTCCCCCTCCCCTTGAAAAACATACCAACAGGAGATCAGTGGGAGATTAGGAAAATAAAAGGGAAAGGGAACCCAGCTAAGCCACTGCTAACTGTCTTTGAAGTGAATTAATCAACAAGCTTTTATTACTCACCTACTGTATACCAGACTCTGTGCCAGGAGCTAGGGAAATAAAGGCCAGAGTGAAACAGTCCCTGCCCTCAAGGAGTTTACATTCTATTGGAGGAAATAACATGTAGACAAATATGTTACAAGGCATATACAAACAAGATACAGAGTAATTGGGCAGAGGGACCTGCCAGCTGGCAGAGGAGACAAGAAAGGCATCACAGAGAAAGTGGAGCTTGAGCTGTGTCGAAGAAAAATAGAAATTCTAAGAGGCAAAGCTGAGGAGGGAGTGCATTCGAGGCATCCGGAACAGTGAGTACAAAGGGCAAGGGATGGGAAATGGGGAGGTACTGGATATAGGGAACGGTAAGAAGGCCAGTTTCATTAAACTACAGAGGACACAAAGGGGATAACGTATAATAATGGTTGAATGGTAGGTTGAGACCAAGAGTTTACATTTGCTCCTAGAGCAATGATAGTAAGGATAGTGATAGGGAATGGAGAAACGACATGATCAGGAAGACAGCACTTTAGGAAAACCACTTTGGTGGCCATGTGGAGAATGGTTGGGAGCAGGGCGAGTCTTCTGGCAGAGAGACCAATAAGGAAGCTACTTTAGTCATCTGAGGTGAGAAGGGACAAGAGCCTCTGCTGGGGGAGTGATCTGGACTCCAATGATCTGAGTGCATCCTCAGGAGGGTTCAGGTTTTTCTTAAACACTTGTCCATCATCTTTACCGGAGTAACTCTAGGGACATCTCAGAAACTAAATTTGGCTCACATCCAGGCTCTCTCCAAAATGTGGACAATAGAGTCCTTCTTCAAAAAGGTCCTCAGTGTACAATAGAGATGTCAGTTACAAGAGAGTGGTTTATTTCTTCCACCACTAAAAATGCTCAGCACACAAAAGAACCCAAAGGCATGCATTAATAAATACAGAAATCCACAAAGCAACAAGCCATCACCCTCATTATATTCTCCAGGGAGGTAAAGACAACGTTGTGGGCCTGGTGAACAGATATTAAGGGTATTTGACATTCCTGTCAGTCTTACAGTATTGGAGCAGTTCACACGGGCCATATCTCCTGGCCAGCCTGGGCATGGCTTGGGTTTTCCTAGCTGCAGCATCCTTTTGGGGGTGGGGGGTTGGGGGTGGGGGGGTGTGCTTCTTTGCCTCTCAAGCATGTTGGGAAGCTAACACCTTAGTTAACTTCTCTTACATGAGGTTACGCCAGGGCAGGAAATGATTGCTGGTCTGTGGCTAGGGAATGGTGACTTCCTTAGGGCAAGTATGTGTCTGGCCACCATTGCCACTGGGGGAAAGGAGAGAAATTCCCTCCTCTCCCCTTACTGGAAGTTTAAGAGAGAGAAAGCACTGGATATATCCCAAGTGAGGTGTTTTTCCTCTTAGATTCTCTTTGCTCCCCCAGTGAATGGGCAGCTCTTAGTAACTCTGTGGTGAATCACCTTCGATCAACTCCACCAATCAAGAGCTGCATGTCAATAACTGTGGCCAGGGGCCATATTAAATGTCCCATAGAAAGGAACCAGAGGGTATGAAAGTATGCCCACTTCCGTGGGAGGTGCCTCAATCCAGCAGATCAAGGGGTTCTCCAGAGGAGATTTTTGGTTTGGGTTTTGGTTTGTCTTAGGACTGTGTCTCCCTATTCCATCCAGGCTAAATCCTACCACTGTCTGGCACAGAATCTGCTCTGTTTTCAACTTAGGAGGTTCACTCCTCCTTAGGCAACCTGGTACGACCCAAGCCCCCGCTCCTCTCCGTGATCTGGAGGGCTCAACATATTAATGCTGAACTTAGTGAGGACACCTGACTGGCATGGCCCACTGCAGCTCAAATTCCTAAACTCAAAAGATGTGCCAGGCTCAACCTCTCTGGTAGCTGCAATTATAGGCATGTTTGGCCACCACACTTGGGTCCATGGTGTTAAAAGTTTGCGAACAGTAGGTACCAGATGGACTGGAGTATGTTCTGTAGAACGAGGTTTTAACAAGACTTGGTAACTCAAGAGCTGAAGGAGAGAGAAAAGACAGAGGCAAGGCCATTTACATGGGAGGCTGACTAGGGCCAAAGATAAACAGGGAAGTCAGGCAGAGCAGCAGTTTTAGTGGGAAAGAAGCTAAGTTTGGGCCATGGGGAGTCTGAGCCGCTGGCGACATCTCCAGGCACAGAGATCTTTTCGGCAGCTGGAGATGTGGGTATGGTGCTCAGAAGAGAAGCTGATTTGTGATGTGGTTTGAGGAAGCGTATACAGGGAGGTGGTCATGGGGAAAGGGGGTTGGAGGGCAGGGAGAGAAGTAAATAAGATCGAGGGAGAAAGAGCAGAGAGGGGCAAGTCCAAGGGCAGAACCTTGGGAGAACTCAAGAAACTATGTATCTGTGGTAGACTCATAGTAAGGGAAGGGAGGAAGGTGGAGTCTAAAAGGCAAAGAGACGAAGCCATGAAGACAGACGCACTTAGAGAGAGAAGTGAAACAAACAACAACAAAAAAAAAAAAAAAAAAAAAACCAAGGAGAGAGACACACACAGTGAAACAGAGACCAAGGCAAAAGGGGATGGAGCTGACCCCAGAAAATAATACATGCAATGAGTGCAACAATGTAAACGGAAAAAATGAAACTGAAATCTGTGTGATTCTAATGCCCGAGCTTGGCTTAGGAGAAGAAATGAGCATGTGCGCCTCCTTCCGGTCTTCTCTGAGGTGGAGGGGATGGAATATTTGCATGTACTCTCGAGCTCAGCACACCATGTTAAAGGGAGCATGGTACATTGTAGAATACTGGACTAGGAAACAGAGGTCCTAGGTTTGAATACCGGCTCTGCTATTTACTACTCTTGTGACCTTCTCCCTATGGTAAAAAATAAACAAACAAATGAATGGATAGGTAAAATGATTAAATAAAGAGATAAGCAAGCAAATAAATGAATGGATGGATGGATGGATGGATGAATAAATAAACAGATGAATGAATAAAAAGACATTTTTTTAAAGTTAAAAAATTAAAAAGAAAGAGTGCTGGATAGTTGGTTAGTGTGTTGGTTGGTTTATCCAAAAGCTCTCCTCCACCTTTTTATTTTTTTTTCTTTATTAAAAGGGGTGGCTCTCTAAGTAGTAGAGGGAAAGGATATATTTGGACATAAAGGTGGTATAAAAGTAAGAGCAATCAATATATTTTTAAAAGAAGCGGGAGGGAGGAAACAAAAGAAGCCGGAACAGACAAACCAACACAAAAATAAAAGAGGCAGAGGAGAGGGGGAGGCCAAAACAGAAACAGAGATAGGAAGATGGAAAGACATAGACATAAAGGATATGGAAAGAAAGAGAAAAACAGTGAAAAAGAAGACTGAAATAAAACAAGAAAATGAAAAGAAAAATGAAGTCAGAGAGTAAGGTACTGAGAAGAGCCAGGGAGATGCTAAGAGAAAGAATGAGTGACAAAGATCAAGCTGAGAGGAAGTTACTTTCTCTCTTTCTGTCTCTCTCTGTCTCTCTGTCTCTATCTCTCTGTCTGTCTGTCTCTCTCTGCCACCAGTCTTCTCAGAAGAAGGAATATCAAAACATCTCTCCCTGAAAACCCACATACACGCACATGCATGAATACTCACACACATGCACATGCATACACCCATTCATTATTAGACAGTAGGACTCTTTTAGCACATCCTCCAGGAAAATGTCAGCTGTATGAAGTGAAGGTATTCTGTAGCTACTGGACAGGTTAGAGGCAGTCACCTTTTTATCTAATGGATGAAGGAAATGTCGCTGAAGTAATAACCAAAATGATAAGAACAAATGATGAAAAGGAGGATGCTGCCCAGGGCTCTCAGGTGGCAAGATACAGTAATAAGGACATTCTGGGGGCAGCTAAACGGCACAGTGGATAGAGCACTGGCCCTGAAGTCAGGAGGACCTGAGTTCAAATCCACTTTCAGACCAAACGCTTGACACTTACTAGCTTTGTGACCCTTGGCAAGTAACTTGGCAAGTAATCTCGATTGCCCCCTCCCAAAAAAAAAAAGACATTCTGCTTCAAGTGAGCAACTCTGGGTTCGAATTCTGATATTTGCTATCTGGGTAGCCTTGGGCAAATCACTTCATGTGGGGCCCCTCTTCCTCAACTATAAAGTGGAAGGAAAGCATGTTGGATCTAGAGTCAGAAAGACCTGAAATCAAATCCACCCTCAGACACTTAGTAGCTTTCTGATCATAGACAAGCCATTTAACTTGTTTCCTCATCTGTAAAACGGAAATAACAATACCACCTGCCCCCCAAGTTGTTAAGATAAAATAATACTTATAAAACCCTTTGTAAACCATAAAGTATTATGTAAATGGTAGCTATTATTATTATTGGATCCCTTTGCCCTGGCCACAGACTGTACCCATCTCTCAATGTATAGCCATGTGTGCTTCAGGCCAAAGAGAGATGATTGCGTATGAGAGCGTGGATGAGTCAATTTGAACCATCCGCAGGAGGAACGTGTCAGAGCACACCCTCCTTCTGGTGGACTAGCTTGACTGCAAAAACCTCAGGGAAGGAGTCTTTTTGGCTGCCCCCTGTTGGGAGGCATCTAGTCAGGAAGACACTGCTACCTTTGAATGGGGTAACCAAGGCTAGAAGGGTGCTCTCAGCATCTCCTACCTCCTCAAACCAGCCTTGCCAGGATGCCTCTTTTGGTGGGGCTTATCTCTGCAGAGGGTCATGAGTTATTTTTTCCAGGCTGTTCATGCAGAAAGTGGAGAGAGAAGCCATGAGCCAGACTTCTTCATCTGTCATGATATGTGCTGGGGGATGGGATGGAGGAGGGGACACTTGTATGTGTGTGTCCAAGGAGTCTGTGTGGAGTGCAGGCGAACACATCATTGCCTTATTGACGCTGATTCAGTGGGCCCTGAATACAAAGTTTTCAGCAGCTCCTACAACCGCCTCCTTGCTTGGCTCAGGACCTGTAATTTCGTGAATGTAGGAAACTCCCTCCACCCAGAGAGAGGCAGCTTTTCTGTAATCTATAATCTTGGAGATCTGCCTGGGACACTGAGGGGTTGACTTGCCCAAGGTCAACCAGTCAGTCTGTAACAGAGGCAGGGCTTGAACTCAGGGCTTCCTGACTCTGAGATTAATTCTGTCTCTGTCTCTGCACCTCTGTCTGTCTCTGTCCATCTATGTCTGTCTCTGTATCTCTCTACCTCTGTCTGTCTCCGTCTCTCTGCTGCTGCCCTATTGCCAACAAATAATAATAATATCAGCTCCCGTATCAGGAGAATGTCAGCTCCTTGAGGACGGGGAATATTTCCTTTTTGCCTAGTAGAGGGCCTAACACACAGTAGGTGTTTAACGACTCCTTGTTAAATTGAACTGACTAGAATTTATTTTTCTGTAATGCTTCAAAGGATAACAAAGCACTTTCCTCACAACAACCTTGGGGAGTAGAACATGCAGGAGGGAGAAAGAATGTGAAGTTAATCTGGAAAGATCATGGTTGGTTATTGTCCTTCATTCTCAAAGAGGACCAAATGCCATCACTATGTTAGAGTCAGGGTACAGTGTGTCTGTGCCTCATCAGACCAATAAGAGCTTTAAAGGCTTTACACAGGTTGGGCACAAATTGCCCACGATGAACATATGATCTGGAAAGATACATGGGGACCAGATTAGGATAGGCTTTAAGTGCCAAGCGAAAGAGTTTAGGCGATAGGGGGCTATTGAAGCTTCTTGAGACGAAGAGTGACATGGTCACCCCTCTGCTGTGAGAATATCAGTTTGGTGGCTTTTTGAGGATAGATTAGAAGGGAGAGATTGGAGGCAAGAGGACCAATTAGGAGGCTCAGTAGTCTTGGGGAGAAGTGATGAAGACCTGACTCAGGGTGGTGACCATATGAGTAAAGAGAAAGAAGGGGCCAGATACAAGGGATGTTTTGAAGGTAGAACTGATAAGATCTGGCAACTGATTGACTATGGGAGGGGGCAGTAAGAGAGAATGAATAATTGAGGATGACTCTCAGGTTGAAAACCTGGGTAATTGGGAGAATGGGGCCAGAAACAGGGAAATTAGCAAGGGGGAAGGGTTTGGGAGTAAAGGTCATACATTCTGTTTGGGGCTAGTTGAATTTGAGATGCCAGCAGGATATTTGGGTGGAACTGTCTAATAGGTAATTGGAGTTATGGGACTATCACTCAGAAGAGAAACAAGAACTGGTTTTGTAGATTTGGGAGTTACCAACATAAGAATAATCATTGAACCTATAGGAGCTGAGGAAATCACCAAGACAGTATATATAGAGAAGAGAGCTCAGAACTGAGTCCTAAATCCTGCTTTTGATGCTTACCTCCTGTGTGAGTTTCAATACATTTCTAGGGGCAGCTAGGTGGTGCAGAGGATAGAGCTCTGGTCTTTGAGTCAGGAGGATCTGAGTTCAAATCTGACTTTAGACACTTGACACTTACTAGCTGTGTGACCTGGGCAAGTCACTTAACCCCTATTGCCTCAGCAAAATAATAATAATAATAATAATAATAAGTCATTTCCACCTCCTTGGACCTTAGATTCCTTCTCTCTAAATCAAGAAGATTAGACTAGAACCCTCTGGGGTCCCTTCCAGTTCCCAGGTATTTGAGTCTTTCATTTTCAATATGAAGTAATATCTTTGGGGAGGATTCTAAGAACTGGGAATATGGAGGAGGGAGGGAGGAACATCAAGATCCCAAAGGCTTCCTCTAGGGAGCCTCGAAGGATGCTACCAGGGCTCCTGAGAGGCAGATGGGAGTGTCTGTCGGGGCCCCTGACTAACCATAAGGGACAAAGAGGACAGAAGGAGTGTTAAGGCAGGCAGGAAGCCTGTGGTGCCATGTGGTGCAGTGGAAAGGGCACTGGGCCTGGAATCAGGAATGAAGAAGATGAGTCCAAATCCAGGACATTTACTAGTTGTGTGGCCCTGGGCAAGTCACTTAACTTCTGTTTGACTCAGTTTCCTCAGCTGTAAAAAGAGGATGATAATAACACCCACCTCCCAGGGTTGTTGTGAGGATCAAACGTCTGGCATATAGTAGACACTTAATAAGTATACTTGAGTAGTGGTCAAGAGTGTAAAGTGTTTCTGAGAATTCAAGGATGAGAACTGAGAAGAGGTCATTGGATTTAGTCATGAAAAGGTCATTGGCAACTTTGAAGAGGGCAGGGCTGGCCAAGGGGTCCAGGTGGAAGCCAGACTACAAGAGGTTGAGAAGTGAGTGGGACATCTCGGGGGAAGAAGTGGTGGCCAACTCCTTCAGCTGTAACAATAAGATTATTATAGCTAGCATGTACATAGCACTTTTAGATCTGCCCAAGGCTTTGCAAATATTATTTTATTTTATCCTCACAGGTAGGTGCTATTATGATCCCCATTTTACAGTTGAGGAAACTGAGGCTGAGAGAAAGTAAGTGACTTGCCCAGGGTCACACAGCTAAGAAGTGCCCGAGGCTGGATCTGAACTCAGG